>NW_027139257.1:0-300000 GCF_035084215.1 Heptranchias perlo
TACATTAATGACTTGGATATGAATGTAAAAGGTATGATCAGTAAGTTCGCTGATGATACAAAAATTGGTAGGGTGGTAAATAGCGAGGAGGATAGCCTCAGTCTGCAGGACGATATAGATGGGTTGGTCAGATGGGCGGAACAGTGGCAAATGGATTTAACCCAGAAAAGTGCGAGGTGATGCACTTTGGAGGGACTAACAAGGCAAGGGAATACACAATGAATGGGAAGACCCAAGGCAAGACAGAGGGTCAGAGGGATCTTGGTGTGCAAGTTCACAGATCCCTGAAGGCGGCGGAACAGGTAGATAAGGTGGTAAAGAAGGCATATGGGATACTTGCCTTTATTAGCCGAGGCATAGAATATAAGAGCAAGGAGGTTATGATGGAGCTGTATAAAACACTGGTTAGGCCTCAGCTGGAGTACTGTGTGCAGTTCTGGTCGCCACACCACAGGAAGGATGTGATCGCTTTGGAGAGGGTGCAGAGGAGATTCACCAGGATGTTACCAGGGCTGGAGCGCTTCAGCTATGAAGAGAGACTGGGAAGATTGGGTTTGTTTTCCTTGGAGCAGAGGAGGCTGAGGGGGGACATGATTGAGGTGTACAAAATTATGAGGGGCACAGATAGGATGGATACTAAGGAGCTTCTTCCCTTCGTTGAGGGTTCTATAACAAGGGGACATAGATTCAAGGTAAAAGGCGGGAGGTTTAGAGGGGATTTGAGGAAGAACCTTTTCACCCAGAGGGTGGTTGGAGTCTGGAACTCACTGCCTGAAAGGGTTGTGGAGGCAGGAACCCTCACAACATTCAAGAAGCATTTGGATGAGCACTTGAAATGCCATAGCATACAAGGCTACGGACCAAATGCTGGAATATGGGATTAGAGTCGACAGGGCTGATGGCCGGCGCGGACACGATGGGCCGAAAGGCCTCTATCCGTGCTGTATAACTCTATGACTCTATAACTCTATGACTCTATAGTTCGGACCGACCCGGGGACAAGACTGACCGACCCGGGGGACAGGACTGACCGACCCGGGGGACAGGACTGACCGACCCGGGGGACAGGACGGACCGACCCGGGGGACAGGACGGACCGACCCGGGGGACAGGACGGACCGACCCGGGGGACAGGACGGACCGACCCGGGGGACAGGACTGACCGACCCGGGGGACAGGACGGACCGACCCGGGGGACAAGACTGACCGACCCAGGGGACAGTACGGACCGATCCGGGGACAAGACTGACCGACATGGCATCAGGTTAAACATGGGCAAGGAAACCTCATGCTGATTACCACCTACCGCCCTCCCTCAGCTGATGAATCAGTCCTCCTCCATGTTGAGCATCACTTGGAGGAAGCACTGAGGGTAGCAAGGGCACAGAATGTACTCTGGGTGGGGGACTTCAATGTCCATCACCAAGAGTGGCTCGGTAGCACCACTGCTGACCGAGCTGGCCGAGTCCTGAAGGATATAGCTGCCAGACTGGGCCTGCGGCAGGTGGTGAGCGAACCAACACAAGGGAAAAACTTACTTGACCTCGTCCTCACCAATCTACCTGTCCCAGCTGCATCTGTCCATGACAATATTGGTAGGAGTGACCACCGCACAGTCCTCGTGGAGATGAAGTCCCGTCTTCGCACTGAGGACACCGTGCTAAATGGGATAAACTCAAAACTGGGCATCCATGAGGCGCTGTGGGCCATCAGCAGCAGCAGAATTGTATTCCTGCACAATCTGTAACCTCATGGCCTGGCAAATTCCTCACTCTACCATTACCAACAAGCTAGGGGATCAACCCTGGTTCAATGAGGAGTGTAGAAGAGCATGCCACGAGCAGCAACAGGCGTACCTAAAAATGAGGTGCCAACCTGGTGAAGCTACAACTCAGGACTACATGCATGCTAAACAGCGGAAGCAACATGCTATAGACAAAGCTAAGCGATTCCACAACCAACGGATCAGATCAAAGCTCTGCAGTCCTGCCACATCCAGTCGAGAATGGTGGTGGACAATTAAACAACTAACGGGAGGAGGAGGCTCTGTAAACATCCCCATTCTCAATGATGTCGGAGTCCAGCACGAGTGCAAAAGACAAGGCTGAAGCGTTTGCAACCATCTTCAGCCAGAAGTGCCGAGTGGATGATCCATCTCGGCCTCCTCCCGATATCCCCACCATCACAGAAGCCAGTCTTCAGCCAATTCGATTCACTCCACGTGATATCAAGAAACGGCTGAGTGCACTGGATACAGCAAAGGCTATGGGTCCCGACAACATCCCGGCTGCAGTGCTGAAGACTTGTGCTCCAGAACTAGCTGTGCCTCTAGCCAAGCTGTTCCAGTACAGCGACAACACTGGCATTTACCTGATAATGTGGAAAATTGCTCAGGTATGTCCTGTCCACAAAAAGCAGGACAAATCCAATCCGGCCAATTACCGCCCCATCAGTCTACTCTCAATCATCAGCAAAGTGATGGAAGGTGTTGTCGACAGTGCTATCAAGAGACACTTACTCACCAATAATCTGCTCACCGATGCTCAGTTTGGGTTCCGCCAGGACCACTCGGCTCCAGACCTTACAGCCTTGGTCCAAACATGGACAAAAGAGCTGAATTCCAGAGGTGAGGTGAGAGTGACTGCCCTTGACATCAGTGTGGCACCAAGGAGCCCTAGTAAGATTGAAGTCAATGGGAATCAGGGGGAAACTCTCCAGTGGCTGGAGTCATACCTAGCACAAAGGAAGATGGTAGTGTTTGTTGGAGGCCAATCATCTCAGCCCCAGGACATTGCTGCAGGAGTTCCTCAAGGCAGTGTCCTCGGCCCAACCATCTTCAGCTGCTTCATCAATGACCTTCCCTCCATCATAAGGTCAGAAATGGGGATGTTAGAACATAAGAAATAGGAGCAGGAGTAGGCCAATCGGCCCCTCGAGCCTGCTCCGCCATTCAATAAGATCATGGCTGATCTGATCCTAATCTCAAATCTAAATTCATGTCCAAATTCCTGCCCGCTCCCCGTAACCCCTAATTCCCTTTACTTCGAGGAAACTGTCGATTTCTGTTTTAAATTTATCTAATGATGTAGCTTCCACAGCTTCCTGGGGCAGCAAATTCCACAGACCTACCACCCTCTGAGTGAAGAAGTTTCTCCTCATCTCAGTTTTGAAAGAGCAGCACCGAGGAGCAGAGCTGGTAAATAAAGAGCGAGGAGCGGAGCAGGTAAAGAAAGAGTGAGGAGAGGAGCAGGTAAATAAAGAGTGAGGAGAGGAGCAGGTAAATAAAGAGTGAGGAGTGAACATAAGAAAATAAGAAATAGGAGCAGGAGTAGGCCAATCGGCCCCTCGAGCCTGCTCTGCTATTCAATAAGATCATGGCTGATCTGATCCTAACCTCAAATCTAAATTCATGTCCAATTTCCTGCCCGCTCCCCGTAACCCCTAATTCCCTTTACTTTTAGGAAACTGTCGATTTCTGTTTTAAATTTATTTAATGATGTCGCTTCCACAGCTTCCTGGGGCAGCAAATTCCACAGACCTACCACACTGTGAGTGAAGAAGTTTCTCCTCATCTCAGTTTTGAAAGAGCAGCCCCTTATTCTAAGATTATGCCCCCTCGTTCTAGTTTCACCCATCCTTGGGAACATCCTTACCGCATCCACCTGATCAAGCCCCTTCACAATCTTATATGTTTCAATAAGATCGCCTCTCATTCTTCTGAACTCCAATGAGTAGAGTCCCAATCTACTCAACCTCTCCTCATATGTCCACCCCCTCATCCCCGTGATTAACCGAGTGAACCTTCCTTGTACTGCCTCGAGAACAAGTATGTCTTTTCTTAAGTATGGAGACCAAAACTGTATGCAGTATTCCAGGTGCGGTCTCACCAATACCTTATATAACTGCAGCAATACCTCCTTGTTTTTATATTCTATCCCCCTAGCAATAAAAGCCAACATTCCATTGGCCTTCTTTATCACCTGCTGCACCTGCATACTAACCTGTCTTGCACTGGGACCCCCCAGATCCCTTTGTACTGCAGTACTTTCCAGTTTCTCGCCATTAAGATAATAACTTGCTCTCTGATTTTTCCTGCCAAAGTGCATAACCTCACATTTTCCAATATTGTATTGCTGATGTATCACTGATGATTGCAGTGTTCAGTTCCATTTGCAACCCCTCAGATAATGAAGCAGTCCGAGCCCGTATGCAGCAAGACCTGGACAACATCCAGTCTTGCACTGATAAGTAGCAAGTAACATTCGAGCCAGAAAAGTGCCAGGCAATGACCATCTCCCCTTGACTTTCAACGGCATTACCATCGCCGAATCCCCCACCATCAACATGCTGGGGGTCACCATTGACCAGAAACTTAACTGGAGCAACCACATAAATACTGTGGCTACATGAGCAGGTCAGAGGCTGGGTATTCTGCGGCGAGTGACTCACCTCCTGACTCCCCAAAGCCTTTCCACCATCGACAAGGCACAAGTCAGGAGTGTGATGGAATACTCTCCATTTGCCTGGATGAGTGCAGCTCCAACAACACTCAAGAAGCTCGACACCATCCAGGACAAAGCAGCCCGCTTGATTGGCACCCCATCCACCACCCTAAATATTCACTCCCATCACCACCGGCGCACTGTGGCTGCAGTGTGCACCATCCACAGGATGCACTGCAGCAACTCGCCAAGGCTTCTTCGACAGCACCTCCCAAACCCGCAACCTCTACCACCTAGAAGGACAAGAGCAGCAGGTACATGGGAACAACACCACCTGCACGTTCCCCTCCAAGTGACACACCATCCCGACTTGGAAATATATCGGCTGGTCCTTCATCGTCGCTGGGTCAAAATCCTGGAACTCCCTTCCTAACAGCACTGTGGGAGAACCTTCACCACACGGACTGCAGCGGTTCAAGAAGGCGGCTCACCACCACCTTCTCAAGGGCAATTAGGGATGGGCAATAAATGCCGGCCTCGCCAGCGACGCCCACATCCCATGAACGAATAAAAAAATGTAGTAACCAGAACTGCGCACAATATTCCAACTGTGGCCTTGCCAGTGTTTTATGCAGTTCCATCATTGCATCCCTGCTTTTGTACTCTATCCCTCGGCTAATAACGGAGAGCACTCCGTATGCCTTCTTCACAACCTTATCAACCTGTACTGCCACCTTCAGGGACCTGTGCACATGCACTCCAAGGTCTCTCACTTCTTCTACCCCTCGTGTTCCCTTTTACTGTTTGCCCTCTCTAAGTGCATTACCTCACACTTCTCCGGGTTGAACTCCATTTGCCACTTTTCTGCCCACTCCACCAACCCATTGATATCTTCTTGGAGTCTACAGCTACCCTCTTCACTATCAACTACACGGCCAATTTTTGTGTCGTTTGCAAATTTTCCAATCATGCCCCCTACATTCAAGTCCAAATCATTAATATATACCACAAACAGCAAGGGACCCAACACTGAGCCCTGTGACACACCACTGGAAACAGATTTCCATTCGCAAAGACATCCATCCACTTTTACCCTTTGTTTCCTGTTACTGAGCCAATTTTGGATCCAATTCGCCACATTTCCCTGTATCCCACGGGCTTTTACCTTTCTGACCAGTCTGCCATGTGGGACCTTGACAAAAGCCTTACTAAAATCCATGTAGACAACATCCACTGCACTACCCTCATCAATCCTCCTCGTCACTTCCTCAAAGAATTCAATCAGATTTGTAAGTCCATTGTTAAAGTTTGTTTCGAACGCCGTACGGCGTCTTTTCAGAATTCACCATAGAATTACATGGAATTTACAGCATGGAATCATAGAATCATAGAAGTTTACAACATGGAAACAGGCCCTTCGGCCCAACATGTCCATGTCGCCCAGTTTATACCACTAAGCTAGTCCCAATTGCCTGCAATTGGCCCATATCCCTCTATACCCATCTTACCTATGTAACTGTCCAAATGCTTTTTAAAAGACAAAATTGTACCCGCCTCTACTACTGCCTCTGGCAGCTCGTTCCAGACACTCACCACCCTTTGAGTGAAAAAATTGCCCCTCTGGACACTTTTGTATCTCTCCCCTCTCACCTTAAATCTATGTCCCCTCGTTATAGACTCCCCTACCTTTGGGAAAAGATTTTGACTATCTACCTTATCTATGCCCCTCATTATTTTATAGACTTCTATAAGATCACCCCTAAACCTCCTACTCTCCAGGGAAAAAAGTCTCAGTCTATCCAACCTTTCCCTCTCAGTCAAACCATCAAGTCCCGGTAGCATCCTAGTAAATCTTTTCTGCACTCTTTCTAGTTTAATAATATCCTTTCTATAATAGGGTGACCAGAACTGTACACAGTATTCCAAGTGTGGCCTTACTAATGTCTTGTACATCTTCAACAAGACATCCCAACTCCTGTATTCAATGTTCTGACCAATGAAACCAAGCATGCTGAATGCCTTCTTCACCACCCTATCCACCTGTGACTCCACTTTCAAGGAGCTATGAACCTGTACTCCTAGATCTCTTTGTTCTATAACTCTCCCCAACGCCCTACCATTAACGGAGTAGGTCCTGGCCCGATTCGATCTACCAAAATGCATCACCTCACATTTATCTAAATTAAACTCCATCTGCCATTCATCGGCCCATTCGCCCAATTTATCAAGATCCCGTTGCAATCCTAGATAACCTTCTTCACTGTCCACAATGCCACCAATCTTGGTGTCATCTGCAAACTTACTAACCATGCCTCCTAAATTCTCATCCAAATCATTAATATAAATAACAAATAACAGCGGACCCAGCACCGATCCCTGAGGCACACCGCTGGTCACAGGCCTCCAGTCCAAAAAACAACCCTCCACAACCACCCTCTGTCTTCTGTCGTCAATCCAATTTTGTATCTAATTGGCTATAGAAACAGGCCATTCGGCCCAACTGGTCATTGCTGGTGTTTATGCTCCATATGAGCCTTCTCCCACCTCTCTTATTCTCACCCCGTCAATGTATTCTTTCTCCCTCATTTATTTATCTAGCTTCCCCTTAAATACATCTATGCCATTCACCTCAACTCCTCCCTGTGCGAGCAAGCTTCACGTGCTAATCACCTTGAGTGAAGAAGTTTCTCCTCAATTACTTACTGTAGTTATTAGTGACTATCATGTGTTGTGTGTGGAAATACGGTCAGCAGAATAGCAGGTATTGCTTGCCAGCTATTCAGAAGGTTTAAGTAAATTTATAAATAGACCAAACGGATTCAGTTACAGAGAGAGGCTGACAAAAATAAGGAAAAAGGAGGCCCAGAAGATTTACAGAGCAAAGCAAATCAGAGATTTGGAGAATTCATGGATACAAATGTCACTTGAAGGTGGAAGGTAATAAAATGTGTTGAGGAATGTGCGCTGGGTGCGATGTGGAGGCAGAGGGGTAACAGAAGTTAGGACCAAAAGCAGGCTTCCCTCGAGAGTAACAGCGAAATCTTGCAGGACTCCAGGCCACTGGTGGGCCTTGTACATCCTGAGCAGCTCATTGGAGAACTCGGGGTGCAGAAGCTGTGATCAGCTCATGCAATGTGTTCAGAGTACAGGCTGGGATCAGTGTGAAAGTGTTTGTGTTGGGATAGTCCTGTTTGTGTTGGGATAGTCCTGTTACATCAGGGATCTTAAATTAGAAGGTAGACACGGACAGCAAGTGGCGGAGAGACAGGAAACAATGGCAGAGGGAAATAAGAGAGTCAGGCTTAGAGAGAGAGAAGAGAAGGTGTGAGAGAGAGAATGAGGCAGAGAGAGAGGATAAAGGCAGAGATGGCGAGAGAGAGAATGAGGCAGAGAGAAGAGAGAGGGGCGATCCAGTCGGAGTGAGGGGGAAAGAGAGTGAGGCAAAAAGAGAGACCGAGAGGCAGAGAAGAGAGAAAGGGCAGAGTGAGAGAGACAACAAGGCAGAGAGAATGAGAGAGAGGTGGAGATAGAATGAGAGAAAGAAAGGAGAGACCGAGCAAGGGTGAATGAGAGAGAGAGAACGAGTCAGGGAGTGGCGGAGCCAGAGAGAGAGAGAAATAAACAGAGGCAGAGAGATGAGAGGCAGAGAGAGAGATAAATGAGTCAAAGAGCGAAATAGTGAGAGAAACGAAACCGAGGGATTAAAGCAGAGGCAGAGAGAGAGACTGAAGAAGAGATATTTTGATTCCTGCTTCTCAATGCAGTTTAATATTTCTTGTATTTTTTATTCTTCTATAATAAGAGCGCTGTTGTTTTATAATCACTGACTTTAAAACAACAACATTTTGTTCAGTAAGTATTGGTTTTGAGATAGTTACTGGTGTCAGAGCAGCACCGAGTTATACTGTCAGCTTCACATGGGTCTCTGGTCAATCTCCCTCTACACTGTCCCTTCAAACAGACCAGGGCACATACAGCACAGGTTAGATAGAGAGTAAAGCTCCCTCTACACTGTCCCATCAAACACTCCCAGGGCACATACAGCACGGGTTAGATAGAGAGTAAAGCTCCCTCTACACTGTCCCATCAAACACTCCCAGGGCACATACAGCACGGGTTAGATATAGAGTAAAGCTCCCTCGACACTGTCCCATCAAACACTCCCAGGGCAGGTACAGGGTTAGATACAGAGTAAAGCTCCCTCTACACTGTCCCATCAAACACTCCCAGGGGCAGGTACAGGGTTAGATACAGAGTAAAGCTCCCTCGACACTGTCCCATCAAACACTCCCAGGGCAGGTACAGGGTTAGATACAGAGTAAAGCTCCCTCTACACTGTCCCATCAAACATTCCCAGGGCACATACAGCACAGGTTAGATATAGAGTAAAGCTCCTTCTACACACTTGGACATGAATTTAGATTTGAGGTTAGGATCAGATCAGCCATGATCTTATTGAATGGCGGAGCAGGCTCGAGGGGCCGATTGGCCTACTCCTGCTCCTATTTCTTATGTTCTTATGTACACTGTCCCATCAAACACTCCCAGGGCAGGTACAGGGTTAGATACAGAGTAAAGCTCCCTCTACACTGTCCCATCAAACACTCCCAGGGCAGGTACAGGGTTAGATACAGAGTAAAGCTCTTTCTCCAACGTTGCAAAGTGTGTCTCCTTCCAATTCAGTCTGAACAAACCCGTTCAAGTGAGATATCTTGAACCTTGAACGGTCAGAGTGCTGACACTCTGGGAGACCTGTCTTATCTCAGTAACTTTCTGAATGTGTTATTAGGCACTTTCAGAGATTCCCTGCTGCGGTCTCCTCTTCCGATTCCCACATCTTCCCGCAGCCTCATAAGACCCCTGAACACCCCATCCTCGGACACAATGATCCTAAAGAGAAACAAGACACGGATATGAAGCTGTGATCAATGCAGTGAGATTTATTTCTGAGTACAGCCCATTATTCTGACAGCAGTAATACAGAGTCAGGGGTTGTGGGATCTACACAATCAAACAGAGCCTGCTCCCCGTGAACGAAGGTTTCATTCAGTGAGAACTTGGGGAGCTCGGGCTGGTGAGAATCGGTCTGCAGCAATGGAACTCATCGTGGCAGAATACCGGCAGAGTCTCCTCGTTTGTGTTACAGGAGCCTTCACGACACATTCCTTCAAGCGAGCTGCAGATATCCATGAGCCCTAAAATCCAAAATGAAGAGTTAATTAATTGACCGTTCTGGACACAGAGGGAGGGAGAACAATGAGAAAACATGAAGCTGAGTCTGTCCGTGTTACTGGGACTGACTCTGGACCACACATGAACCTCAGCTCATTTGTACTTCATTAAACCTCACACTGACCCCTCCCCGACCTGTAGAGACTCACTCTTTGTTCTCAAGGGGCAGCCCAATGGTTTTCCACAGAATGAAGACCACCGTTCGCGCTTTCTGAGACTAGAGACAAAGAAAAGAAAGATCTGACATTTATATGGCGCCTTTCCCGTTAACAGAAGTGCCCAAAGAGTTTCACAGACAAAGGATTATTTCTGAAGTACCGGCACTGTTTTGTAACCAAATTGCTCACAGCAAAGTCCCACAAACAGCAAATGAGATTTGACAGTGTGGGGAGTTTCTGGTGATGTTAGTTGAGAGAGTGATGTTGGTCCAAGACACCAGGAGAACTCCCAGCTCTTCAAATAATGCGACCAAGTGATTCCTGCCCCATGAACAGATAGACAAGGTCTCCGTTTAAAGATTAATCCAAAAGATGACACCTCCAACAGTGCTGCACTCCCCCAGTGCTGGGCTGTATGTACTGGAGTGGGACATCAGCCCATAACTTGTTCACTCAACTCCCAACTGAGGCAAACTGACACCCGGCTCCTGAAAATTGATCATTTCACCGCTTGACTCCTCCACTTATTCCGTGTCCTCATATCCTGATCCCTATGAAGGCTGCAGAATTATTAGAATTCAGAAACCTGTTTCGAAAACCCTTTTGATCCAATCACCTCCCCTCATGTTATGAAAATCTGACTCATGTCCGAGGAGCGGTTCCACAGACGCCTCCAGTATCGCTCCCAATTCTCCATTCTTTGTCTGTGGGTCTGAGCAGTGAGTGTGGGGGAAAGGGAATGAAGGAGTTCCCGATCCCGTCCACACTCTCCCCCTTTGTAGCAGGCAGCACTGATCGGGAGCAGGAACTGTGAGTTTCCCCCTCCATAGTACCTGCGTACTGAGGCCAATTACAGAGTCTCCCAAACAGGTCAATGCTCCGGATGAGATCCACTAACTCGGCACCGACCAGTAATTTGTGCTTTAATTCCCCGTCTGTTTGGATCCTCACAAAACCCCCACTATTCCCACTCCCCGCTCAGGTACAGACTAAACAATCGGGGGATTTATCTGTGGAACTGGTTCAGGTTAAATTCTTCAATCATTCTGACAATAATATTCATTTAACCGATCAAACCGTGAGCTTCAGTCAGAGAATAAAATAGTTCAAAAAATACAAAACTATCGGATCACTTTGTGCTGAGAAATCGGGGAAATGTATAGACCTGAACCATCACGATCTCCCCTGAACCCCCGTCCAGCAGTGATGGACTGAGTCAGCACCAGGACTCCAAATACCAAGAGCAGGACTTTCATCATCTTCCGCTGAGTTCCTCAGAGTCAGGATCAGACAGCTGGAGTTCACAGGTTCTGAATCTAGACTCAGAGAGTTTGCTGTATTTATAATCTCATACACGGGGAGTGACTCTCTGAAAATATTCTGGGAAAATTTCCCTTCTGTGTGACGGTGGATCAGTTGGCAGCTTGCCTCAGTTGGCAGTTCTCTATCTTTCAGATCATAAGGTTGTGTTTTTGGCCCCACTTCAGGTTTTAAAACATGAGCTGATCTGACGGGATATACCAGGCACACAAGCAGGACATTTAACCCTTAACTCCACCCCCACTATTGCTTCCACAGGAGCTCTAAATCTGCCCCCTCTCTCCTGTTCGCTCCTCGTGCCCTTTAATATACCACTTAAATTGATCTCTCTTCTACCGAGCCCACTTCAAGCAGTGATGGACTAATTCAACACCAGGACTCCAAGGACCGAGAGCAGCGATTTCATCAGTTTTGGCAAAGAGTTTGCTGCATTTTATCATCACACACACGGGGACTGACCGGTCTCTGAAAATATCCTGGGAAAAGTTGCTTCCGTCCTGTATGACTGCTGATCAGTTGACAGGTGGACTAAGCTGTCAGTTCTTTATCTTTCAGATCACAAGATTGTGAAATTGGACCCAACTTAAAGGCTTAACATGTGAGTTCCGCTGACAGGATGTGCCAGGTAGACGAACAGGGCATTTAACCCATAAATTCCAATTACAGCATTCGCCCCACGTAAAGTCAATATATAACCCGCCGATCCAGCTCGCTCCACTTGCTCTTTAATATTTCACAGTCTGATCTCTCTTCCACCGGCAAACACACAGAATGATCCGGGACTGACAGCACATCCCTTTAAAACAGACGCAGAATGATCCGGGAATTCCAGCACATCCCTTTTAAACAGACACAGAATGATCCGGGACTGACAGCACATCCCTTTAAAACAGACGCAGAATGATCCGGGAATTCCAGCACATCCCTTTTAAACAGACACAGAATGATCCGGGACTGACAGCACATCCCTTTTAAACAGACACAGAATGATCCGGGACTGACAGCACATCCCTTTTGAACAGGGACAGAATGATCCGGGACTGACAGCACATCCCTTTTAAACAGACACAGAATGATCCGGGACTGACAGCACATCCCTTTTAAACAGACACAGAATGATCCGGGACTGACAGCACATCCCTTTTAAACAGGGACAGAATGATACTGGACTGACAGCACATCCCTTTTAAACAGAGACAGAATGATCCGGGACTGACAGCACATCCCTTTTAAACAGACACAGAATGATCCGGGAATTCCAGCACATCCCTTTTAAACAGACACAGAATGATCCGGGACTGACAGCACATCCCTTTAAAACAGACGCAGAATGATCCGGGAATTCCAGCACATCCCTTTTAAACAGACACAGAATGATCCGGGACTGACAGCACATCCCTTTTAAACAGACACAGAATGATGCTGGACTGACAGCACATCCCTTTTAAACAGAGACAGAATGATCCGGGACTGACAGCACATCCCTTTTAAACAGGGACAGAATGATCCGGGACTGACAGCACATCCCTTTTAAACAGGGACAGAATGATCCGGGACTGACAGCACATCCCTTTTAAACAGACACAGAATGATCCGGGACTGACAGCACATCCCTTTTAAACGGACACTGAATGATCCGGGACTGACAGCTCATCCCTTTTAAACAGGGACAGAATGTTCCGGGACCGACGCTTTCCCTGATCTTTCTCTCAATATTTGCGGAAGATCCTGATTTCCCTGATCTTCACTTCCTGGACGCTAACACCGACCACAGACTCCAGCGGGTCCAGTTCGTGACCAGACTGTTTTGGGCAAAGTAAATCGCAGCTCAATCAACAACCATGGTCCAAAACCCCAACCACAAAACTGTCTCCTCCAAGGGCTACAAAGAATGATTGGTCTTGGCCTCAACTATCCGTCTCAATCTGGAAAATCATTTTGAGTGAACTCGCGTTCGGCAAGAACAGAGGAAATCAGGAAGAAAATGGAGATCCAGAGAAAGTGGGAATGGAGGAGGGAGATTGACAGACAGAGAAGTTTGGGAGACAAGTCGAACGAGGGTATGTGAGGGAGGGAGACGTGGACACTGAGGCACAGAAAGAGAGGGAATGTTTGAAACTATGTGATTGATTGCAGTAAGGTGTATAGTGGGGCGATCGGGGAATCGCAGGACCAGCCTGGGAATTGCAGCACGGAAAATTAAAGTAAAAATGACCCATTGGTGAACGAGGTTTCGATATTTCTTACACTGTCCTTGTGGTTGCAATTTTCATTTATTACATTAAATTTAGAAATTGTGGCTTTGTCATTGTACAATTCATTGTCCCAAAAGGCTACTCAGCTGGTCCATGTGTAAAAGTGTGATAGTTAACGGTCAGATGGCACCATCACTCATTTGTTCAAGAGTCTGCAATTAATGTCAGTCGGTCGGCCCATTAGAGGTTTATTACACACTATAATTATCCCACTGTTTTAACTTCGTTACCTGACTATTGCAGTCTGCATTCCTTTTTGCAGCAGCAAAATAAATCGTCTTCACTGAGAAATGCGTTCGTCTCTAATTGCGGAGATAGAATTCGTTTATTACCCTATTCTGGCAGCAATTGGAGTAACATATTGGGCCAGAAATCGCTCCCGATTAACGCTCAACAGTTCGCTCCATTTTTAGTGGCGAATTGAAGGAGAGCCCGCAGTTACTATTTTTGTTCATTAAATTCACAGGAGCTGTGGTGAGCGTTGCCTCGCGGCTCTGCACGATTTCTGGCCCAACGTTTAATTATATTGTTTGTTGTGCTCTGAGTCTGGCAAACATAATATGTTGATCCTCAACGCTTTCCGAAACAGTTAAAACTTTCATTCCTGTCTGGTTGGTAAATACACCCAGTAACTCGTGCTCGCTCTGTGCTGAGCCGTGGAGTCTGCGGGTTAAGTGTGTTCTTGGTGCTCACTGGCCAGGAATGGGGAACACGGGCAGGGCGCTCAGTCCTGAGTGGAATCCATTGACTCCTGGTGGAAAGCGCGCTTGTCCCGAAGATCGAGTTAAGAAGAACTGGGTGAGATTGTCGTGTTTCCTGAGGACCGATCGCCTGGGGTTCCGGAGAGCAGATTGCTGCTGTGTACCTCGGCATGAGTCAGTGCCTTCAGGATAGATGGTCAGTGAACAAACGGAATATGCATCAGATTGGCAAACCCATATTACAGAACCTGTCCTGCTGGCTTAAAGGTACGATCTTGTGTTCCCATCAAATGTTCGCCTCAGGTCATAACTATGTTTCTGGAAAATGGCTTTATAGGACTAATAGTATTGTAAGGACAAAGAGTAAAAAAGGTGTCTGCGAACTTCAATCCAAGTCTTGGCATATTGATTCGGGAGGGGGATTAACTGGAGAAAATTAGTGAGGATTGATGGTGATTTGTACTTCTACAGTGCGGCTTCTGGGATCGATCACTTTTTCTGAAGATTCGACTGTCCTTTGATTTTCTCATGCCTTGTGCTGAGGTCTAAAAACTGTACCTGGTTAAGAAAATGAGAAATAGGAGCAGGAGTCGGCCATATGGCCCCTCGAGCCGACTCCGCCATTCCATAAGATCCTGACCGACCTTTAACCTCAACTCCACTTTCCCGCCCTATCTCTTGATTCCCTTATTTACCAAAATCTATCGATCTCAGTTTTGAACAAGCTCAACGACTGAGCATCCCAGCCCTGTGGGGTAGAGAATTCCAAAGATTCACAACCCGCTGAGTGAAGAAATTCCTCCCCATCTCAGTCCTAAATGACCGCTCCCTTATTCTGAGACTATGACCTCCAGTTCTACACTGTCCAGCCAGGGGAAACAGCCTCTCAGCATCTACCCTGTCAAGCCCCCTCAGAATCTTATATGTTTCAATAAGATCACCTTTCATTCATCTAAACTCCAGAGAGTATAGGCCCATTCTACTCAATCTCTCCTCATAGGACAACCCTCTCATCCCAGGAATCAATCTGGTGAACCTTTGCTGCACCGCCTCTAAGGCAAGATTCCTTGGATAAGGAGACCAAAACTGTACACAGTACTCCAGGTGTGGTCTCACTAAAGCCCTGTACAATTGTAACAAGTTTTCCTTACTCTTGAAATAAAGGCCAACATACCATTTCCTTTCCTAATTGCTTGCTGTACCTGCATGTTAACTTTCAATGTTTCGTGTACAAGGACACCCAAATCTCTCTGAACACCAACGTTTAATAATTTCTCACCTTTTAAAACATATTCTGTTTTTCTATTCTTCCTACCAAAGCGAATAACCTCACATTTCCCCAAATTATACTCCAACTGTCACCTTCTTGCCACTCACGTAAACTGTCTATATCCCTTTTCAGACTCTTTGTGTCCTCCTCACAGCTTACTTCCCCACCTTGCTATGTTTCGATGTGGAGATGCCGGTGATGGACTGGGGTTGACAATTGTAAACAATTTTACAACACCAAGTTATAGTCCAGCAATTTTATTTTAAATTCACAAGCTTTCGGAGATTTTCTCCTTCCTCAGGTAAATGTTTCAAGATCTCCTTGAAGCCTACGCATTTATACATATTGAATAATACATGGTGTTTACAGACTGCCCCTGCAACTGCCCGTTGCCAAGGCAATCACCGTGTTCAGACAGAGAGGTGTCATCTGCAGAACCCCCGAATACACATTCAACAAAAAAACAAACAGGGAAAAAAAACAGAGAAAAAAAAACACAGAGAGAGGCAGAAACATCCGGAAGGCAGAGAGAGCCAGCAAATGACCCATTATATTAAAAACAGATATGTCATCAACATGTCATCAATGAGGACAAACACCTCGCTATGGCCATCCCCACACCTCCACTACTCGCCTTTAAACAGCCACCCAACCTCAAACAGACCATCGTTCGCAGCAAACTACCCAGCTTTCAAGAGAACAGCGTCCACGACGCCACACAACCCTGCCACGGTAACCTCTGCAAGACATGCCAGATCATCGACACAGATACCACCATCACACGAGAGGACACCACCCACCAGGTGCATGGTTCATACTCCTGTGACTCGGCCAACGTTGTCTACCTCATACGTTGCAGGAAAGGATGCCCCAGAGCATGGTACATTGGCGAGACCATGCAGACGCTGCGACAACGGATGAACGGACACCGCGCAACAATCGCCAAACAGGAGGGTTCCCTCCCAGTCGGGGAACACTTCAGCAGTCATGGACATTCATCCACCGACCTTCGGGTAAGCGTACTCCAAGGCGGCCTTCGAGACACACGACAACGCAAAATCGTCGAGCAGAAATTGATAGCCAAGTTCCGCACCCATGAGGACGGCCTCAACCGGGATCTTGGGTTCATGTCACGCTACACGTTACCCCACCAGCGAACAAATGTTATCTGTTTTTAATATAATGGGTCATTTGCTGGCTCTCTCTGCCTTCCGGATGTTTCTGCCTCTCTCTGTGTTTTTTTTTCTCTGTTTTTTTTCCCTGTTTGTTTTTTTGTTGAATGTGTATTCGGGGGTTCTGCAGATGACACCTCTCTGTCTGAACACGGTGATTGCCTTGGCAACGGGCAGTTGCAGGGGCAGTCTGTAAACACCATGTATTATTCAATATGTATAAATGCGTAGGCTTCAAGGAGATCTTGAAACATTTACCTGAGGAAGGAGAAAATCTCCGAAAGCTTGTGAATTTAAAATAAAATTGCTGGACTATAACTTGGTGTTGTAAAATTGTTTACAATTGCTATGTTTCGTCAGCAAACTTGGATACATTACACTCGGTCCCTTCATCTAATTCATTAATATCGATTGTAAATAGCTGAGGCCCAAGCACCGATCCCTGCGGCACCCCACTAGTTACAGCCTGTCAACCTGAAAATGACCCGTTTATCCCGACTCTCTGTTTTCTGTCCATTAACCAATCCTCTATCCATGCTAATATATTATCCCAAACCCCATGAGCCCTTATCTCATGTAGAATCATAGACTCATAGAAGTTTACAACATGGAAACAGGCCCTTCGGCCATGTCCATGTCGCCCAGTTTATACCACTAAACTCGTCCCAATTGCCTGCACTTGGCCCATATCCCTCTATACCCATCTTACCCATGTAACTGTCCAAATGCTTTTTAAAAGACAAAATTGTACCCGCCTCTACTACTGCCTCTGGCAGCTCGTTCCAGACACTCACCACCCTTTGAGTGAAAAAATTGCCCCTCTGGACACTTTTGTATCTCTCCCCTCTCACCTTAAATCTATGTCCCCTCGTTATAGACTCCCCTACCTTTGGGAAAAGAATTTGACTATCTACCTTATCTATGCCCCTCATTATTTTATAGACTTCTATAAGATCACCCCTAAACCTCCTACTCTCCAGGGAAAAAAGTCTCAGTCGATCCAACCTCTCCCTGTAAGTCAAACCATCAAGTCCCGGTAGCATCCTAGTAAATCTTTTCTGCACTCTTTCTAGTTTAATAATATCCTTTCTATAATAGGGTGACCAGAACTGTACACAGTATTCCAAGTGTGGCCTTACTAATGTCTTGTACAACTTCAACAAGACATCCCAACTCCTGTATTCAATGTTCTGGCCAATGAAACCAAGCCTGCTGAATGCCTTCTTCACCACCCTATCCACCTGTGACTCCACTTTCAAGGAGCTATGAACCTGTACTCCTAGATCTCTTTGTTCTATAACTCTCCCCAACGCCCTACCATTAACGGAGTAGGTCCTGGCCCGATTCGATCTACCAAAATGCATCACCTCACAGTTATCTAAATTAAACTCCATCTGCCATTTATCGGCCCACTGGTCCAATTTATCAAGATCCCGTTGCAATCCGAAGTAACCTTCTTCACTGTCCACAATGCCACCAATCTTGGTGTCATCTGCAAACTTACTAACCATGCCTCCTAAATTCTCATCCAAATCATTAATATAAATAACAAATAACAGCGGACCCAGCACCGATCCCTGAGGCACACCGCTGGTCACAGGCCTCCAGTCCAAAAAACAACCCTCCACAATCACCCTGTGTCTTCTGTCGTCAATCCAATTTTGTATCCAACTGCCTACTTCACCTTGGATCCCGTGAGATTTAACCTTATGTAACAACCTACCATGCGGTACCTTGTCAAATGCTTTGCTAAAGTCCATGTAGACCACGTCTACTGCACAGCCCTCATCTATCTTCTTGGTTACTGCTTCAAAAAACTCAATCAAATTCGTGAGACATGATTTTCCACTCACAAAACCATGCTGACTGTTCCGAATCAGTCCCTGCCTCTCCAAATGCCTGTAGATCCTGTCTCTCAGAATACCCTCTAACAAATTACCCACTACAGATGTCAGGCTCACTGGTCTGTAGTTCCCAGGCTTTTCCCTGCCGCCCTTCTTAAACAAAGGCACAACATTTGCTACCCTCCAATCTTCAGCACCTCACCTGTAGCTGTCGATGATTCAAATATCTCTGCTAGGGGACCCGCAATTTCCTCCCTAACCTCCCATAACGTCCTGGGATACATTTCATCAGGTCCCGGAGATTTATCTACCTTGATGCGCGTTAAGACTTCCAGCACCTCCCTCTCTGTAATATGTACACTCCTCAAGACATCACTATTTATTTCCCCAAGTTCCCTAACATCCATGCCTTTCTCAACCGTAAATACCGATGTGAAATATTCATTTAGGATCTCACCCATCTCTTGTGGTTCCGCACATAGATGACTTTGTTGATCCTTAAGAGGCCCTACTCTCTCCCTAGTTACTCTTTTGCCCTTTATGTATTTGTAGAAGCTCTTTGGATTCTCCTTTGCCTTATCTGCCAAAGCAATCTCATGTCCCCTTTTTGCCCTCCTGATTTCTCTCTTAACTCTACTCCGGCAATCTCTATACTCTTCAAGAAACCCACTTGATCCCAGCTGCCTATGCATGTCATATGCCTCCTTCTTATTTTTGACTAGGGCCTCAATCTCCCGAGTCATCCAAGGTTCCCTACTTCTACCAGCCTTGCCCTTCACTTTATAAGGAATGTGCTTACCCTGAACCCTGGTTAACACACTTGTGAAAGCCTCCCACTTACCAGACGTCACTTTGCCTGCCAACAGACTCTCCCAATCAACTTCTGAAAGTTCCTGTCCAATACCATCAAAATTGGCCTTTCCACAATTTAGAATTTTAACTTTTGGGCCAGACCTATCATTCTCCATAGCTATCTTAAAACTAATGGAATTATGATCACTGGTCCCAAAGTGATCCCTCACTAACACTTCTGTCACCTGCCCTTCCTTATTTCCCAAGAGGAGGTCAAGTTTTGCCCCCTCTCTAGTCGGGCCATCCACATACTGACTGAGAAATTCCTCCTGAATACACTCAACAAATTTCTCTCCACCCAAGCCCCTAATGCTATGGCTGTCCCAGTCAATGTTGGGAAAGTTAAAGTCCCCTACTATTACCACCCCTATTTTTCTTGCAGCTGTCTGTAATCTCCTTACATATTTGCTCCTCAATTTCCCGTTGACTATTTGGGGGTCTGTAGTACAATCCTATCAAAGTGATCTCTCCCTTCTTATTTTTCAGTTCTCCCCATATCGACTCAGTGGGCGAACCCTCGGATATATCCCCTCTCACTACTGCCGTGATGTTCTCCCTAATCAAGAACGCAACTCCCCCTCCTCTCTTACCTCCTGCTCTATCTTTCCTATAGCATCTGTACCCTGGAACATTGAGCTGCCAGTCCTGCCCCTCCCTTAGCCTTGTTTCAGTAATAGCTATAACATCCCAGTCCCATGTACCCATCTATGCCCTGAGTTCATCTGCCTTGCCCATGAGACTTCTTGCATTGAAATAAATGCAGTTTAATCTAGACTTCCCTTGGTCTTTGCCCTGCTTTCTCAGACCATCTGTCCGGTCATGTTTTGTACACTCTCCCTTACTGCCTTTTGTTTCTGTCACCATTTTACTTCCCACTGACTTCCTGCATCGGTTCCCATCCCCCTGCTGCATTAGTTTAAATCCTCCCCAACAGCACTAGCAAACACTCCCCCTAGGACATTGGTTCCAGTCCTGCCCAGATGCAGACCGTCCAAATTGTACTGGTCCCACCTCCCCCAGAACCGGTTCCAATGGCCCAGGAATTTGAATCCCTCCCTCTTGTACCATCTCTCAAGCCACGTATTCATCCTAGCTATCCTGTCATTCCTACTCTTACTAGCCCGTGGCACTGGTAGCAATCCTGAGATTACTACCTTTGAGGTCCTACTTTTTAGTTTAACTCCTAACTCCCTAAATTCAGCTTGTAGGACCTCATCCTGTTTTTTACCTATATCGTTGGTACCTATATGCACCACGACAACTGGCTGTTCACCCTCCCCCTCCAGAATGTCCTGCAGCCACTCCGAGACATCCCTGACCCTTGCACCAGGGAGGCAACATACCATCCTGGAGTCTCGGTTGCGTCCGCAGAAACGCCTGTCTATTCCCCTTACAATCGAGTCCCCTATCACTATAGCTCTGCCACTCTTTTTCCTGCCCTCCTGTGCAGCAGAGCCAGCCACGGTGCCATGAACTTGGCCGCTGCCACCTTCCCCTGGTGAGCCATCTCCCCCAACATTATCCAAAACGGTATACCTGTTTTGGAGGGAGATGACCGCAGGGGACCCTGCACTGCCTTCCCACTCTTCCGCTGCCTGTTTGTCACCCATTCACTATCTCCCTCAGTAATTTTTATCTGATTTAACTGCACCTTAACACCAGTTCTTCTGCTACCCACTGTTCAGTGGAGGTAACTAAGCCGACTTCTCTCAGAATGCCCCTCTGTCTCCTCTGCTGGATGCTTTTTCTCTTGGTAGTCACTGAAGGGCTTCTTCTGCGACCCACTGTTCAGTGGAGGTGACTGAGCCGACTTCTCCCAGAATGCCCCTCTGTCTCCTTCCCCTGGTGAGCCATCTCCCCCAACAGTATCCAAAACGGTATACCTGTTTTGGAGGGAGATGACCGCAGGGGACCCCTGCACTGCCTTTCAACTCTGGCACTCTCTGTTCGCTGTCTCCCTCAATAATTTTGGTCTGATTTAACTGCTCCTCGACACCAGTTCTGCTGCTACCCACTGTTTAGTGGAGATGACTGAGCCGACTTCTCACAGAATGCCTCTCTGCTGGTAGTCACTGAAGAGCTTCTTCTGCTACCCTCTGTTCAGTGGAGGTGACTGAGCCGACTTCTCCGAGAACGCCTCTCTGTCTCCTCTGCTGGATGCTTTCCCCCCAGGTAGTCACTGAAGGGCTTCTTCTGCTACCCACTGTTCAGTGGAGGTGACTGAACCTACTTCTCCCAGAATGCCCCTCTGTCTCCTTCCCATGGTGAGCCATCTCCCCCAACAGTATCCAAAACGATGTACCTGTTTTGGAAGGAGATGACTGCAAGGAACCCGTGCACTGCCTTCTAGCTCCTTCTCTGTCTGTTGGTCACCCATTCACTATCTCCCTCAGCAATCTTTATCTGATTTAACTGCTCCTCGACACCAGTTCTTCTGTTACCCACTGTTCAGTGGAGGTGACTGAGCCGACGTCTCCCAGAATGCCCCTCTATCTGCTCTGCTGGAGCAACTTTTTATGTGGCACCTTATCGAATGCATTTTGAAAATCCAAATATATTCCACCCACTGGTTCCCCTTTATCTATCCTGCTAGTTACATCCTCAAAAAACTCGAATAAATTTATCAAACACTTTCATAAAACCATGTTGACTGTGCCTAATCATATTATGATTTTCTAAGTGCCCTGTTACCATTTCCTCAATAATGGATTCCAGCATTTTCCCGATGACTGATGTCAGACTAACTGGCCTGTCGTTCCCTGTTTTCTCTCTCCCTCTTTTTTTGAACAGCAGATTTGCAATTGCTGACATCCAATCCACGGGGACCGTTCTAGAATCAAGTGAATTCTGGAAGATCACAACCAATGCATCCACTATCTCTGCAGCCACCTCTTTTAGAAGCCTCGGATGTCGGCCATCAGGTCCAGGGGATTTATCGGCTTTTAGTCCCATTAATTTCTCCAGTCCTTTTCCTTTACTGATATTAATTACTTTAAGTTCCTCACTCTCATTGGACCATTGGTTCCCCATTATTTCCGGCATATATTGTGTGTCTTCTGCTGTGGAGACAGATACAAAAAAATGTTTTTACCGTCTCTGCCATTTCCTTATCTTCCATTATAATTACTCTTCTCTCTGTCTCTAAGGGACCCGCGTTTACTTTCGCTAATCTCTTCCTTTTTACGTACTTGTGATGTGGAGATTTTCAAATAAAACTGTTGGACTGTAACCTGGTGTTGTCAGATTCCTTACATTTTTACGTTTTAGAAGCTCGTACAATCTGTTTTTATGTTCCTCACCAATTTACTCTCACGTTATCTAAGATGTGAAGGCCTTACAGAGTGTGCAGAAAAGATTTACCAGAATGGTTCCAGGGATGAGGGACTTCAGTTGCGTGGATCGACTGGAGAAACTGGGATTGTTCTCCTTAGAGCAGAGAAGTTTGAGAGGAGATTTGTTCGAGATGTTCAAAATCATGTGGGGTGTAGACGGAGCAGATAGAGAGAAACTGTTCCCATTGGCGGAAGGGTCGAGAACAACAGGACGCAGATTTAAGGTGACTGACAAAAGAAGCAAAGGCGACATGTGGAAAAAACCTTTTTTCCGCAGCGAGTGGTTAGGATCTGGAATACACTGCCTCAAATGGAGGTGGAGGCAGATTCAATCGTGCCTTTCAAAAGGGAATTGGGCAAGTACTTCAAGGGTGAAAATTGCAGGGCTATGGTGAAAGGGAGGGACAATGGGACAAGCTGGATTGCTCTTGCAGAGAGCTGACATGGACTCGACGGGCCGAATGGCCTCCTTCTTTGCTGTTACCATTCTATGATTCTATTTACTCCCTCTTTATTAATTTTTGGTCATCATTCCCTGATTTACAAAACCCTCCCAATCCTCAGGCTTACTATATTTTTAGCAACATTGGAAGCCTCTTCTTTTAATCTAACACTATCTTTAACTTCACTAGTTAGCCACTTTTCCTGTATATTTGATGCGTGAAAGGAGAACTAGGAGGCATAATCTTAGAATAAGGGGCTGCTCTTTCAAAACTGAGATGAGGAGAAACTTCTTCACTCAGAGTGCGGTCGGTCTGTGGAATTTGCTGCCCCAGGAAGCTGTGGAAGCTACATCATTAAATAAATTTAAAACAGAAATAGACAGTTTCCTAGAAGTAAAGGGAATTAGGGGTTACGGGGAGCGGGCAGGAAATTGGACATGAATTTAGATTTGAGGTTAGGATCAGATCAGCCATGATCTTATTGAATGGCGGAGCAGGCTCGAGGGGCCGATTGGCCTACTCCTGCTCCTATTTCTTATGTTATTATATTCATTGAGAATTATGAATTCTTTCTTAAATGTTCACCATTTCCAAACTACCGTCACATCTTTTAATCTAATTTCCAAATCCACCTGAGCCAACTCGGCGCTCATTCCTACGTAAATGGCTTTGTTTAATTTAAGATCTCAATTTCCGACTTAAATACATCACTCTCAAACTCAATATGAAATTCTAGCATATTATGATCAATCTTTCCCAGAGGATCCTTTATTATAAAATTACTAATTAACCCTGCCTCATCACACAATACCTGATCTAAAATAACCTATTCCCTATTTGGTTCCTCGACATATTGTTCAAGAAAACTTCCTCGAATGCATTCCACCAACGAGTCCTCCAAACTACTTTTAACAATTTGGTTTGTCCAGAATGCCCCGCTGCTGGATGCTTTTCCTCCTGGTAGCCACTGAAGGACTTCTTCTGCTACCCACTGTTCAGTGGAGGTGACTGCGCCGACTTCTCCCAGAATGCCCCTCTGTCTCCGTCCCCTGGTGAGGCATCCCCCGCAACAGTGTCCAAAACGGTACACCTGGTTTGGAGGGTGATTACGGGAGGGACCCCTGCACTGCCTTCTCACTCTTCCTCTGTCTCTTTGTCACCCATTCACGACCGCCCTCAATAATTTTTATCTGATTTCACTGCTATTAGACACCCGTTCTTCTGGTACCCACTGTTCAGTGGAGGTGACTGAGCCGACTTCTCCCAGAATGCTGCTATGTTGGATGCTTTTCCTCCTGGTCGTCACTGAAGGGCTTCATCTGCTACTCACTGTTCAGTGGAGGTGACTGAGCCGACTTCTCCCAGAATGCCCCTCTGTCTCCATCCCCTGATGAGGCATCTCTCCCAACAGTATCCAAAACGGTATACCTGGTTTGGAGGGTGATGACGGTAAGGGACCCCTGCACTGCCTTCTAACTCTTCCTCTGTCTCTTTGTCACCCATTCACTATCTCCCTCAGTAATTTTTATCTGATTTAGACACCAGTTCTTCTGGTACCCCCTGTACGGTGGAGGTGACTGAGCCGACTTCTCCCAGAAAGCCCCTCTACTGGATACTTTCCCCCCTTGTCGTCACTGAAGGGCTCCTTCTGCTGCTCACTGTTCAGTGGAGGTGACTGAGCCGACTTCTCCCAGAATGCCCCTCTGTCTCCTTCCCCTGTTGAGGCATCACCCGCAACAGTATCCAAAACGGTACACCTGGTTTGCAGGGAACTGACCGCAGGGGACCCCTGCACTGCTGACTAACTCTTCCTCTTTCTGTTTGTCACCCATTCACGATCTCCCTCAGTAATTTTTATCTGCTCCTCGACACCAATTCTTCTGCTGCCCACTGTTCAGTGGAGGTGACTGAGCCGACGTCTCCCAGAATGCCCCTCTATCTCCTCTGCTGGAGCAACCTTTCATGTGGCACCTTATCGAATGCATTTTGAAAATCCAAATATACTCCACCCACTGGTTCCCCTTTATCTACCCTGCTAGTTACATCCTCAAAAAACTCTAATAAATTTGTCAAACACGGTTTCCTTTCATAAAACCATGTTGACTGTACCTAATCATATTATGATTTTCGAAGTGCCCTGTTACCACTTCCTTAATAATGGATTCCAGCATTTTCCCGATGACTGATGTCAGGCGAACTGGCCTGTCGTTCCCTGTTTTCTCCCTCCCTCCTTTTTTTTTGAATAGCAGATTTGCATTTGCTGACATCCAATCCACGGGGACCGTTCTGGAATCTAGGGAATTCTGGAAGATCACAACCAATGCATCCACTATCTCTGCAGCCTCCTCTTTTAGAACCCTCGGATGTCGGCCATTAGGTCCAGGGGATTTATCGGCTTTTAGTCCCATTAATTTCTACAGCACTTTTTCTTTACTGATATTAATTACTTTAAGTTCCTCACTCTCATTGGACCATTGGTTCCCCATTATTTCCGGCATATATTGTGTGTCTTCCACTGTGGAGACAGATACAAAAAAATGTTTTTACCGTCTCTGCCATTTCCTTATCTTCCATTATTATTCCTCTTGTCTCTGCCTCTAAGGGACCCGCGTTTACTTTCGCTAATCTCTTCCTTTTTACGTACTTGTGATGTGGAGATTTTCAAATAAAACTGTTGGACTGTCACCTGGTGTTGTCAGATTCCTTACATTTTTACGTTTTAGAAGCTCGTACAATCTGTTTTTATGTTTCTCACCAGTTTACTCTCACATTATCTAAGATGTGAAGGCCTTACAGAGTGTGCAGAAAAGATTTACCAGAATGGTTCCAGGGATGAGGGACTTCAGTTGCGTGGATAGACTGGAGAAACTGGGATTGTTCTCCTTAGAGCAGAGAAGTTTGAGAGGAGATTTGTTAGAGATGTTCAAAATCATGTGGGGTCGAGACGGAGCAGATGGAGAGAAACTGTTCCCATTGGCGGAAGGGTCGAGAACAACAGGACACAGATTTAAGGTGACTGGCAAAAGAAGCAAAGGCGACATGTGGAAAAAACCTTTTTTCCGCAGCGAGTGGTTAGGATCTGGAATACACTGCCTCAAATGGAGGTGGAGGCAGATTCAATCGTGCCTTTCAAAAGGGAATTGGGCAAGTACTTCAAGGGTGAAAATTGCAGGGCTATGGTGAAAGGGAGGGACAATGGGACAAGCTGGATTGCTCTTGTAGAGAGCTGACATGGACTCGACAGGCCGAATGGCCTCCTTCTTTGCTGTTACCATTCTATGATTCTATTTACTCCCTCTTTATTAATTTTTGGTCATCATTTTCTGATTTATAAAACCCTCCCAATCCTCAGGCTTACTATATTTTTAGCAACATTGCAAGCCTCTTCTTTTAATCTAATACTATCTTTAACTTCACTAGTTAGCCACTTTTCCTGTATATTGGTTGAGAATTATGAATTCTTTCTTAAATGTTCACCATTTCCAAACTACCGTCACATCTTTTAATCTAATTTCCAAATCCACCTGAGCCAACTCGGCGCTCATTCCTACGTAATTGGCTTTGTTTAATTTAAGACCTCAATTTCCGACTTAACTACATCACTCTCAAACTCAAAATGAAATTCTAGCATATTATGATCACTCTTTCCCAGAAGATCCTTTTCTATAAAATTACTAATTAACCCTGCCTCATCACACAATACCTGATCTAAAATAACCTATTCCCTATTTGGTTCCTCGACATATTGTTCAAGAAAACTTCCTCGAATGCATTCCACCAACGAGTCCTCCAAACTACTTTTGACAATTTGGTTTGTCCAGAATGCCCCGCTGCTGGATGCTTTTCCTCCCGGTCGCCACTGAAGGGCTTCTTCTGCTACCTACTGTTCAGTGGAGGTGACTGAGCCGACTTCTCCCAGAATGCACCTCTGTCCCCTCTCTGGATGCTTTTCTTCCTGGTCGTCACTCAAGCGCTTCTTCTGCTACCCAATGTAAAGTGGAGGTGACTGAGCAGACTTCTCTCAGAATGCCCCTCTGTTGGATGCTTTTCCTTCTGTTGGTCACTGAAGGCATTATTCTGCTACCCACTGTTCAGTGGAGGTGACTGAGCCGACTGCGCCCAGAATGCCCCTCTGTCTCCTTCCCCTGGTGGGGCATCCCCCGCAACAGTATCCAAAACGGTACACATGGTTTGGGGGGAGATGACGGTAGGGAACCGCTGCACGGCCCTCTAACTCTTCCGCTGTCTCTTTGTCACCCATTCACTATCGCCCTCAGTAATTTTTATCTGACTGAACTGTTATTAGACACCAGTTCTTCTGATACCCCTGTTCAGTGGAGGTGACTGAGCCGAGTTCTCCCAGAATGCTCCGATGTTGGATGCTTTTCCTTCTGGTCGTCACTGAAGGGGTTCTTCTGCTACCCACTGTTCAGTGGAGGTGACTGAGCCGACTTCTCCCATAATGTCCCTCTGTCTCCTCTGCTGGATGCTTTTCCTTCTGGTCGTCACTGAAGGGCTTCTTCTGCTACCCACTGTTGAGTGGAAGTGACAGAGCCGACTTCTCCCAGAATGCCCCCCTGTCTCCTTCCCCTGTTGAGACATCCACCGCAACAGTATCCAAAACGTTGCACCTGGTTTGGTGGGAGCTGACCGCAGGGGACCCCTGCACTGCTGACTAACTCTTCCTCTGTCTGTTTGTCACCCATTCACTATCTCCCTCAATCATTTTTATCTGATTTCACTGCTCCTCGACACCAGTTCTTCTGCTACCCACTGTTCAGTGGAGGTAACTGAGCCGACTTCTCCCAGAATGCACCTCTGTCGGATGACTTACGTCCTTGTCGTCACTGAAAAGCTTCTTCTGCGACCGACTGTTCAGTGGAGGTGATTGAGGTGATTTCTCCCAGAATGCTCCTCTGCTGGATGCTTTTCCACCTGGTCGTCACTGAAGGGCTTCTTCTGATACCCACTGTTCAGTGGAGGTGACTGAGCCGACGTCTCCCAGAATGCCACTCTATCTCCTCTGCTGGAGCAACCTTTTGTGTGGCACCTTATCGAATGCCTTTTGAAAATCCAAATTTCCTCCACCCACTGGTTCCCCTTTATCTACCCTGCTAGTTACATCCTCAAAAAACTCTAATAAATTTGTCAAACACGGTTTCCCTTTCATAAAACCATGTTGACTCTGCCTAATCATATTATGATTTTCTCAGTGCCCTGTTACCACTTCCTTAATAATGGATTCCAGCATTTTCCTGATGACTGATGTCAGGCGAACTGGCCTGTCGTTCCCTGTTTCCTCCCTCCCTCTTTATTTGAATAGCAGATTTGCATTTGCTGACATCCAAACCACGGGGACCGTTCTAGAATCAAGTGAATTCTGGAAGATCACAACCAATGCATCCACCATCTCTGCAGCCACCTCTTTCAGAAGCCTCGGATGTCGGCCATCAGGTCCAGGGGATTTATCGGCTTTTAGTCCCATTAATTTCTCCAGTACTTTTCCTTTACTGATATTAATTACCTTAAGTTCCTCACTCTCATTGGACCATTGGTTCCCCATTATTTCCGGCATATATTGTGTGTCTTCTACTGTTGAGACAGATACAAAAAAAATGTTTTTACCGTCTCTGCCATTTCCTTATCTTCCATTCTAATTTCTCTTGTCTCTGCCTCTAAGGGACCCGCGTTTACTTTCGATAATCTCTTCCTTTTTACGTACTTGTGATGTGGAGATTTTCAAATAAAACTGTTGGACTGTAACCTGGTGTTGTCAGATTCCTTACATTTTTACGTTTTAGAAGCTCGTACAATCTGTTTTTATGTTCCTCACTAGGTTACTCTCACGTTATCTAAGATGTGAAGGCCTTACAGAGTGTGCAGAAAAGATTTATTAGAATGGTTCCAGGGATGAGGGACTTCAGTTGCGTGGATAGACTGGAGAAACTGGGATTGTTCTCCTTAGAGCAGAGAAGTTTGAGAGGAGATTTGTTCGAGATGTTCAAAATCATGTGGGGTCTAGACGGAGCAGATGGAGAGAAACTGTTCCCATTGGCGGAAGGGTCGAGAACAACAGGACGCAGCTTTAAGGTGACTGGCAAAAGAAGCAAAGGCGACATGTGGAAAAAACCTTTTTTCCGCAGCGAGTGGTTAGGATCTGGAATACACTGCCTCAAATGGAGGTGGAGGCAGATTCAATCGTGCCTTTCAAAAGGGAACTGGGCAAGTACTTCAAGGGTGAAAATTGCAGGGCTATGGTGAAAGGGAGGGACAATGGGACAAGCTGGATTGCTCTTGCAGAGAGCTGACATGGACTCGACGGGCCGAATGGCCTCCTTCTTTGCTGTTACCATTCTATGATTCTATTTACTCCCTCTTTATTAATTTTTGGTCATCATTCCCTGATTTATAAAACCCTCCCAATCCTCAGGCTTACTATATTTTTAGCAACATTGCAAGCCTCTTCTTTTAATCTAATACTATCTTTAACTTCACTAGTTAGCCACTTTTCCTGTATATTGGTTGAGAATTATGAATTCTTTCTTAAATGTTCACCATTTCCAAACTACCGTCACATCTTTTAATCTAATTTCCAAATCCACCTGAGCCAACTCGGCGCTCATTCCTACGTAATTGGCTTTGTTTAATTTAAGACCTCAATTTCCGACTTAATTACATCACTCTCAAACTCAAAATGAAATTCTAGCATATTATGATCACTCTTTCCCAGAGGATCCTTTTCTATAAAATTACGAATTAACCCTGCCTCATCACACAATACCTGATCTAAAATAACCTATTCCCTATTTGGTTCCTCGACATATTGTTCAAGAAAACTTCCTCGAATGCATTCCACCAACGAGTCCTCCAAACTACTTTTGACAATTTGGTTTGTCCAGAATGCCCCTCTGCTGGATGCTTTTCCTCCTGGTAGCCACTGAAGGGCTTCTTCTGCTGCCCACTGTTCAGTGGAGGTGACTGAGCCTACTTCTCCCAGAATGCACCTCTGTCCCCTCTCTGGATGCTTTTCTTCCTGGTCGTCACTCAAACGCTTCTTCTGCTCCCCGCTGTTCAGTGGAGGTGACTGAGCCGACTTCTCTCAGAAAGTCCCTCTGTTGGATGCTTTTCCTTCTGGTGGTCACTGAAGGCATTATTCTGCTACCCACTGTTCAGTGGAGGTGACTGAGCCGACTGCGCCCAGAATGCCCCTCTGTCTCCTTCCCCTGGTGAGCGATCTCTCCCAACAGGATCCAAAACGATATACCTGTTTTGGAGGGAGATGACCGCAGTGAACCCGTGCACTGCCTTCTAACTCCTCCTCCGTCTGTTGGTCACCCATTCACTGTCTCCCTCAGTAATTTTTATCTGATTTAACTGCTATTAGACACCAGTTCTTCTGCCACCCACTGTCCAGTGGAAGTGACCGAGCCGACTTCTCCCAAAAACCACCTTTGTCTCCTCTGTTGGAAGCTTTTCCTTCTGGTAGTCACTGAAGGGCTTCTTCTGCTACCCACTGTTCAGTGGAGGTGACTGAGCCGACTTCTCCCAGAATGCCCCCCTGTCTCCTTCCCCTGTTGAGACATCCCCAGCAACAGTATCCAAAACGTTACACCTGGTTTGGTGGGAGCTGGCCGCAGGGGACCCCTGCACTGCTGACTAACTCTTCCTCTGTCTGTTTGTCACCCATTCACTATCTCCCTCAGTAATTTGTATCTGATTTAACTGCTCCTCGACACCAGTTCTTCTGCTACCCACTGTTCAGTGGAGGTAACTGAGCCGACTTCTCCCAGAATACACCTCTGACGGATGACTTACGTCCTTGTCGTCACTGAAAAGCTTCTTCTGCGACCTACTGTTCAGTGGAGGTGATTGAGTGGATTTCTCCCAGAATGCTCCTCTGCTGGATGCTTTTCCACCTGGTCGTCACTGAAGGGCTTCTTCTGTTACCCACTGTTCTGTGGAAGTGACCGAGCCGACTTCTCCCAAAAACCACCTTTGTCTCCTCTGTTGGATGCTTTTCCTTCTGGTAGTCACTGAAGGGCTTCTTCTGATACCCACTGTTCAGTGGAGGTGACTGAGCCGAAGTCTCCCAGAATGCCCCTCTATCTCCTCTGCTGGAGCAACCTTTTGTGTGGCACCTTATCGAATGCCTTTTGAAAATCCAAATATACTCCACCCACTGGTTCCCCTTTATCTACCCTGCTAGTTACATCCTCAAAAAACTCTAATAAATTTGTCAAACACGGTTTCCCTTTCATAAAACCATGTTGACTCTGCCTAATCATATTATGATTTTCTAAGTGCCCTGTTACCACTTCCTTAATAATGGATTCCAGCATTTTCCTGATGACTGATGTCAGACGAACTGGCCTGTCGTTCCCTGTTTTCTCCCTCCCTCTTTATTTGAATAGCAGATTTGCATTTGCTGACATCCAATCCACGGGGACCGTTCTCGAATCTAGGGAATTCTGGACGATCACAACCAATGCATCCACCATCTCTGCAGCCACCTCTTTCAGAAGCCTCGGATGTCGGCCATCAGGTCCAGGGGATTGATCGGCTTTTAGTCCCATTAATTTCTCCAGTACTTTTCCTTTACTGATATTAATTACTTTAAGTTCCTCACTCTCATTGGACCATTGGTTCCCCATTATTTCCGGCATATATTGTGTGTCTTCTACTGTTGAGACAGATACAAAAAAATGTTTTTACCGTCTCTGCCATTTCCTTATCTTCCATTATTATTTCTCTTGTCTCTGCCTCTAAGGGACCCGCGTTTACTTTCGATGATCTCTTCCTTTTTACGTACTTGTGATGTGGAGATTTTCAAATAAAACTGTTGGACTGTAACCTGGTGTTGTCAGATTCCTTACATTTTTAAGTTTTAGAAGCTCGTACATTCTGTTTTTATGTTCCTCACTAGGTTACTCTCACGTTATCTAAGATGTGAAGGCCTGACAGAGTGTGCAGAAAAGATTTATTAGAATGGTTCCAGGGATGAGGGACTTCAGTTGCGTGGATAGACTGGAGAAACTGGGATTGTTCTCCTTGGAGCAGAAAAGTTTGAGAGGAGATTTGTTCGAGATGTTCAAAATCATGTGGGGTCCAGACTGAGCAGATAGAGAGAAACTGTTCCCATTGGCGGAAGGGTCGAGAACAACAGGACGCAGCTTTAAGGTGACTGGCAAAAGAAGCAAAGGCGACATGTGGAAAAAACCTTTTTTCCGCAGCGAGTGGTTAGGATCTGGAATACACTGCCTCAAACGGAGGTGGAGGCAGATTCAATCGTGCCTTTCAAAAGGGAACTGGGCAAGTACTTCAAGGGTGAAAATTGCAGGGCTATGGTGAAAGGGAGGGACAATGGGACAAGCTGGATTGCTCTTGCAGAGAGCTGACATGGACTCGACGGGCCGAATGGCCTCCTTCTTTGCTGTTACCATTCTATGATTCTATTTACTCCCTCTTTATTATTTTTTGGTCATCATTCCCTGATTTACAAAACCCTCCCAATCCTCAGGCTCACTATATTTTTAGCAACATTGCAAGCCTCTTCTTTTAATCTAATACTATCTTTAACATCACTAGTTCGCCACTTTTCCTGTATATTCGCTGAGAATTATGAATTCTTTCTTAAATGTTCACCATTTCCGATCTACCGTCACATCTTTGAATCGAATTTCGAAATCCACCTGAGCCAACTCGGCGCTCATTCCTACGCAATTGGCTTTGTTTGATTTAAGACCTCAATTTCCGACTTAACGACATCACTCTCAAACTCAATATGAAATTCTTTCATATTATGATCACCCTTTTCCAGAGGATCCTTTATTATAAAATTACGAATTAACCCTGCCTCATCACACAATACCTGATCTAAAATAACCTATTCCCTAGTTGGTTCCTCGACATATTGTTCAAGAAAACTTCCTCGAATGCATTCCACCAACTAGTCCTCCAAACGACTTTTAACAATTTGGTTTGCCCAGAATGCCCCTCTGCTGGATTATTTTCCTCCTGGGATTCACTGAAGGGCTTCATCTGCTCCCGACTGTTCAATGGAGGTGACTGAGCCGACTTCTCCCAGAATGCCCCTGTGCTGGATGCTTTTCCTCCTGGGAGTCACTGATGGGCTTCTTTTGCTACCCACTGTTCAGTGAAAGTTACTGGGCCGACGTCTTCCAGAATTCCCCTCTGTCTCCTCTGCTGGATGCTTTGTTTCCTGGTCGTCACTGAAAGGTTCCTTCTTCTGCTACCCGCTGTTCAGTGGAGGTGACTGAGCCGACTTCTCCCAGAATGCCCCTCTATCTCCTCTGCTGGAGCAACCTTTCATGTGGCACCTTATCGAATGCCTTTTAAAAATCCAAATATACTCCACCCACTGGTTCCCCTTTCTCTACCCTGCCAGTTGCATCCTCATAAAACTCTAATAAATTTGTCAAACACGGTTTCTTTTTCATAAAACCATGTTGACTCTGCCCAATCATATTATGATTTTCTAAGTGCCCTGTTCCTTAATAATGGATTCCTTAATAATGGATTCCACTTCCTTAATAATGGATTCCAGCATTTTCCCGATGCGGAACAGGTAGATAAGGTGGTAAAGAAGGCATATGGGATACTTGCCTTTATTAGCCGAGGCATAGAATATAAGAGCAAGGAGGTTATGATGGAGCTGAATAAAACACTGGTTAGGCCACAGCTGGAGTACTGTGTGCAGTTCTGGTCGCCACACTACAGGAAGGATGTGATCGCTTTGGAGAGGGTGCAGAGGAGATTCACCAGGATGTTACCAGGGCTGGAGCGCTTCAGCTATGAAGAGAGACTGGGAAGATTGGGTTTGTTTTCCTTGGAGCAGAGGAGGCTGAGGGGGGACATGATTGAGGTGTACAAAATTATGAGGGGCACAGATAGGATGGATACTAAGGAGCTTTTTCCCTTCGTTGAGGGTTCTATAACAAGGGGACATAGATTCAAGGTAAAAGGCGGGAGGTTTAGAGGGGATTTGAGAAATAACTTTTTCACCCAGAGGGTGGTTGGAGTCTGGAACTCACTGCCTGAAAGGGTTGTGGAGGCAGGAACCCTCACAACATTCAAGAAGCATTTGGATGAGCACTTGAAATGCCATAGCATACAAGGCTACGGACCAAATGCTGGAGTATGGGATTAGAGTAGACAGGGCTTGATGGCCGGCGCGGACACGATGGGCCGAAGGGCCTCTATCCGTGCTGTATTACTCTATGACTCTCTGACTGATGTCAGACTAACTGGCCTGTAGTTCCCTGTTTTCTCCCTCAGTCTTTTTTTGAATAGCAGATTTGCATTTGCTGACATCCAATCCACGGGGACCGTTCTGGAATCTAGGGAATTCTGGTAGATCACAACCAATGCATCCACTAGCTCTGCAGCCACCTCTTTTAGAAGCCTCGGATGTCGGCCATCAGGTCCAGGGGATTTATCGGCTTTTAGTCCCATTAATTTCTCCAGTACTTTTCCTTTACTGAAATTAATTACTTTAAGTTCCTCACTCTCATTGGACCATTGGTTCCCCATTATTTCCGGCATATATTGTGTGTCTTCTACTGTTGAGACTGTTACAAAAAAATGTTTTTACCGTCTCTGCCATTTCCTTATCTTCCATTATAATTTCTCTTGTCTCTGCCTCTAAGGGACCCGCGTTTACTTTCGCTAATCTCTTCCTTGTTACGTACTTGTGATGTGGAGATTTTCAAATAAAGCTGTTGGACTGTAACCTGGTGTTGTCAGATTCCTCACATTTTTACGTTTTAGAAGCTCGTACAATCTGTTTTTATGTTTTTCACGAGTTTACTCTCACGTTATCTAAGATGTAGAAAAGATTTATTAGAATGGTTCCAGGGATGAGGGACTTCAGTTGCGTGGATAGACTGGAGAAACTGGGATTGTTCTCCTTAGAGCAGAGAAGGTTGAGAGGAGATTTGTTAGAGATGTTCAAAATCATGTGGGGTCTAGACTGAGCAGATAGAGAGAAACTGTTCCCATTGGCGGAAGGGTCGAGAACAACAGGACGCAGATTTAAGGTGACTGTCAAAAGAAGCAAAGGCGACATGTGGAAAAAACCTTTTTCCCGCAGCGAGTGGTTAGGATCTGGAATACACTGCCTCAAATGGAGGTGGAGGCAGATTCAATCGTGCCTTTCAAAAGGGAATTGAGTAAGTACTTCAAGGGTGAAAATTGCAGGGCTATGGTGAAAGGGAGGGACAATGGGACAAGCTGGATTGCTCTTGCAGAGAGCTGACATGGACTCGACGGGCCGAATGGCCTCCTTCTTTGCTGTTACCATTCTATGATTCTATTTACTCCCTCTTTATTAATTTTTGGTCATCATTTCCTGATTTATAAAACCCTCCCAATCCTCAGGCTTACTATATTTTTAGCAACATTGCAAGCCTCTTCTTTTAATCTAATACTATCTTTAACATCACTAGTTAGCCACTTTTCCTGTATATTGGTTGAGAATTATGAATTCTTTCTTAAATGTTCACCATTTCCAAACTACCGTCACATCTTTTAATCTAATTTCCAAATCCACCTGAGCCAACTCGGCGCTCATTCCTACGGAATTGGCTTTGTTTAATTTCAGACCTCAATTTCCGACTTAACTACATCACTCTCAAACTCAATATGAAATTCTAGCATATTATGATCACTCTTTCCCAGAGGATCCTTTTCTATAAAATTACTAATTAACGCTGCCTCATCACACAATACCTGATCTAAAATAACCTATTCCCTATTTGGTTCCTCGATATATTGTTCAAGAAAACTTCCTCGAATGCATTCCACCAACGAGTCCTCCAAAGTACTTTTGACAATTTGGTTTGTCCAGAATGCCCCTCTGCTGGATAAGAACATAAGAACATAAGAAATTGGAGCAGGAGTAGGCCAATCGGCCCCTCGAGCCTGCTCCGCCATTCAATAAGATCATGGCTGATCTGATCCCAACCACAAATCTAAAGAACACAAGAAGTCGGAGCAGGACCCGGCCACATAGCCCCTGGGCCCTCTCCGCCACCCACAGGGCATTGACCGATCCGAACTCAGCTTCATGTCCAATTTCCTGCCCGCTCCCCATAACCCCTAATTCCCTTTACTTCTAGGAAACTGTCTATTTCTGTTTTAAATTTATCTAATGATGTAGCTTCCACAGCTTCCTGGGGCAGCAAATTCCACAGACCTACCACCCTCTGAGTGAAGAAGTTTCTCCTCATCTCAGTTTTGAAAGAGCAGCCCCTTATTCTAAGATTATGCCCCCTAGTTCTAGTTTCACCCATATTTGGGAACATCCTTACTGCATCCACCCGATCAAGACCCTTCACAATCTTATATGTTTCAATAAGATCGCCTCTCATTCTTCTGAACTCCAATGAGTAGAGTCCCAATCTACTCAACCTCTCCTCATATGTCCGCCCCCTCATCCCCGGGATTAACCGAGTGAACCTTCTTTGTACTGCCTCGAGAGCAAGTATGTCTTTTCTTAAGTATGGAGACCAAAACTGTATGCAGTATTCCAGGTGCGGTCTCACCAATACCTTATATAACTGCAGCAATACCTCCTTGTTTTTATATTCTATCCCCCTAGCAATAAAAGCCAACATTCCGTTGGCTTTCTTGATCACCTGCTGCACCTGCATACCAACTTTTTGATTTTCTTGCACTAGGACCCCCAGATCCCTTTGTACTGCAGTACTTTCCAGTCTCTCGCCATTAAGAAAATAACTTGCTCTCTGATTTTTCCTGCCAAAGTGCATAACCTCACATTTTCCAATATTATATTGCATCTGCCAAATCTCCGCCCACTCACCCAGCCTGTCTATATCCCCTTGCAGGTTCTTTATGTCCTCCTCACTCTCTACTTTCCCTCCCATCTTTGTATCATCTGCAAATTTTGATATGTTGCACTCGGTCCCCTCCTCCAAATCGTTAATATAGATTGTAAAGAGTTGGGGACCCAGCACCGACCCCTGTGGAACACCACTGGTTACTGGTTGCCAGTCCGAAAATGAACCATTTATCCCAACTCTCTGCTTCCTGTTTGATAACCAATCCTCCACCCATGCCAGAATATTACCCCCAATCCCGTGATTTTTTATCTTAAGTAATAATCTTTTATGTGGCACCTTGTCGAATGCCTTCTGGAAGTCTAAATACACTACGTCCACTGGTTCCCCTTTATCCACCCTATACGTTATATCCTCGAAGAACTCAAGCAAATTTGTCAGACATGACTTCCCCTTCATAAAGCCATGCTGACTTTGTCCTATTAAATTATGCTTATCTAAATGTTCCGTTACTGTCTCCTTAATAATAGACTCCAAAATTTTACCCACCACAGATGTTAAGCTAACTGGCCTATAATTTCCAGCCTTCTGCCTACTACCCTTTTTAAATAACGGTGTTACATTAGCAGTTTTCCAATCTGCCGGGACCTCTCCTGAGTCCAGGGAATTTTGGAAAACTATCACCAAAGCATCCACAATCCCTACTGCCACTTCCCTCAAGACCCTAGGATGGAAGCCATCAGGTCCAGGGGATTTATCCGCCTTGAGTCCCATTATTTTACTGAGTACCATCTCTTGAGTGATTTTAATCGTGTTTAGCTCCTCCCCCCCGAGAGTTCCCTGTTTGTCCAGTGTTGGGATATTCTTAGTGTCCTCTACTGTAAAGACTGAAACAAAATATTTGTTCAGCATTTTTGCCATCTCCATGTTTCCCACCATTAATTTCCCGGTCTCATCCTCTAAGGGACCTATGTTTGCCTTAGCCACCCTTTTTCTTTTTATATAACTATAGAAACTCTTGCTATCTGTTTTTATATTTTTTGCTAATTTCTTTTCATAATCTAACTTCCCTTTCTTAATAAATCCTTTAGTTACTTTTTGCTGTCTTTTGTAGAATTCCCAATCTTCTATCCTCCCACTAAGTTTGGCTACCTTATATGTCCTTGTTTTTAGTCGGATACTATCCTTGATTTCTTTACTTAGCCACGGGTGGCTGTCATTTCTTTTACACCCTTTTTTCCTCAGTGGAATATATTTATTTTGAAAGTTGTAAAATAACTCCCTAAATGAACACCACTGCTCATGTACCGTCTTACCCTTTAATCTATTTTCCCAGTCCACTTTAATCAATTCCGCTCTCATACCATCATAGTCTCCTTTATTCAAGCTCAGTACGCTTGTTTGAGAATCAACCTTCTCACCCTCTAATTGGATATGGAATTCAACCATGTTGTGGTCGCTCGTTCCAAGGGGATCCTTAACTAGGACATTATTAATTAATCCTGACTCATTACACAGGACCAGGTCCAAGGTTGCCTGCCCCCTTGTAGGATCAGTTACATACTGCTCAAGAAATCCATCCCTGATGCACTCAATGAACTCGTCCTCAAGGCTGCTCTGCCCAATTTGATTTGTCCAGTTAATATGATAATTAAAATCCCCCATAATTATGGCTGTTCCCTTATTACATGCCCCGACTATCTCCTGATTAATACTTCTTCCAGCAGAGTTGCAACTATTAGGAGGCCTATATACTACGCCCACTAATGTTTTATTTTCCCTTATTATTCCTTATCTCCACCCAAACTGTTTCATTATCTTGATGCTTTGTCCCAATATCATTTCTCTGTATTACAGTGATTCCTTCCTTTATTAACATAGCCACCCCACCTCCCCTTCCTTCCTGCCTGTCCTTCCTGATTGTTAAATACCCTGGCATATTTAATTCCCAGTCGTTGTCACCCTGCAGCCATGTTTCTGTAATGGCCACAAGATCATACCCATACGTAGTTATTTGTGCCGTTAACTCGTCCATTTTATTCCGAATGCTACGTGCATTCAGATAAAGAACTTTCAAATCTGTTTTGTGACGCTTAGTTCCTGCTTTTTCCTTTTTTAACACTTTACCTATTACTCCATACCTTCTGTCCCTTCCTGTTACGCTTTCCTCTCTCTCCCTGCTCAGGTTCCCAACCCCCTGCCACTTTAGTTTAAACCCTCCCCAACAGCACTAGCAAACACTCCTCCTAGGACAGCGGTCCCGGCCCTGCCCAGGTGCAGACCATCCGGTTTGTACTGGTCCCACCTCCCCCAGAACCGTTTCCAGTGTCCCAGGAATTTGAATCCCTCCCCCTTGCACCATTCCTCTAGCCACGTATTCATTTGAAATATCCTCCTATTTCTACTCTGACTAGCACGTGGCACTGGCAGCAATCCTGAGATTATTACCTTTGAGGTCCTATTTTTTAATTTACCTCCTAACTCCCTATATTCTGCTTTTAGGACCTCATCCCCTTTTTTACCTATATCGTTGGTGCCTATGTGCACCACGACAGCTGGCTGTTCGCCCTCCCCCTCCAAAATGTTCTGTAGCCGCTCCGAGACATCCTTGATCCTTGCACCAGGGAGGCAACACACCATCCTGGAGTCTCGGTTGCGGCCGCAGAAACGCCTGTCTATTCCCCTTACAATTGAGTCCCCTATCACTATAGCTCTGCCACTCTTTTTCCTCCCAGCCTGTGCAGCAGAGCTACCCGTGGTGCCAGGAAGTTGGCTGCTGCTGCCTTCCCCTGATAAGTCATCCCCCCCAACAGCATCCAAAGTGGCATATCTGTTTGAGAGGGGGATGGACACAGGGGACCCCTGCACTACCTGCCTGCATCTCTTACTCTTCCTGGTGGTCACCCATTCACTTCCTGCCTGTATACCCTTTACCTGCGGTGTGACCAACTCGCTAAACGTGCTATCCACGAGTTTCTCTGCATCGCGGATGCTCCACAGTGAGTCCACCCGCAGCTCCAGCTCCGAGATACGATCGGTCAGTAGCTGCAGGTGGACACACTTCCCGCACACATGGTCGGCAGGGACACTGGTAGTGTCCATGACTTCCCACATCTTGCAGGAGGAGCATATCACGGGTGCGAGGTCTGCTGCCATGACTTGCCTTAGCTGAGTTACCCCTTTTAAATTACGTTGAAATTAGAAAATGTTAACTATACTAGGGACCTAGGTTCACTAAAAAAAACCACTATCTGCTATAAAACCTGCAGATCTTCCCTTTCTTATTACTTTACTTACAGTAAAATGGTAGAAATACTCACCTGAACCTACTCACCAATCAGCTGCCTCCCCTGTGCCGCGTCACTTTCTGACTGGTGACGTCACCCCGAACTGCCGCTGGTCTCAGAGTCTCGCTCTCAGAGTGAGCTCTGGTCTCACTCTCTCCGCGCTGTTTATATCCCCGCTCTGGTCTCACTCTCTCCGCGCTGTTTATATCCCCGCTCTGGTCTCACTCTCTCCGCGCTGTTTATATCCCCGCTCTGGTCTCACTCTCTCCGCGCTGTTTATATCCCCGCTCTGGTCTCGCTCTCTCCACGCTGTTTATATCCCCGCTCTGGTCTCCCTCTCTCCGCGCTGTTTATATCCCCGCTCTGGTCTCGCTCTCTCCGCGCTGTTTATATCCCCGCTCTGGTCTCACTCTCTCCCGCCGCTCACCGACTGGACTCTCGCTCTCTCCGCGCTGTTTATATCCCCGCTCTGGTCTCACTCTCTCCGCGCTGTTTATATCCCCGCTCTGGTCTCGCTCTCTCCACACTGTTTATATCCCCGCTCTGGTCTCACTCTCTCCCGCCGCTCACCGACTGGACTCTCGCTCTCTCCGCGCTGTTTATATCTCCGCTCTGGTCTCGCTCTCTCCCGCCGCTCACCGACTGGACTCTCGCTCTCTCCGCGCTGTTTATATCCCCGCTCTGGTCTCACTCTCTCCGCGCTGTTTATATCCCCGCTCTGGTCTCGCTCTCTCCACACTGTTTATATCCCCGCTCTGGTCTCACTCTCTCCCGCCGCTCACCGACTGGACTCTCGCTCTCTCCGCGCTGTTTATATCTCCACTCTGGTCTCGCTCTCTCCGCGCTGTTTTTATCCCCGCTCTGGTCTCGCTCTCTCCCGCCGCTCACCGCTCTCAGATCCACTACCGCTCTGCAGGAAAAGCAATGCAAAGCAGCACCTCCTTCCCCCACTTCACCGAACTCCCACACGTACCGAACTCTCAGCACACTGTGTTGCTTTTCCTCCCGGTCGCCACTGAAGGGCTTCTTCTGCTGCCCACTGTTCAGTGGAGGTGACTGAGCCTACTTCTCCCAGAATGCACCTCTGTCCCCTCTCTGGATGCTTTTCTTCCTGGTCGTCACTCAACCGCTTCTTCTGCTCCCAGCTGTTCAGTGGAGGTGACTGAGCCGACTTCTCTCAGAATGTCCCTCTGTTGGATGCTTTTCCTTCTGTTGGTCACTGAAGGCATTATTCTGCTACCCACTGTTCAGTGGAGGTGACTGAGCCGACTGCGCCCAGAATGCCCCTCTGTCTCCTTCCCCTGGTGAGGCATCCCCCGCAACAGTATCCAAAACAGTACACCTGGTTTGGGGGGAGATGACGGTCGGGGACCGCTGCACTGCCCCCGAACTCTTCCTCTGTCTCTTTGTCACCCATTCACGATCGCCCTCAGTAATTTTTATCTGACTTAACTGCTATTAGACACCAGTTCTTCTGCCACCCACTGTTCAGTGGAGGTGACTGAACCGACTTCTCCCAGAATGCCCCTCTGTCTCCTCTGCTGGAGCAACCTTTCATGTGGCACCTTATCGAATGCCTTTTGAAAATCCAAATATACTCCACCCACTGGTTCCCCTTTCTCTACCCTGCCAGTTACATCCTCATAAAACTCTAATAAATTTGTCAAACACGGTTTCTTTTTCATAAAACCATGTTGACTCTGCCCAATCATATTATGATTTTCTAAGTGCCCTGTTCCTTAATAATGGATTCCTTAATAATGGATTCCACTTCCTCAATAATGGATTCCAGCATTTTCCCGATGCGGAACAGGTAGATAAGGTGGTAAAGAAGGCATATGCGATACTTGCCTTTATTAGCCGAGGCATAGAATATAAGAGCAAGGAGGTTATGATGGAGCTGAATAAAACACTGGTTAGGCCACAGCTGGAGAACTGTGTGCAGTTCTGGTCGCCACACTACAGGAAGGATGTGATCGCTTTGGAGAGGGTGCAGAGGAGTTTCACCAGGATGTTACCAGGGCTGGAGCGCTTCAGCTATGAAGAGAGACTGGGAAGATTGGGTTTGTTTTCCTTGGAGCAGAGGAGGCTGAGGGGGGACATGATTGAGGTGTACAAAATTATGAGGGGCACAGATAGGATGGATACTAAGGAGCTTCTTCCCTTCGTTGAGGGTTCTATAACAAGGGGACATAGATTCAAGGTAAAAGGCGGGAGGTTCAGAGGGGATTTGAGAAAGAACTTTTTCACCCAGAGGGTGGTTGGAGTCTGGAACTCACTGCCTGAAAGGGTTGTGGAGGCAGGAACCCTCACAACATTCAAGAAGCATTTGGATGAGCACTTGAAATGCCATAGCATACAAGGCTACGGACCAAATGCTGGAGTATGGGATTAGAGTAGACAGGGCTTGATGGCCGGGGCGGACACGATGGGCCGAAGTGCCTCTATCCGTGCTGTATAACTCTATGACTCGATGACTGATGTCAGACTAACTGGCCTGTAGTTCCCTGTTTTCTCCCTCACTCTTTTTTTGAATAGCAGATTTGCATTTGCTGACATCCAATCCACGGGGACCGTTCTAGAATCTAGGGAATTCTGGAAGATCACAACCAATGCATCCACTATCTCTGCAGCCACCTCTTTTAGAACCCTCGGATGTCGGCCATCAGGTCCAGGGGATTTATCGGCTTTTCGTCCCATTAATTTCTCCAGTACTTTTCCTTTACTGATATTAATTACTTTAAGTTCCTCACTCTCATTGGACCATTGGTTCCCCATTTTTTCCGGCATATATTGTGTGTCTTCCACTGTTGAGACAGATACAAAAAAATGATTTTACCGTCTCTGCCATTTCCTTATCTTCCATTCTAATTTCTCTTGTCTCTGCCTCTAAGGGACCCGCGTTTACTTTCGCTAATCTCTTCCTTGTTGCGTACTTGTGATGTGGAGATTTTCAAATAAAACTGTTGGACTGTAACCTGGTCTTGTCAGATTCATTACATTTTTACCTTTTAGAAGCTCGTACAATCTGTTTTTATGTTTCTCACGAGTTTACTCTCACATTATCTAAGATGTGAAGGCCTTACTGAGTGTGCAGAAAAGATTTATTAGAATGCTTCCAGGGATGAGGGACTTCAGTTGCGTGGATTGACTGGAGAAACTGGGATTGTTCTCCTTAGAGCAGAGAAGGTTGAGAGGAGATTTGTAGAGATGTTCAAAATCATGTGGGGTCTAGACTGAGCAGATAGAGAGAAACTGTTCCCATTGGCGGAAGGGTCGAGAACAACAGGACGCAGATTTAAGGTGACTGTCAAAAGAAGCAAAGACGACATGTGGAAAAAACCTTTTTTCCGCAGCGAGTGGTTAGGATCTGGAATACACTGCCTCAAATGGAGGTGGAGGCAGATTCAATCGTGCCTTTCAAAAGGGAATTGGGTAAGTACTTCAAGGGTGAAAATTGCAGGGCTATGGTGAAAGGGAGGGACAATGGGACAAGCTGGATTGCTCTTGCAGAGAGCTGACATGGACTCGACGGGCCGAATGGCCTCCTTCTTTGCTGTTATCATTCTATGATTCTATTTACTCCCTCTTTATTAATTTTTGGTCATCATTTCCTGATTTATAAAACCCTCCCAATCCTCAGGCTTACTATATTTTTAGCAACATTGCAAGCCTCTTCTTTTAATCTAATACTATCTTTAACTTCACTCGTTCGCCACTTTTCCTGTATATTCGTTGAGAATTATGAATTCTTTCTTAAATGTTCACCATTTCCCAACTACCGTCAAATCTTTTAATCGAATTTCCAAATCCACCTGAGCCAACTCGGCGCTCATTCCTACGTAAATGGCTTTGTTTAATTTAAGACCTCAATTTCCGACTGAACTGCATCACTCTCAAACTCAATATGAAATTCTATCATATTATGATTACTCTTTCCCAGAGGATCCTTTATTATAAAATGACTAATTCACCCTGCCTCATCACACAATACCTGATCTAAAATAACTTATTCCCTATTTGGTTCCTCGACATATTGTTAAAGAAAACTTCCTCGAATGCATTCCACCAACTTGTCCTCCAAACGACTTTTGACAATTTGGTTTGTCCATAATGCCCCTCTGCTAGTTCTTTTTCCTCCTGGTCGTCACTGAACAGCTTGTTCTGCGAACAACTGTTTCATGGAGGTGACTGAGCCGACATCTCCCAGAATGCCCCTCTGCTGGATGCCTTTCCTCCCGGTAGTCACTGAAGGGCTTCTTCTGCAACTCACTGTTCAGTGAAGGTGACTGGGCCGACGTCTCCCAAAATGCCCCTCTGTCTCCTCTGCTGGATGCTTTTCGTCCTGGGAGTCACTGAGGGGCTTCTTCTGCGACCCGCTGTTCAGTAGAGGTGACTGAGCCGACTTGTCCCAGAATGCTCCTCTATCTCCTCTGCTGGAGCAACCTTTTCTGTGGCACCTTATCGAATGCCTTTTGAAAATCCAAATATACTCCACCCACTGGTTCCCCTTTATCGACCCTGCTAGTTACATCCTCAAAAAACTCTAATAATTTTGTCAAACACGGTTTCCCTTTCATAAAACCATGTTGACTCTGCCTAATCATATTATGATTTTCTAAGTGCCCTGTTACCACTTCCTTAATAATGGATTCCAGCATTTTCCCAATGACTGATGTCAGGCGAACTGGCCTGTTGTTCCCTGTTTTCTCCCTCCCTCTTTTTTTGAATAGCAGATTTGCATTTGCTGACATCCAATCCACGGGGACCGTTCTGGAATCTCGGGAATTCTGGAAGATCACAACCAATGCATCCACTGTCTCTGCAGCCACCTCTTTTAGAACCCTCGGATGTCGGCCATCAGGTCCAGGGGATTTATCGGCTTTTAGTCCCATTAATTTCTACAGTACTTTTCCTTTACTGATATTAATTACTTTAAGTTCCTCACTCTCATTGGACCATTGGTTCCCCATTATTTCCGGCATATATTGTGTGTCTTCTACTTTTGAGACAGACACAAAAAAATGATTTTACCGTCTCTGCCATTTCTTATCTTCCATTATTATTCCTCTTGTCTCTGCCTCTAAGGGACCCGCGTTTACTTTCGCTAATCTCTTCCTTTTTACGTACTTGTGATGTGGAAATTTTCAAATAAAACTGTTGGACTGCAACCTGGTGTTGTCAGATTCCTTACATTTTTACGTTTTAGAAGCTCGTATAATCTGTTTTTATGTTTCTCACTAGTTTACTCTCACGTTATCTAAGATGTGAAGGCCTTACAGAGTGTGCAGAAAAGATTTACTAGAATCGTTCCAGGGATGAGGGACTTCAGTTGCGTGGATAGACTGGAGAAACTGGGATTGTTCTCCTTAGAGCAGAGAAGTTTGAGAGGAGATTTGTTAGAGATGTTCAAAATCATGTGGGGTCCAGACTGAGCAGATAGAGAGAAACTGTTCCCATTGGCGGAAGGGTCGAGAACAACAGGACACAGATTTAAGGTGACTGTCAAAAGAAGCAAAGGCGACATGTGGAAAAAACCTTTTTTCCGCAGCGAGTGGTTAGGATCTGGAATACACTGCCTCAAATGGAAGTGGAGGCAGATTCAATCGTGCCTTTCAAAAGGGAATTGGGTAAGTACTTCAAGGGTGAAAATTGCAGGGCTATGGTGAAAGGGAGGGACAATGGGACAAGCTGGATTGCTCTTTCAGAGAGTTGACATGGACTCGACGGGCCGAATGGCCTCCTTCTTTGCTGTAACCATTCTATGATTCTATTTACTCCCTCTTTATTAATTTTTGGTCATCATTTCCTGATTTATAAAACCCTCCCAATCTTCAGGCTTACTATATTTTTAGCAACATTGCAAGCCTCTTCTTTTAATCTAATACTATCTTTAACTTCACTAGTTAGCCACTTTTCCTGTATATTGGTTGAGAATTATGAATTCTTTCTTAAATGTTCACCATTTCCAAACTACCGTCACATCTTTTAATCTAATTTCCAAATCCAGCTGAGCCAACTCGGCGCTCATTCCTACGTAATTGGCTTTGTTTAATTTAAGACCTCAATTTCCGACTTAACTACATCACTCTCAAACTCAATATGAAATTCTAGCATATTATGATCACTCTTTCCCAGAGGATCCTTTTCTATAAAATTACTAATTAACGCTGCCTCATCACACAATACCTGATCTAAAATAACCTATTCCCTATTTGGTTCCTCGACATATTGTTCAAGAAAACTTCCTCGATTGCATTCCACCAACGAGTCCTCCAAACTACTTTTGACAATTTGGTTTGTCCAGAATGCCCCTCTGCTGGATGCTTTTCCTCCCGGTAGCCACTGAAGGGCTTCTTCTGCTGCCCACTGTTCAGTGGAGGTGACTGAGCCTACTTCTCCCAGAATGCACCTCTGTCCCCTCTCTGGATGCTTTTCTTCCTGGTCGTCACTCAAGCGCTTCTTCTCCTCCCAGCTGTTCAGTGGAGGTGACTGAGCGGACTTCTCTCAGAATGTCCCTCTGTTGGATGCTTTTCCTTCTGGTGGTCACTGAAGGCATTATTCTGCTACCCACTGTTCAGTGGAGGTGACTGAGCCGACTGCGCCCAGAATGCCCCTCTGTCTCCTTCCCCTGGTGAGGCATCCCCCGCAACAGTATCCAAAACGGTACACCTGGTTTGGGGGGAGATGACGGTCGGGGACCGTTGCACTGCCCTCCAACTCTTCCTCTGTCTCTTTGTCACCCATTCACTATCGCCCTCAGTAATTTTTATCTGATTTAACTGCTATTAGACACCAGTTCTTCTGAAACCCACTGTTCAGTGGAGGTAACTGAGCCGACTTCTCCCAGAATGCCCCTCTGTCTCCTTCCCCTGGTGAGCCATCTCTCCCAACAGTATCCAAAACGATATACCTGTTTTGGAGGGAGATGACCGCAGGGAACCCCTGCACGGCCTTCTAACTCATCCTCCGTCTGCTGGTCACCCATTCACGATCTCCCTCAGTAATTTTTATCTGATTTAACGGCTATTAGACACCAGTTCTTCTGCCACCCACTGTCCAGTGGAGGTGACTGAGCCAACTTCTCCCAAAAACCACCTTTGTCTCCTCTGTTGGATGCTTTTCCTTCTGGGAGTCACTGAAGGGCTTCTTTTGCTACGCACTGTTCAGTGAAAGTTACTGAGCCGACTTCTCCCAGAATGCCCCTCTATCTCCTCTGCTGGAGCAACCTTTCATGTGGCACCTTATCGAATGCATTTTGAAAATCCAAATATACTCCACCCACTGGTTCCCCTTTCTCTACCCTGCCAGTTACATCCTCATAAAACTCTAATAAATTTGTCAAACACGGTTTCTTTTTCATAAAACCATGTTGACTCTGCCCAATCATATTATGATTTTCTAAGTGCCCTGTTCCTTAATAATGGATTCCTTAATAACGGATTCCACTTCCTTAATAATGGATTCCAGCATTTTCCCGATGCGGAACAGGTAGATAATGTGGTAAAGAAGGCATATGGGATACTTGCCTTTATTAGCCGAGGCATAAAATATAAGAGCAAGGAGGTTATGATGGAGCTGAATAAAACACTGGTTAGGCCACAGCTGGAGTACTGTATGCAGTTCTGGTCGCCACACTACAGGAAGGATGTGATCGCTTTGGAGAGGGTGCAGAGGAGTTTCACCAGGATGTTACCAGGGCTGGAGCGCATCAGTTATGAAGAGAGACTGGGAAGATTGGGTTTGTTTTCCTTGGAGCAGAGGAGGCTGAGGGGGGACATGATTGAGGTGTACAAAATTATGAGGGGCACAGATAGGATGGATACTAAGGAGCTTCTTCCCTTCGTTGAGGGTTCTATAACAAGGGGACATAGATTCAAGGTAAAAGGCGGGAGGTTCAGAGGGGATTTGAGAAAGAACTTTTTCACCCAGAGGGTGGTTGGAGTCTGGAACTCACTGCCTGAAAGGGTTGTGGAGGCAGGAACCCTCACAACATTCAAGAAGCATTTGGATGAGCACTTGAAATGCCATAGCATACAAGGCTACGGACCAAATGCTGGAGTATGGGATTAGAGTAGACAGGGCTTGATGGCCGGCGCGGACACGATGGGCCGAAGGGCCTCTATCCGTGCTGTATTACTCTATGACTCGATGACTGATGTCAGACTAACTGGCCTGTAGTTCCCTGTTTTCTCCCTCACTCTTTTTTTGAATAGCAGATTTGCATTTGCTGACATCCAATCCACGGGGACCGTTCTAGAATCTAGGGAATTCTGGAAGATCACAACCAATGCATCCACTATCTCTGCAGCCACCTCTTTTAGAACCCTCGGATGTAGGCCATCAGGTCCAGGGGATTTATCGGCCTTTCGTCCCATTAATTTCTCCAGTACTTTTCCTTTACTGATATTAATTACTTTAAGTTCCTCACTCTCATTGGACCATTGGTTCCCCATTATTTCCGGCATATATTGTGTGTCTTCTACGTTTGAGACAGACACAAAAAAATGTTTTTACCGTCTCTGCCATTTCCTTATCTTCCATTATAATTTATCTTGTCTCTGCCTCTAAGGGACCCGCGTTTACTTTCGCTAATCTCTTCCTTGTTACGAACTTGTGATGTGGAGATTTTCAAATAAAACTGTTGGACTGTAACCTGGTGTTGTCAGATTCCTTACATTTTTACGTTTTAGAAGCTCGTACAATCTGTTTTTATGTTTCTCACGAGTTTACTCTCACGTTATCTAAGATGTGAAGGCCTTACAGAGTGTGCAGAAAAGATTTATTAGAATGCTTCCAGGGATGAGGGACTTCAGTTGCGTGGATCGACTGGAGAAACTGGGATTGTTCTCCTTCGAGCAGAGAAGGTTGAGAGGAGATTTGTTAGAGATGTACAAAATCATGTGGGGTCTTGACTGAGCAGATAGAGAGAAACTGTTCCCATTGGCGGAAGGGTCGAGAACAACAGGACGCAGATTTAAGGTGACTGTCAAAAGAAGCAAAGACGACATGTGGAAAAAACCTTTTTTCCGCAGCGAGTGGCTAGGATCTGGAATACACTGCCTCAAATGGAGGTGGAGGCAGATTCAATCGTGCCTTTCAAAAGGGAATTAGGTAAGTACTTCAAGGGTGAAAATTGCAGGGCTATGGTGAAAGGGAGGGACAATGGGACAAGCTGGATTGCTCTTGCAGAGAGCTGACATGGACTCGACGGGCCGAATGGCCTCCTTCTTTGCTGTTACCATTCTATGATTCTATTTACTCCCTCTTTATTAATTTTTGATCATCATTCCCTGATTTATAAAACCCTCCCAATCCTCAGGCTTACTATATTTTTTAGCAACATTGCAAGCCTCTTCTTTTAATCTAATACTATCTTTAACTTCACTAGTTAGCCACTTTTCCTGTATATTGGTTGAGAATTATGAATTCTTTCTTAAATGTACACAATTTCCAAACTACCGTCACATCTTCTAATCGATTTTCCAAATCCACCTGAGCCAACTCGGCGCTCATTCCTACGTAATTGGCTTTGTTTAATTTAAGACCTCAATTTCCGACTTAACTACATCACTCTCAAACTCAATATGAAATTCTAGCATATTATGATCACTCTTTCCCAGAGGATCCTTTTCTATAAAATTACTAATTAACGCTGCCTCATCACACAATACCTGATCTAAAATAACCTATTCCCTATTTGGTTCCTCGACATATTGTTCAAGAAAACTTCCTCGATTGCATTCCACCAACGAGTCCTCCAAACTACTTTTGACAATTTGGTTTGCCCAGAATGCCCCTCTGCTGGATGCTTTTCCTCCCGGTAGCCACTGAAGGGCTTCTTCTGCTGCCCACTGTTCAGTGGAGGTGACTGAGCCTACTTCTCCCAGAATGCACCTCTGTCCCCTCTCTGGATGCTTTTCTTCCTGGTCGTCACTCAAGCGCTTCTTCTCCTCCCAGCTGTTCAGTGGAGGTGACTGAGCGGACTTCTCTCAGAATGTCCCTCTGTTGGATGCTTTTCCTTCTGGTGGTCACTGAAGGCATTATTCTGCTACCCACTGTTCAGTGGAGGTGACTGAGCCGACTGCGCCCAGAATGCCCCTCTGTCTCCTTCCCCTGGTGAGGCATCCCCCGCAACAGTATCCAAAACGGTACACCTGGTTTGGGGGGAGATGACGGTCGGGGACCGTTGCACTGCCCTCCAACTCTTCCTCTGTCTCTTTGTCACCCATTCACTATCGCCCTCAGTAATTTTTATCTGATTTAACTGCTATTAGACACCAGTTCTTCTGAAACCCACTGTTCAGTGGAGGTAACTGAGCCGACTTCTCCCAGAATGCCCCTCTGTCTCCTTCCCCTGGTGAGCCATCTCTCCCAACAGTATCCAAAACGATATACCTGTTTTGGAGGGAGATGACCGCAGGGAACCCCTGCACTGCCTTCTAACTCATCCTCCGTCTGCTGGTCACCCATTCACGATCTCCCTCAGTAATTTTTATCTGATTTAACGGCTATTAGACACCAGTTCTTCTGCCACCCACTGTCCAGTGGAGGTGACTGAGCCAACTTCTCCCAAAAACCACCTTTGTCTCCTCTGTTGGATGCTTTTCCTTCTGGGAGTCACTGAAGGGCTTCTTTTGCTACGCACTGTTCAGTGAAAGTTACTGAGCCGACTTCTCCCAGAATGCCCCTCTATCTCCTCTGCTGGAGCAACCTTTCATGTGGCACCTTATCGAATGCATTTTGAAAATCCAAATATACTCCACCCACTGGTTCCCCTTTCTCTACCCTGCCAGTTACATCCTCATAAAACTCTAATAAATTTGTCAAACACGGTTTCTTTTTCATAAAACCATGTTGACTCTGCCCAATCATATTATGATTTTCTAAGTGCCCTGTTCCTTAATAATGGATTCCTTAATAACGGATTCCACTTCCTTAATAATGGATTCCAGCATTTTCCCGATGCGGAACAGGTAGATAATGTGGTAAAGAAGGCATATGGGATACTTGCCTTTATTAGCCGAGGCATAAAATATAAGAGCAAGGAGGTTATGATGGAGCTGAATAAAACACTGGTTAGGCCACAGCTGGAGTACTGTATGCAGTTCTGGTCGCCACACTACAGGAAGGATGTGATCGCTTTGGAGAGGGTGCAGAGGAGTTTCACCAGGATGTTACCAGGGCTGGAGCGCATCAGTTATGAAGAGAGACTGGGAAGATTGGGTTTGTTTTCCTTGGAGCAGAGGAGGCTGAGGGGGGACATGATTGAGGTGTACAAAATTATGAGGGGCACAGATAGGATGGATACTAAGGAGCTTCTTCCCTTCGTTGAGGGTTCTATAACAAGGGGACATAGATTCAAGGTAAAAGGCGGGAGGTTCAGAGGGGATTTGAGAAAGAACTTTTTCACCCAGAGGGTGGTTGGAGTCTGGAACTCACTGCCTGAAAGGGTTGTGGAGGCAGGAACCCTCACAACATTCAAGAAGCATTTGGATGAGCACTTGAAATGCCATAGCATACAAGGCTACGGACCAAATGCTGGAGTATGGGATTAGAGTAGACAGGGCTTGATGGCCGGCGCGGACACGATGGGCCGAAGGGCCTCTATCCGTGCTGTATTACTCTATGACTCGATGACTGATGTCAGACTAACTGGCCTGTAGTTCCCTGTTTTCTCCCTCACTCTTTTTTTGAATAGCAGATTTGCATTTGCTGACATCCAATCCACGGGGACCGTTCTAGAATCTAGGGAATTCTGGAAGATCACAACCAATGCATCCACTATCTCTGCAGCCACCTCTTTTAGAACCCTCGGATGTAGGCCATCAGGTCCAGGGGATTTATCGGCCTTTCGTCCCATTAATTTCTCCAGTACTTTTCCTTTACTGATATTAATTACTTTAAGTTCCTCACTCTCATTGGACCATTGGTTCCCCATTATTTCCGGCATATATTGTGTGTCTTCTACGTTTGAGACAGACACAAAAAAATGTTTTTACCGTCTCTGCCATTTCCTTATCTTCCATTATAATTTATCTTGTCTCTGCCTCTAAGGGACCCGCGTTTACTTTCGCTAATCTCTTCCTTGTTACGAACTTGTGATGTGGAGATTTTCAAATAAAACTGTTGGACTGTAACCTGGTGTTGTCAGATTCCTTACATTTTTACGTTTTAGAAGCTCGTACAATCTGTTTTTATGTTTCTCACGAGTTTACTCTCACGTTATCTAAGATGTGAAGGCCTTACAGAGTGTGCAGAAAAGATTTATTAGAATGCTTCCAGGGATGAGGGACTTCAGTTGCGTGGATCGACTGGAGAAACTGGGATTGTTCTCCTTCGAGCAGAGAAGGTTGAGAGGAGATTTGTTAGAGATGTACAAAATCATGTGGGGTCTTGACTGAGCAGATAGAGAGAAACTGTTCCCATTGGCGGAAGGGTCGAGAACAACAGGACGCAGATTTAAGGTGACTGTCAAAAGAAGCAAAGACGACATGTGGAAAAAACCTTTTTTCCGCAGCGAGTGGCTAGGATCTGGAATACACTGCCTCAAATGGAGGTGGAGGCAGATTCAATCGTGCCTTTCAAAAGGGAATTGGGCAAGTACTTCAAGGGTGAAAATTGCAGGGCTATGGTGAAAGGGAGGGACAATGGGACAAGCTGGATTGCTCTTGCAGAGAGCTGACATGGACTCGACGGGCCGAATGGCCTCCTTCTTTGCTGTTACCATTCTATGATTCTATTTACTCCCTCTTTATTAATTTTTGATCATCATTCCCTGATTTATAAAACCCTCCCAATCCTCAGGCTTACTATATTTTTTAGCAACATTGCAAGCCTCTTCTTTTAATCTAATACTATCTTTAACTTCACTAGTTAGCCACTTTTCCTGTATATTGGTTGAGAATTATGAATTCTTTCTTAAATGTACACAATTTCCAAACTACCGTCACATCTTCTAATCGATTTTCCAAATCCACCTGAGCCAACTCGGCGCTCATTCCTACGTAATTGGCTTTGTTTAATTTAAGACCTCAATTTCCGACTTAACTACATCACTCTCAAACTCAATATGAAATTCTAGCATATTATGATCACTCTTTCCCAGAGGATCCTTTTCTATAAAATTACTAATTAACGCTGCCTCATCACACAATACCTGATCTAAAATAACCTATTCCCTATTTGGTTCCTCGACATATTGTTCAAGAAAACTTCCTCGATTGCATTCCACCAACGAGTCCTCCAAACTACTTTTGACAATTTGGTTTGTCCAGAATGCCCCTCTGCTGGATGCTTTTCCTCCCGGTAGCCACTGAAGGGCTTCTTCTGCTGCTCACTGTTCAGTGGAGGTGACTGAGCCTACTTCTCCCAGAATGCACCTCTGTCCCCTCTCTGGATGCTTTTCTTCCTGGTCGTCACTCAAGCGCTTCTTCTCCTCCCAGCTGTTCAGTGGAGGTGACTGAGCGGACTTCTCTCAGAATGTCCCTCTGTTGGATGCTTTTCCTTCTGGTGGTCACTGAAGGCATTATTCTGCTACCCACTGTTCAGTGGAGGTGACTGAGCCGACTGCGCCCAGAATGCCCCTCTGTCTCCTTCCCCTGGTGAGGCATCCCCCGCAACAGTATCCAAAACGGTACACCTGGTTTGGGGGGAGATGACGGTCGGGGACCGTTGCACTGCCCTCCAACTCTTCCTCTGTCTCTTTGTCACCCATTCACTATTGCCCTCAGTAATTTTTATCTGACTTAACTGCTATTAGACACCAGTTCTTCTGAAACCCACTGTTCAGTGGAGGTAACTGAGCCGACTTCTCCCAGAATGCCCCTCTGTCTCCTTCCCCTGGTGAGCCATCTCTCCCAACAGTATCCAAAACGATATACCTGTTTTGGAGGGAGATGACCGCAGGGAACCCCTGCACTGCCTTCTAACTCATCCTCCGTCTGCTGGTCACCCATTCACGATCTCCCTCAGTAATTTTTATCTGATTTAACGGCTATTAGACACCAGTTCTTCTGCCACCCACTGTCCAGTGGAGGTGACTGAGCCAACTTCTCCCAAAAACCACCTTTGTCTCCTCTGTTGGATGCTTTTCCTTCTGGGAGTCACTGAAGGGCTTCTTTTGCTACGCACTGTTCAGTGAAAGTTACTGAGCCGACTTCTCCCAGAATGCCCCTCTATCTCCTCTGCTGGAGCAACCTTTCATGTGGCACCTTATCGAATGCATTTTGAAAATCCAAATATACTCCACCCACTGGTTCCCCTTTCTCTACCCTGCCAGTTACATCCTCATAAAACTCTAATAAATTTGTCAAACACGGTTTCTTTTTCATAAAACCATGTTGACTCTGCCCAATCATATTATGATTTTCTAAGTGCCCTGTTCCTTAATAATGGATTCCTTAATAACGGATTCCACTTCCTTAATAATGGATTCCAGCATTTTCCCGATGCGGAACAGGTAGATAAGGTGGTAAAGAAGGCATATGGGATACTTGCCTTTATTAGCCGAGGCATAAAATATAAGAGCAAGGAGGTTATGATGGAGCTGAATAAAACACTGGTTAGGCCACAGCTGGAGTACTGTATGCAGTTCTGGTCGCCACACTACAGGAAGGATGTGATCGCTTTGGAGAGGGTGCAGAGGAGTTTCACCAGGATGTTACCAGGGCTGGAGCGCATCAGTTATGAAGAGAGACTGGGAAGATTGGGTTTGTTTTCCTTGGAGCAGAGGAGGCTGAGGGGGGACATGATTGAGGTGTACAAAATTATGAGGGGCACAGATAGGATGGATACTAAGGAGCTTCTTCCCTTCGTTGAGGGTTCTATAACAAGGGGACATAGATTCAAGGTAAAAGGCGGGAGGTTCAGAGGGGATTTGAGAAAGAACTTTTTCACCCAGAGGGTGGTTGGAGTCTGGAACTCACTGCCTGAAAGGGTTGTGGAGGCAGGAACCCTCACAACATTCAAGAAGCATTTGGATGAGCACTTGAAATGCCATAGCATACAAGGCTACGGACCAAATGCTGGAGTATGGGATTAGAGTAGACAGGGCTTGATGGCCGGCGCGGACACGATGGGCCGAAGGGCCTCTATCCGTGCTGTATTACTCTATGACTCGATGACTGATGTCAGACTAACTGGCCTGTAGTTCCCTGTTTTCTCCCTCACTCTTTTTTTGAATAGCAGATTTGCATTTGCTGACATCCAATCCACGGGGACCGTTCTAGAATCTAGGGAATTCTGGAAGATCACAACCAATGCATCCACTATCTCTGCAGCCACCTCTTTTAGAACCCTCGGATGTAGGCCATCAGGTCCAGGGGATTTATCGGCCTTTCGTCCCATTAATTTCTCCAGTACTTTTCCTTTACTGATATTAATTACTTTAAGTTCCTCACTCTCATTGGACCATTGGTTCCCCATTATTTCCGGCATATATTGTGTGTCTTCTACGTTTGAGACAGACACAAAAAAATGTTTTTACCGTCTCTGCCATTTCCTTATCTTCCATTATAATTTATCTTGTCTCTGCCTCTAAGGGACCCGCGTTTACTTTCGCTAATCTCTTCCTTGTTACGAACTTGTGATGTGGAGATTTTCAAATAAAACTGTTGGACTGTAACCTGGTGTTGTCAGATTCCTTACATTTTTACGTTTTAGAAGCTCGTACAATCTGTTTTTATGTTTCTCACGAGTTTACTCTCACGTTATCTAAGATGTGAAGGCCTTACAGAGTGTGCAGAAAAGATTTATTAGAATGGTTCCAGGGATGAGGGACTTCAGTTGCGTGGATCGACTGGAGAAACTGGGATTGTTCTCCTTCGAGCAGAGAAGGTTGAGAGGAGATTTGTTAGAGATGTACAAAATCATGTGGGGTCTTGACTGAGCAGATAGAGAGAAACTGTTCCCATTGGCGGAAGGGTCGAGAACAACAGGACGCAGATTTAAGGTGACTGGCAAAAGAAGCAAAGACGACATGTGGAAAAAACCTTTTTTCCGCAGCGAGTGGCTAGGATCTGGAATACACTGCCTCAAATGGAGGTGGAGGCAGATTCAATCGTGCCTTTCAAAAGGGAATTGGGCAAGTACTTCAAGGGTGAAAATTGCAGGGCTATGGTGAAAGGGAGGGACAATGGGACAAGCTGGATTGCTCTTGCAGAGAGCTGACATGGACTCGACGGGCCGAATGGCCTCCTTCTTTGCTGTTACCATTCTATGATTCGATTTACTCCCTCTTTATTAATTTTTGGTCATCATTTCCTGATTTATAAAGCCCTCCCAATCCTCAGGCTTACTATATTTTTAGCAACATTGCAATCCTCTTCTTTTAATCTAATACTATATTTAACTTCACTAGTTAGCCACTTTTCCTGTATATTTGATGCGTGAAAGGAGAACTCGGGGGCATAATCTTAGAATAAGGGGCTGCTCTTTCAAAACTGAGATGAGGAGAAACTTCTTCACTCAGAGTGTGGTCGGTCTGTGGAATTTGCTGCCCCAGGAAGCTGTGGAAGCTACATCATTAAATAAATTTAAAACAGAAATAGACAGTTTCCTAGAAGTAAAGGGAATTAGGGGTTACGGGGAGCGGGCAGGAAATTGGACATGAATTTAGATTTGAGGTTAGGAACAGATCAGCCATGATCTTATTGAATGGCGGAGCAGGCTCGAGGGGCCGATTGGCCTACTCCTGCTCCTATTTCTTATGTTCTTCTGTTCTTATATTCATTGAGAATTATGAATTCTTTCTTAAATGTTCACCATTTCCAAACTACCTTCACATCTTTTAATCGAATTTCCAAATCCACCTGAGCCAACTCGGCGCTCATTCCTACGTAATTGGCTTTGTTTAATTTTCCGACTTAACTACATCACTCTCAAACTCAATATGAAATTTTAGCATATTATGATCACTCTTTCCCAGAGGATCCTTTATTATAAAATTACTAATTAACCCTGCCTCATCACACAATACCTGATCTAAAATAACCTAATCCCTATTTGGTTCCTCGACATATTGTTCAAGAAAACTTCCTCGAATGCATTCCACCAACGAGTCCTCCAAACTACTTTTGACAATTTGGTTTGTCCAGAATGCCCCGCTGCTGGATGCTTTTCCTCCCGGTAGCCACTGAAGGACTTCTTCTGCTACCCACTGTTCAGTGGAGGTGACTGCGCCGACTTCTCCCAGAATGCCCCTCTGTCTCCGTCCCCTAGTGAGGCATCCCCCGCAACAGTGTCCAAAACGGTACACCTGGTTTGGAGGGTGATTACGGGAGGGACCCCTGCACTGCCTTCTAACTCTTCCTCTGTCTCTTTGTCAACCATTCACGACCGCCCTCAATACTTTTTATCTGATTTAACTGCTATTAGACACCAGTTCTTCTGGTACCCACTGTTCAGTGTGCTGCTATGTTGGATGCTTTTCCTCCTGGTCGTCACTGAAGGGCTTCTTCTGTCACCCGCTGTTCAGTGGAGGAGACTGAGCCGACTTCTCCCAAAAAGCACCTTTGTCTCCTCTGCTGGATGACTTTCCTCCTGGTCGTCACTGAAGGGCTTCATCTGCTACTCACTGTTCAGTGGAGGTGACTGAGGCGACTTCTCCCAGAATGCCCCTCTGTCTCCATTCCCTGATGAGGCATCTCTCCCAACAGTATCCAAAACGGTATACCTGGTTTGGAGGGTGATGACAGAAGGGGACCCCTGCACTGCCTTCCAACTCTTCCTCTGTCTCTTTGTCACCCATTCACTATCTCCCTCAGTAATTTTTATCTGATTTTACTCCTATTAGACATCAGTTCTTCTGGTACCCCCTGTATGGTGGAGGTGACTGAACCGACTTCTCCCAGAAAGCCCCTCTACTGGATACTTTTCCCCCTTGTCGTCACTGAAGGGCTCCTTCTGCTACCCACTGTTCAGTGGAGGTGACTGAGCCGACTTCTCCCAGAATGCCCCTCTGACTCCTTCCCCTGGTGAGCTCTCTCTCTCCCAAAAGTATCCAAAACGGTATACCTGTTTTGGAGGGAGATGATCGCAGGGAACCACTGCCTTCTAACTCCTCCTCTGTCTGTTGGTCACCCATTCACTGTCTCCCTCAGTAATTTTTATCTGATTTAACTGTTATTAGACACGAGTTCTTCTGCGACCCACTGTTCAGTGGAGGTAACTGAGCCGACTTCTCCCAGAATGCCCCTCTGTCTCCTTCCCCTGTTGAGGCATCACCCGCAACAGTATCCAAAAGGGTACATCTGGTTTGGAGGGAGCTGACCGCAGGGGACCCCTGCACTGCTGACTAACTCTTCCTCTTCCTGTTTGCCACCCATTCACGATCTCCATCAGTAATTTTTATCTGCTCCTCGACACCAGTTCTTCTGCTGCCCACTGTTCAGTGGAGGTGACTGAGCCGACTTCTCCCAGAATGCCCCTCTATCTCCTCTGCTGGAGCAACCTTTTGTGTGGCACCTTATCGAATGCCTTTTGAAAACCCAAATATACTCCACCCACTGGTTCCCCTTTATCTACCCTGCCAGTTACATCCTCAAAAAACTCTAATAAATTTGTCAAACACGGTTTCCCTTTCATAAAACCATGTTGACTCTGCCTAATCATATTATGATTTTCTAAGTGCCCTGTTACTACTTCCTTAATAATGGATTCCAGCATTTTCCTGATGACTGATGTCAGACGAACTGGCCTGTCGTTCCCTGTTTTCTCCCTCCCTCTTTATTTGAATAGCAGATTTGCATTTGCTGACATCCAATCCACGGGGACCGTTCCAGAATCTCGGGAATTCTGGAAGATCACAACCAATGCATCCACCATCTCTGCAGCCACCTCTTTCAGAAGCCTCGGATGTCGGCCATCAGGTCCAGGGGATTTATCGGCTTTTAGTCCCATTAATTTCTCCAGTACTTTTCCTTTACTGATATTAATTACTTTAAGTTCCTCACTCTCATTGGACCATTGGTTCCCCATTATTTCCGGCATCTTTTGTGTGTATACCACTGTTGAGACAGATACAAAAAAATGATTTTACCGTCTCTGCCATTTCTTATCTTCCATTCTAATTTCTCTTGTCTCTGCCTCTAAGGGACCCGCGTTTACTTTCGCTAATCTCTTCCTTTTTACGTACTTGTGATGTGGAAATTTTCAAATAAAACTGTTGGACTGTAACCTGGTGTTGTCAGATTCCTTACATTTTTACGTTTTAGAAGCTCGTACAATCTGTTTTTATGTTTCTCACTAGTTTACTCTCATGTTATCTAAGATGTGAAGGCCTTACAAAGTGTGCAGAAAAGATTTATTAGAATAGTTCCAGGGATGAGGGACTTCAGTTGCGTGGATAGACTGGAGAAACTGGGATTGTTCTCCTTCGAGCAGAGAAGTTTGAGAGGAGATTTGTTCGAGATGTTCAAAATCATGTGGGTTCTAGACGGAGCAGATGGAGAGAAACTGTTCCCATTGGCGGAAGGGTCGAGAACAACAGGACGCAGCTTTAAGGTGACTGGCAAAAGAAGCAAAGGCGACATGTGCAAAAAAACCTTTTTTCCGCAGCGAGTGGTTAGGATCTGGAATACACTGCCTCAAATGGAGGTGGAGGCAGATTCAATCGTGCCTTTCAAAAGGGAATTGGGTAAGTACTTCAAGGGTGAAAATTGCAGGGCTATGGTGAAAGGGAGGGACAATGGGACAAGCTGGATTGCTCTTGCAGAGAGCTGACATGGACTCGACGGGCCGAATGACCTCCTTCTTTGCTGTTACCATTCTATGATTCTATTTACTCCCTCTTTATTAATTTTTGGTCATCATTTCCTGATTTATAAAACCCTCCCAATCCTCAGGCTTACTATATTTTTAGCAACATTGCAAGCCTCTTCTTTTAATCTAATACTATCTTTGACATCACTAGTTAGCCACTTTTCCTGTATATTGGTTGAGAATTATGAATTCTTTCTTAAATGTTCACCATTTCCAAACTACCGTCACATCTTTTAATCTAATTTCCAAATCCACCTGAGCCAACTCGGCGCTCATTCCTACGTAAATGGCTTTGTTTAATTTAATACCTCAATTTCCGACTTAAATACATCACTCTCAAACTCAATATGAAATTCTAGCATATTATGATCACTCTTTCCCAGAGGATCCTTTTCTATAAAATTACTAATTAACCCTGCCTCATCACACAATACCTGATCTAAAATAACCTATTCCCTATTTGGTTCCTCGACATATTGTTCAAGAAAACTTCCTCGAATGCATTCCACCAACGAGTCCTCCAAACTACTTTTGACAATTTGGTTTGTCCAGAATGCCCCTCTGCTGGATGCTTTTCCTCCCGGTCGCCACTGAAGGGCTTCTTCTGCTGCCCACTGTTCAGTGGAGGTGACTGAGCTTACTTCTCCCAGAATGCACCTCTGTCCCCTCTCTGGATGCTTTTCTTCCTGGTCGTCACTCAACCGCTTCTTCTGCTCCCCGCTGTTCAGTGGAGGTGACTGAGCCGACTTCTCTCAGAATGTCCCTCTGTTGGATGCTTTTCCTTCTGTTGGTCACTGAAGGCATTATTCTGCTACCGACTGTTCAGTGGAGGTGACTGAGCCGACTGCGCCCAGAATGCCGCTCTGTCTCCTTCCCCTGGTGAGGCATCCCCCGCAACAGTATCCAAAACGGTACACCTGGTTTGGGGGTGATGACGGTAGGGGACCGTTGCACTGCCCTCTAACTCTTCCTCTGTCTCTTTGTCACCCATTCACTATCGCCCTCAGTAATTTTTATCTGACTTAACTGCTATTAGACACCAGTTCTTCTGATACCCACTGTTCAGTGGAGGTGACTGAACCGAATTCTCCCAGAATGCCCCTCTGTCTCCTTCCCCTGGTGAGCGATCTCTCCCAACAGGATCCAAAACGATATACCTGTTTTGGAGGGAGATGACCGCAGTGAACCCCTGCACTGCCTTCTAACTCCTCCTCCGTCTGTTGGTCACCCATTCACTGTCTCCCTCAGTAATTTTTATCTGATTTAACTGCTATTCGACACCAGTTCTTCTGCCACCCACTGTTCTGTGGAGGTGACTGAGCCGACTTCTCCCAGAATGCCCCTCTATCTCCTCTGCTGGAGCAACCTTTTATGTGGCACCTTATCGAATGCCTTTTGAAAATCCAAATATACTCCACCCACTGGTTCCCCTTTATCTACCCTGCCAGTTACATCCTCAAAAAACTCTAATAAATTTGTCAAACACGGTTTCCCTTTCATGAAACCATGTTGACTCTGCCTAATCATATTATGATTTTCCAAGTGCCCTGTTACCACTTCCTTAATAATGGCTTCCAGCATTTTCCTGATGACTGATGTCAGGCGAACTGGCCAGTTGTTCCCTGTTTTCTCCCTCCCTCTTTATTTGAATAGCAGATTTGCATTTGCTGACATCCAATCCACGGGGACCGTTCTCGAATCTCGGGAATTCTGGAAGATCACAACCAATGCATCCACTATCTCTGCAGCCACCTCTTTTCGAACCCTCGGATGCAGGCCATCAGGTCCAGGGGATTTATCGGCTTTTAGTCCCATTAATTTCTCCAGTACTTTTCCTTTACTGATATTAATTACTTTAAGTTCCTCACTCTCATTGGACCATTGGTTCCCCATTATTTCCGGCATATATTGTGTGTCTTCTACTTTTGAGACAGACACAAAAAAATGTTTTTACCGTCTCTGCCATTTCTTATCTTCCATTATAATTTCTCTTGTCTCTGCCTCTAAGGGACCCGCGTTTACTTTCGCTAATCTCTTCCTTTTTACGTACTTGTGATGTGGAAATTTTCAACTAAAACTGTTAGACTGTAACCTGGTGTTGTCAGATTCCTTACATTTTTCGTTTTCGAAGCTCGTACAATCTGTTTTTATGTTTCTCGCTAGTTTACTCTCACATTATCTAAGATGTGAAGGCCTTACAGAGTGTGCAGAAAAGATTTATTAGAATGGTTCCAGGGATGAGGGAATTCAGTTGCGTGTATAGACTGGAGAAACTGGGATTGTTCTCCTTAGAGCAGAGAAGGTTGAGAGGAGATTTGTTAGAGATGTACAAAATCATGTGGGTTCCAGACTGAGCAGGTAGAGAGAAACTGTTCCCATTGGCGGAAGGGTCGAGAACAACAGGACGCAGATTGAAGGTGACTGGCGACATGTGGAAAAAAACTTTTTTCCGCAGCGAGTGGTTAGGATCTGGAATACACTGCCTCAAATGGAGGTGGAGGCAGATTCAATCGTGCCTTTCAAATGGGAATTGGGTAAGTACTTCAAGGGTGAAAATTGCAGGGCTATGGTGAAAGGGAGGGACAATGGGACAAGCTGGATTGCTCTTGCAGAGAGCTGACATGGACTCGACGGGCCGAATGACCTCCTTCTTTGCTGTTACCATTCTATGATTCTATTTACTCCCTCTTTATTAATTTTTGGTCATCATTTCCTGATTTATAAAACCCTCCCAATCCTCAGGCTTGCTATATTTTTAGCAACATTGCAAGCCTCTTCTTTTAATCTAATACTATCTTTAACATCACTAGTTAGCCACTTTTCCTGTATATTGGTTGAGAATTATGAATTCTTTCTTAAATGTTCACCATTTCCAAACTACCGTCACATCTTTTAATCTAATTTCTAAATCCACCTGAGCCAACTCGGCGCTCATTCCGACGTAATTGGCTTTGTTTGATTCAAGACCTCAATTTCCGACTTAACGACATCACTCTCAAACTCAATATGAAATTCTTTCATATCATGATCACCCTTTCCCATAGGATCCTTTATTATAAAATTACTAGTTAACCCTGCCTCATCACACAATACCTGATCTAAAATAACCTATTCCCTATTTGGTTCCTCGAAATATTGTTCAAGAAAACTTCCTCGAATGCATTCCACCAACTAGTCCTCCAAACGACTTTTAACAATTTGGTTTGCCCAGAATGCCCCTCTGCTGGATGCTTTTCCTCCTGGGAGTCACTGAAGGGCTTCTTTTGCTACCCACTGTTCAGTGAAAGTGACTGGGCCGACGTCTTCCAGAATGACCCTCTGTCTCCTCTGCTGGATGCTTTGTTTCCTGGTAGTCACTGAAAGGTTCCTTCTTCTGCGACCCGCTGTTCAGTGGAGGTTACTGATCCGACTTCTCCCAGAATGCCCCTCTATCTCCTCTGCTGGAGCAACCTTTCATGTGGCACCTTATCGAATGCCTTTTGAAAATCCAAATATACTCCACCCACTGGTTCCCCTTTCTCTACCCTGCCAGTTGCATCCTCATAAAACTCTAATAAATTTGTCAAACACGGTTTCTTTTTCATAAAACCATGTTGACTCTGCCCAATCATATTATGATTTTCTAAGTGCCCTGTTCCTTAATAATGGATTCCTTAATAATGGATTCCACTTCCTTAATAATGGATTCCAGCATTTTCCCGATGCGGAACAGGTCGATAAGGTGGTAAAGAAGGCATATGGGATACTTGCCTTTATTAGCCGAGGCATAGAATATAAGAGCAAGGAGGTTATGATGGAGCTGAATAAAACACTGGTTAGGCCACAGCTGGAGTCCTGTATGCAGTTCTGGTCGCCACACTACAGGAAGGATGTGATCGCTTTGGAGAGGGTGCAGAGGAGATTCACCAGGATGTTACCAGGGCTGGAGCGCTTCAGCTATGAAGAGAGACTGGGAAGATTGGGTTTGTTTTCCTTGGAGCAGAGGAGGCTGAGGGGGGACATGATTGAGGTGTACAAAATTATGAGGGGCACAGATGGATGGATACGAAGGAGCTTTTTCCCTTCGTTGAGGGTTGTATAACAAGGGGACATAGATTCAAGGTAAAAGGCGGGAGGTTTAGAGGGGATTTGAGAAAGAACTTTTTCACCCAGAGGGTGGTTGGAGTCTGGAACTCACTGCCTGAAAGGGTTGTGGAGGCAGGAACCCTCACAACATTCAAGAAGCATTTGGATGAGCACTTGAAATGCCATAGCATACAAGGCTACGGACCAAATGCTGGAGTATGGGATTAGAGTAGACAGGGCTGGATGGCCGGCGCGGACACGATGGGCCGAAGGGCCTCTATCCGTGCTGTATTACTCTATGACTCTGTGACTGATGTCAGACTAACTGGCCTGTAGTCTGTTTTCTCTGTTTTCTCCCTCACTTTTTTTGAATAGCAGATTTGCATTTTCTGACATCCAATCCACGGTGACCGTTCTAGAATCTAGGGAATTCTGGACGATCACAACCAATGCATCCACTATCTCTGCAGCCACCTCTTTTAGAACCCTCGGATGTCGGCCATCAGGTCCAGGGGATTTATCGGCTTTTCGTCCCATTAATTTCTCCAGTACTTTTCCTTTACTGATATTAATTCCTTTAAGTTCCTCACTCTCATTGGACCATTGGTTCCCCATTATTTCCGGCATATATTGTGTGTCTTCTACTGTTGAGACAGATACAAAAAATGTTTTTACCGTCTCTGCCATTTCCTTATCTTCCATGATAATTTCTCTTGTCTCTGCCTCTAAGGGACCCGCGTTTACTTTCGATAATCTCTTCCTTTTTACGTACTTGTGATGTGGAGATTTTCAAATAAAACTGTTGGACTGTAACCTGGTGTTGTCAGATTCCTCAAATTTTTACGTTTTAGAAGCTCGTACAATCTGTTTTTATGTTCCTCACTAGTTTACTCTCACGTTATCTAAGATGTGAAGGCCTTACAGAGGTTGCAGAAAAGATTTATTAGAATGGTTCCAGGGATGAGGGACTTCAGATGTGTGGATGGACTGGAGAAACTGGGATTGTTCTCCTTAGAGCAGAGAAGGTTGAGAGGAGATTTGTTAGAGATGTTCAAAATCATGTGGGGTCCAGACTGAGCAGATAGAGAGAAACTGTTCCCATTGGCGGAAGCGTCGAGAACAACAGGACGCAGCTTTAAGGTGACTGGCAAAAGAAGCAAAGGCGACATGTGGAAAAAACTTTTTTTCCGCAGCGAGTGGTTAGGATCTGGAATACACTGCCTCAAATGGAGGTGGAGGCAGATTCAATCGTGCCTTTCAAAAGGGAATTGGGTAAGTACTTCAAGGGTGAAAATTGCAGGGCTCTGGTGAAAGGGAGGGACAATGGGACAAGCTGGATTGCACTTGCAGAGAGCTGACATGGACTCGACGGGCCGAATGGCCTCCTTCTTTGCTGTTACCATTCTATGATTCTATTTACTCCATCTTTATTAATTTTTGGTCATCATTCCCTGATTTACAAAACCCTCCCAATCCTCAGGCTTGCTATATTTTTAGCAACATTGCAAGCCTCTTCTTTTAATCCAACACTATCTTTAACTTCACTAGTTAGCCACTTTTCCTGTATATTTGATGCGTGAAAGGAGAACTAGGAGGCATAATCTTAGAATAAGGGGCTGCTCTTTCAAAACTGAGATGAGGAGAAACTTCTTCACTCAGATTGCGGTCGGTCTGTGGAATTTGCTGCCCCAGGAAGCTGTGGAAGCTACATCATTAAATAAATTTAAAACAGAAATAGACAGTTTCCTAGAAGTAAAGGGAATTAGGGGTTACGGGGAGCGGGCAGGAAATTGGACATGAATTTAGATTTGAGGTTAGGATCAGATCAGCCATGATCTTATTGAATGGCGGAGCAGGCTCGAGGGGCCGATTGGCCTACTCCTGCTCCTATTTCTTATGCTCTTATATTCATTGAGAATTATGAATTCTTTCTTAAATGTTCACCATTTCCAAACTACCGTCACATCATTTAATCTAATTTCCAAATCCACCTGAGCCAACTCGGCGCTCATTCCTACGTAATTGGCTTTGTTTAATTTAAGATCTCAATTTCCGACTTAAATACATCACTCTCAAACTCAATATGAAATTCTAGCATATTATGATCACTCTTTCCCAGAGGATCCTTTTCTATAAAATTACTAATTAACCCTGCCTCATCACACAATACCTGATCTAAAATAACCTATTCCCTATTTGGTTCCTCGACATATTGTTCAAGAAAACTTCCTCGAATGCATTCCACCAACGAGTCCTCCAAACTACTTTTGACAATTTGGTTTGTCCAGAATGCCCTTCTGCTGGATGCTTTTCCTCCCGGTCGCCACTGAAGGGCTTCTTCTGCTGCCCACTGTTCAGTGGAGCTGACTGAGCCTACTTCTCCCAGAATGCACCTCTGCCCCTCTCTGGATGCTTTTCTTCCTGGTCGTCACTCAAGCGCTTCTTCTGCTCCCCGCTGTTCAGTGGAGGTGACTGAGCCGACTTCTCTCAGAATGTCCCTCTGTTGGATGCTTTTCCTTCTGGTGGTCACTGAAGGCATTATTCTGCTATCCACTGTTCAGTGGAGGTGACTGAGCCAACTGCGCCCAGAATGCCCCTCTGTCTCCTTCCCCTGGTGAGGCATCCCCCGCAACAGTATCCAAAACGGTACACCTGGTTTGGGGGGAGATGACGGTAGGGGACCGTTGCACTGCCCTCTAACTCTTCCTCTGTCTCTTTGTCACCCATTCACTATCGCCCTCAGTAATTTTTATCTGACTTAACTGCTATTCGACACCAGTTCTTCTGCCACCCACTGTTCAGTGGAGGTGACTGAGCCGACTTCTCCCAGAATGCCCCTCTATCTCCTCTGCTGGAGCAACCTTTTCTGTGGCACCTTTTCGAATGCCTTTTGAAAATCCAAATATACTCCACCCACTGGTTCCCCTTTATCTACCCTGCTGGTTACATCCTCAAAAAACTCGAATAAATTTGTCAAACACGGTTTCCCTTTCATGAAACCATGTTGACTCTGCCTAATCATATTATGATTTTCTAAGTGCCCTGTTACCACTTCCTTAATCATGGATTCCAGCATTTTCCTGGTGACTGATGTCAGGCAAACTGGCCTGTCGTTCCCTGTTTTCTCCCTCCCTCTTTATTTGAATAGCAGATTTGCATTTGCTGACATCCAATCCACGGGGACCGTTCCAGAATCTAGGGAATTCTGGAAGATCACAACCAATGCATCCACTATCTCTGCAGCCACCTCTTTTAGAAGCCTCGGATGTCGGCCATCAGGTCCAGGGGATTTATCGGCTTTTAGTCCCATTAATTTCTCCAGTACTTTTCCTTTACTGATATTAATTACTTTAAGTTCCTCACTCTCATTGGACCATTGGTTCCCCATTATTTCCGGCAGATATTGTGTGTCTTCCACTGTTGAGACAGATACAAAAAAATGTTTTTACCGTCTCTGCCATTTCCTTATCTTCCATTATAATTTCTCTTGTCTCTGCCTCTAAGGGACCCGCGTTTACTTTCGATAATCTCTTCCTTTTTACGTACTTGTGATGTGGAGATTTTCAAATGGACTGTAACCTGGTGTTGTCAGATTCCTCAAATTTTTACGTTTTAGAAGCTCGTACAATCTGTTTTTATGTTCCTCAATAGTTTACTCTCACGTTATCTAAGATGTGAAGGCCTTACAGAGTGTGCAGAAAAGATTTAGTAGAATGGTTCAAGGGATGAGGGACTTCAGTTACGTGGATAGACTGGAGAAACTGGGATTCTTCTCCTTCGAGCAGAGAAGGTTGAGAGGAGATTTGTTCGAGATGTTCAAAATCATGTGGGGTCCAGACTGAGCAGATGGAGAGAAACTGTTCCCATTGGCGGAAGGGTCGAGAACAACAGGACGCAGCTTCAAGGTGACTGGCAAAAGAAGCAAAGGCGACATGTGAAAAAAACCTTTTTCCCGCAGCGAGTGGCTAGGATCTGGAATACACTGCCTTTCAAAAGGGAATTAGGTAAGTACTTCAAGGGTGAAAATTGCAGGGCTATGTTGAAAGGGATGGACAATGGGACAAGCTGGATTGCTCTTGCAGAGAGCTGACATGGACTCGACGGGCCGAATGGCCTCCTTCTTTGCTGTTACCATTCTATGATTCTATTTACTCCCTCTTTATTAATTTTTGGTCATCGTTTCCTGATTTATAAAACCCTCCCAATCCTCAGGCTTACTATATTTTTAGCAACATTGCAAGGCTCTTCTTTTAATCTAATATTATCTTTAACTTCACTCGTTAGCCACTTTTCCTGTATATTCGTTGAGAATTATGAATTCTTTCTTAAATGTTCACAATTTCCAAACTACCGTCACATCTTCCAATCTAATTTCCAAATCCACCTGAGCCAACTCGGCGCTGATTCCGACGCAATTGGCTTTGTTTAATTTAAGACCTCAATTTCCGTCATAACGACATCACTCTCAAACTCAATATGAAATTCTAGCATATTATGATCACCCTTTCCCAGAGGATCCTTTATTATAAAATTACTAATTAACCCTGCCTCATCACACAATACCTGATCTAAAATAACCTATTCCCTATTTGGTTCCTCGAAATATTGTTCAAGAAAACTTCCTCGAATGCATTCCACCAACGAGTCCTCCAAACTGCTTTTGACAATTTGGTTTGTCGAGAATGCCCCTCTGCTGGATGCGTTTCCTCCTGGTCGTCACTGAAGGGCTTCATCTGCTACCCACTGTTCAGTGAAGGTGACTGAGCCGACATCTCTCAGAATACCCCTCTGTCACCTCTGCTGGATGCTTTTCCTCCTGGGAGTCACTGAAGGGCTTCTTTTGCTACCCACTGTTCAGTGAAAGCTACTGGGCCGACGTCTTCCAGAATGCCCATCTGTCTCCTTTGCTGGATGCTTTTTTTCCTGGTAGTCACTGAAAGGTTCCTTCTTCTGCGACCCGCTGTTCAGTGGAGGTGACTGAGCCGACTTCTCCCAGAATGCCCCTCTATCTCCTCTGCTGGAGCAACCTTTCATGTGGCACATTATCGAATGCCTTTTGAAAATCCAAATATTCTCCACCCACTGGTTCCCCTTTCTCGACCCTGCCAGTTGCATCCTCATAAAACTCTAATAAATTTGTCAAACACGGTTTATTTTTCATAAAACCATGTTGACTCTGCCCAATCATATTATGATTTTCTAAGTGCCCTGTTCCTTAATAATGGATTCCTTAATAATGGATTCCACTTCCTTAATAATGGATTCCAGCATTTTCCCGATGGGGAACAGGTAGATAAGGTGGTAAAGAAGGCATATGGGATACTTGCCTTTATTAGCCGAGGCATAAAATATAAGAGCAAGGAGGTTATGATGGAGCTGAATAAAACACTGGTTAGGCCACAGCTGGAGTACTGTGTGCAGTTCTGGTCGCCACACTACAGGAAGGATGTGATCACTTTGGAGAGGGTGCAGAGGAGATTCACCAGGATGTTACCAGGGCTGGAGCGCTTCAGCTATGAAGAGAGACTGGGAAGATTGGGTTTGTTTTCCTTGGAGCAGAGGAGGCTGAGGGGGGACATGATTGAGGTGTACAAAATTATGAGGTGCACACATAGGATGGATACTAAGGAGCTTCTTCCCTTCGTTGAGGGTTGTATAACAAGGGGACATAGATTCAAGGTAAAAGGCGGGAGGTTCAGAGGGGATTTGAGAAAGAACTTTTTCACCCAGAGGGTGGTTGGAGTCTGGAACTCACTGCCTGAAAGGTTTGTGGAGGCAGGAACCCTCACAACATTCAAGAAGCATTTGGATGAGCACTTGAAATGCCATAGCATACAAGGCTAAGGACCAAATGCTGGAGTATGGGATTAGAGTAGACAGGACTTGATGGCCGGCGCAGACACGATGGGCCGAAGGGCCTCTATCCGTGCTGTATAACTCTATGACTCGATGACTGATGTCAGACTAACTGGCCTGTAGTTCCCTGTTTTCTCCCTCACTCTTTTTTTGAATAGCAGATTTGCATTTGCTGACATCCAATCCACGGGGACCGTTCTCGAATCTCGGGAATTCTGGACGATCACAACCAATGCATCCACTATCTCTGCAGCCACCTCTTTTAGAACCCTCGGATGTCGGCCATCAGGTCCAGGGGATTTATCGGCTTTTCGTCCCATTAATTTCTCCAGTACTTTTCCTTTACTGATATTAATTACTTTAAGTTCCTCACTCTCATTGGACCATTGGTTCCCCATTATTTCCGGCATATATTGTGTGTCTTCCACTGTTGAGACAGATACAAAAAAATGTTTTTACCGTCTCTGCCATTTCCTTATCTTCCATTCTAATTTCTCTTGTCTCTGCCTCTAAGGGACCCGCGTTTACTTTCGCTAATCTCTTCCTTGTTACGTACTTGTGATGTGGAGATTTTCAAATAAAACTGTTGGACTGTAACCTGGTGTTGTCAGATTCCTTACCTTTTTACGTTTTAGAAGCTCGTACAATCTGTTTTTATGTTTCTCACGAGTTTACTCTCACATTATCTAAGATGTGAAGGCCTTACAGAGTGTGCAGAAAAGATTTATTAGAATGGTTCCAGGGATGAGGGACTTCAGTTGCGTGGATAGACTGGAGAAACTGGGATTGTTCTCCTTAGAGCAGAGAAGGTTGAGAGGAGATTTGTAGAGATGTTCAAAATCATGTGGGGGTCTGGACTGAGCAGATAGAGAGTAACTGTTCCCATTGGCGGAAGGGTCGAGAACAACAGGACGCAGATTTAAGGTGACTGACAAAAGAAGCAAAGGCGACATGTGGAAAAAACCTTTTTTCCGCAGCGAGTGGTTAGGATCTGGAATACACTGCCTCAAATGGAGGTGGAGGCAGATTCAATCGTGCCTTTCAAATGGGAATTGGGCAAGTACTTCAAGGGTGAAAATTGCAGGGCTATGGTGGAAGGGAGGGACAATGGGACAAGCTGGATTGCTCTTGCAGAGAGCTGACATGTTCTCGACAGGCCGAATGGCTTCCTTCTTTGCTGTTACCATTCTATGATTCTATTTACTCCCTCTTTATTAATTTTTGGTCATCATTTCCTGATTTATAAAACCCTCCCAATCCTCAGGCTTACTGTATTTTTTAGCAACATTGCAAGCCTCTTCTTTTAATCTAATACTATCTTTAACTTCACTCGTTAGCCACTTTTCCTGTATATTCGTTGAGAATTATGAATTCTTTCTTAAATGTTCACCATTTCCAAACTACCGTCAAATCTTATAATCGAATTTCCAAATCCACCTGAGCCAACTCGGCGCTCATTCCTGCGTAATTGGCTTTGTTTAATTTAAGACCTCAATTTCCGACTTAACGACATCACTCTCAAACTCAATATGAAATTCTATCATATTATGATTACTCTTTCCCAGAGGTTCCTTCATTATAAAATTACTAATTAACCCTGCCTCATCACACAATACCTGATCTAAAATAACTTATTCCCTATTTGGTTCCTCGACATATTGTTCAAGAAAACTTCCTCGAATGCATTCCACCAACTAGTCCTCCAAACGACTTTTGACAATTTGGTTTGTCCAGAATGCCCCTCTGCTGGATGCTTTTCCTCCTGGTAGTCACTGAACAGCTTGTTCTGCTACCCACTGTTCAGTGGAGGTGACTGTGCCGACTTCTCTCTGAATGCTCCTCTATCTCCTCCGCAACATGATTTTCCTTCCCGTAGTCACTGAAGGGCTTGTTCTGCTACCCGCTGTTCAGTGGAGGTGACTGAGCCGACTTCTCCCAGAATGCCTCTCTATCTCCTCTGCTGGAGCAACCATTTATGTGGCACCTTATCGAATGCCTTTGAAAAATCCAAATTTCCTCCATCCACTGGTTCCCCTTCATCTACCCTGTTAATTCATCCTCAAAAAACTCGACTAAATTTGTCAAACACGGTTTCCTTTTCAAAATACCACGTTGACTCTGCCTAATCATATTATGATTTTCTAAGTGCCCTGTTACCACTTCCTTAATAATGGATTCCAGCATTTTCCCGATGACCGATGTCAGGCGAACTGGCCTGTCGTTCCCTGTTTTCTCCCTCCCTTTTTTTGAATAGCAGATTTGCATTTGCTGACACCCAATCCACGGGGACCGTTCTAGAATCTCGGGAATTCTGGAAGATCACAACCAATGCATTCACTATCTCTGCAGCCACCTCTTTTAGAACCCTCGGATGTCGGCCATCAGGTCCAGGGGATTTATCGGCTTTTAGTCCCATTAATTTCTCCAGTACTTTTCCTTTACTGATATTAATTACTTTAAGTTCCTCACTCTCATTGGACCATTAGTTCCACATTATTTCCGGCATATATTGTGTGTCTTCGCTTGTGGAGACAGATACAAAAAAATGTTTTTAACATCTCTGCCATTTCCTTATCTTCCATTCGAATTTCTCTTGTCTCTGCCTTTAAGGGACCCGCGTTTACTTTCGCTAATCTCTTCCTTGTTACGTACTTGTGATGTGGAAATTTTCAAATAAAACTGTTGGACTGTAACCTGGTGTTGTCAGATTCCTTACATTTTTACGTTTTAGAAGCTCGTACAATCTGTTTTTATGTTTCTCACTAGTTTACTCTCACGTTATCTAAGATGTGAAGGCCTGACAGAGTGTGCAGAAAAGATTGGTTCCAGGGATGAGGGACTTCAGTTGCGTGGATAGACTGGAGAGAAGTTTGAGAGGAGATTTGTTAGAGATGTTCAAAATCATGTGGGGTCCAGACTGAGCAGATAGAGAGAAATTGTTCCCATTGGCGGAAAGGTCGAGAACAACCGGACGCAGTTTTAAGGTGACTGGCAAAAGAAGCAAAGGCGACATGTGAAAAAAACCTTTTTTCCGCAGCGAGTGGCTAGGATCTGGAATACACTGCCTCAAATGGAAGTGGAGGCAGATTCAATCGTGCCTTTCAAAAGGGAATTGGGTAAGTACTTCAAGGGTGAAAATTGCAGGGCTATGGTGAAAGGGAGGGACAATGGGACAAGCTGGATTGCTCTTGCAAAGAGCTGATTTGGACTCGACGGGCCGAATGGCCTCCTTCTTTGCTGTTACCATTCTATGATTCTATTTACTCCCTCTTTATTATTTTTTGGTCATCATTTCCTGATTTATAAAACCCTCCCAATCCTCAGGCTTTTAGCAACATTGCAAGCCTCTTCTTTTAATCTAATACTATCTTTAACTTCACTAGTTAGCCACTTTTCCTGTATATTCGTTGAGAATTATGAATTCTTTCTTAAATGTTCACCATTTCCAAACTACCGTCACATCTTCTAATCTAATTTCCAAATCCACCTGAGCCAACTCGGCGCTCATTCCTACGTAATTGTCTTTGTTTAATTTTAGACCTCAATTTCCGACTTAACTACATCACTCTCAAACTCAATATGAAATTCTAGCATATTATGATCACTCTTTCCCAGAGGATCCTTTATTATAAAATTACTAATTAACCCTGCCTCATCACACAATACCTGATCTAAAATAACCTATTCCCTATTTGGTTCCTCGACATATTGTTCAAGAAAACTTCCTCGAATGCATTCCACCAACTAGTCCTCCAAACTACTTTTGACAATTTGGTTTGTCCAGTCTATATGAAGATTAAAATCCCAACGATTATTGCATTGCCTTTGTTATATGCCCCTCTAATTTCCTGATTTATACGCTGTTCAATACTGTTATCTATTACAACCTGTGATTTCTGCCCCTTGTTATTTGTTAGCTCCACCCATACTGATTCTGCATCCTCATTTTCTGAGCTATGATCCGTTCTTACTACTCTCTTTATCTCATCCTTTATTATCAGTGCTACCTCCCTCTTTTTCCATTTTGCCTATCTTTTCTAAAAGTCAAGTACCTTGGAATATTTAGTTCCCAAGCTTGGTCACACTGCAACCACCTCTCAGTAATGGTCACTGGATCAAACCCATTTATCTCCAATTCTATTCATTTATCTTGTTACGAATGCTTCGTGCATTCAGATATCGTGCCTTTAATTTGAACTTTGCACTACTTTTCTCTGACCTCAGTCACTAATACCTTTGTTAAACTCTATGTCCCTTTCTGATACACTCGGCTTGTTTTTTACCCAAATCGCTCCTCTACTCTTCAACCTTAACTTTGCTCTTTAGAGTGATACATTTACCATTATCTTAAACCTCCGCTTCTCCTTATCGGTTTAAATCCCTATCTACGACCCTAGTTATTCGATTCACCAGGACACTGGTCCCAGCCTGGTTTAAGCGGGCCCCGTCCCAACAGAACAGCTCTCTCGCTCCCCAGTACCAGTGCCAGTGCCCCATGAATCAAAACCCCTGCAATAAAAACAGAAAATGTTGGAAATTCTCAGCAAATCAGGCAGCATCTGTGGAGAAAGAAGCAGAGTTAACGTTTCAGGTCCTTGACCTTTCGTCTGAACTGGAAGAAGTTGGAACCGCCGCCTCCCACTTCACCCTTTCAGCCATGCATTTCAACATTTAATCTGTTTCACCCTATGCCAATTTGCGTGTGGTTCGGGTAGTAATTCAGAGGTTATCACCTTTGAGGTTCTGATTTTTAATTTGGAGCCTAGCTCCTCGAACGCCCGTAGCAGAACCCCATTCTACTTATGACATTGGTTCCTACGTGGACCACGACAACTGGATCCTCTCCCTCATGCTCCAAGCTCTTCTCCAGCCATGGGAAGATGTCCTTAACCCTGGAACTGGGCAGGCAACACAGCCTTTGGGAATCCCGGTCGTGGCTGAAGAGAATAATATCTATCCACCTGACCACACTGTAACCTACCACTACCACATTCCTTTTTACTCCCCCCACTCGAATGGCCTCCTGTAGTAGGGTTCTGTGGTCAGTTTATCCATCCTCCCTGCAGTCTTTGTTCCCATCCACACAGGTAGTAAGAACCTCGTATCTGTTGGACAAGGGCAAAGACTGAGCCTCCTCCAACACTGCATCTGGGGTCCCCATACCTGCCTGACTTGCAGGCAAATCCTCATGTCCCTGGGCCACTAACCAAATCGAAACTACTACCTAACCTAAGAGATATTATTGCCTTCTGGATCAAAGTGTCCAGATAACTCTTCCCCCTACATGATGCATCGCAATGTCGGCAGTTCGGACGCCAGCTCAACAACTCTGAGCCGCTATTCCTCCAGTTGCAGACACTTACTGCAGATGTGATGGTTCAGGACATCACTGGTCTCCACAAACTCCCACATGATGCAGTCACAACACACAATCTGCACTGCCATCTCTATCTAACCTTGTTTTATTTATTTAAATCATTTTATGTCGTTAATTCACTTGATTTATTTTTAGTATTAGCAAGTTATAGGTTCCTAGTTGAAACCACTCCCCGAGCTTAGAGAGTATAAAATATATATTAATCACCAACCTCCTGTCCTGTGAGGTCAACGGGTCTGGAAGATCTTGACCCAGCCGAATGGACGCTTTTGGTAAAATCTCACCCATATTAAACTCGGTTTAATTATTCCACTTCTTTATCTTCGATCTTTACCTCAATTCTTCTCCCCCATAATTACCTTACTTCCCTCGGGTTCTGCCTCTCCTTCCTCTCTGCGCTGATTCTGACCTCACTCTGACGTTAGCCTTCCAAATTTCTGCCTGTGTTTGAGTTGATCTCGGCTCCCGCTCCGTCCAGTCTCGGCTCCCGCTCCGTCTGGTCTTAGCCCTCCGCACATCATATTCCCACTCCTTCTAACCTCAGCTCTCCGCTGCCTCCACACTTTATATCCCCGCTCTCGCCACAATCCTGATCCTTCCAGGTCTAAATTTTAATTCCACAAATGGGATGTTGGGTAAATCTTGTCAAAAACTAAAATCCGACCCCAACTGGCCTCCAACCCGCCGACTTCCGGTTTTAATGGGTGTGGGTCTGGGGTAGGGGGGGCGGGCGACCAACGCGCTATCAGGAGGCGGGTCGGTCACCAACTGCATATAAGGAGGCTGCCGGCCTCCATTTTTACAGCTTTATTATTTTTAACTCCTGGGGGCCTGGGTTCCCAGGCCTTCTGATTAATGCCACATCAGAGGAGGTGAGAAGGCCCGGATCTGCAGAGAAGTGCCTTTGTTGCACTGCTTGTGGGCCCGAAGGAGCAGGAGTGCTTCCCTGAAGCTCAACAAGCCGATCTGCAGTGCCATCCCCTCTAGGATCTCTTTATATTTCCAAGTCAGGATGATGTTTGACTTGGAGGGGAACGTGCAGGTGGTGTTGTTCCCATGTGCCTGCTGCTCTTGTCCTTCCAGGTGGTGGAGGTTGTGGGTTTGGGAGGTGCTGTCGAAGAAGCCTTGGCGAGTTGCTGCAGTGCATCCTGTGGATGGTCCACACTGCAGCCACGGTGTGCCGGTGGTGAAGGGTGTGAATGTTTAGGGTGGTGGATGGGGTGCCAATCAAGCGGGCTGTTTTGTCCTGGACGGTGTCGAGCTTCTTGAGTGTTGTTGGAGCTGCACTCATCCAGGCAAGTGGAGAGTATTCCATCACACTCCTGACTTGTGCCTTGTAGATGGTGGAAAGGCTTTGGGGAGTCAGGAGGTGAGTCACTCGCTGCAGAATACCCAGCCTCTGACCTGCTCTCGTAGCCACAGTATTTATATGGCTGGTCCAGTTAAGTTTCTGGTAAATGGTGACCCACAGGATGATGGTGGGGACACGCTGTGGGGTACCTACCGCCATTTTGTCCAAGGTGGCCGCCTTGGCTGCCACGATTTTGTCCAAGATGCCGACCGTAATTGCCTCTATTTTGTCCAACCGGCCGCCGTACTTGCCGCCATTCTGTCCGTGTGCAGATACACACATATCTAGAGAAATATATTATAAATGCAAGTTGCTGTTGTTGTAATAATTGTGGTGGTGGTCTATATGTAAGGACTGCCACTCTGGGATCAAACTGGAGTGACTGGGGGCAATCTGGGATCCGTGGCTGCACTCTGTATCGCTTTGGAGTGACTGAGTGCACTCTGGGATCCCTGGCTGCACTCTGGGATCATTGTGGGGTGACTGAGTGCACTCTGGGATCCGTGGCTGCATTCTGGGATCATTGTGGGGTGACTGGGTGCACTCTGGGATCCCTGTGTGCACTCTGGGCTGCTCTGGGGTGACTGTGTGCATTCTGGGATCCCTGGCTGCACTCTGGGATCATTGTGGGGTGACTGGGTACACTCTGGGATCCCTGTGTGCAATCTGGGCTGCTCTGGGGTGACTGTGTGCATTCTGGGATCCCTGGCTGCACTCTGGGATCATTGTGGGGTGACTGGGTGCATTCTGGAATCCCTGCGTGCACTCCGGGTTGCTCTGGGGTGACTGTGTGCACTCTGGGATCCCTGTGTGCACTCTGGGTCGCTCTGGGGTGACTGTGTGCATTCTGGGATCCCTGGGTGCACTCTGGGATAATGTGGAGTGACAGGGTGCACTCTGGGATCCCTGTGTGCACTCTGGGTCGCTCTGGGGTGACTGGGTGCACTCTGGGATCCCTGGCTGCACTCTGGGATCATTGTGGAGTGACAGGGTGCACTCTGGGCCCCTCTGGGGTGACTGGGTGCACTCTGGGATAATGTGGGGTGACTGGGTGCACTCTGGGATTCCTGGCTGCACTCTGGGTCGCTCTGGGTTGACTGTGTATAATCTGGGATTCCTGGCTGCATTCTTGGATCATTGTGGGGTGACTGGTTGCACCCTGGGATCAATCTGGGTTGACTGGGTGCACTCTGGGATCCGTGGCTGCACTCTGGGTCGCTCTGGGGTGACTGGGTGCACTCTGAGATCATTGTAGGGTGACTGGGTGTACTCTGGGATCATTGTGAGGTGACTGGGTGCACTCTGAGATCATTGTGAGGTGACTGGGTGCACTCTGAGATCATTGTGGGGTGACTGGGTGCACTCTGAGATCATTGTGAGGTGACTGGGTGCACTCTGGGATCATTGTGGGGTGACTGGGTGTACTCTGAGATCATTGTGGGGTGACTGGGTGTACTCTGGGATCATTGTGGGGTGACTGGGTGTACTCTGAGATCATTGTAGGGTGACTGGGTGCACTCTCAGATCATTGTGGGGTGACTGGGTGCACTCTGGGATCATTGTGAGGTGACTGGGTGCACTCTGGGATCATTGTAGGGTGACCGGGTGCACTCTGGGATCATTGTGGGGTGACTGGGTGCATTCTGGGATGCCTGGCTGCACTCTGGGTCGCTCTGGGTTGACGGAGTATATTCTGGGAGCCCTAGCTGCACTCTGGGGTAATGTGAGGTGACTTGGTGCGCTTTGGGATCCCCGGGTGCACTCTGGGTCCCTCTGGGGTGACTGGGTGCACTCTGGGATCCCTGGGTGCACTCTGGGTCCCTCTGGGGTGACTGGGTGCACTCTGGGATCCCTGGGTGCACTCTGGGTCCCTCTGGGGTGACTGGGTACACTCTGGGATCCCTGGGTGCACTCTGGGTCCCTCTGGGGTGACTGGGTACACTCTGGGATCCCTGGGTGCACTCGGGGATCATTGTGGGGTGACTAGGTGCACTCTGGGTCCCTCTGGGATCCCTGGGTACACTCTGGGATCCCTGGGTGTACTCTGGGATCATTGTGGGGTGACTGGGTGCACTCTGGGATCATTGTGGGGTGACTGAGTGTACTCTGGGATCATTGTGGGGTGACTGGGTGCACTCTGGGATCCCTGGCTGCACCCTGGGATCATTGTGGGGTGACTGGGTGCATTTGGGATCATTGTTGGGTGATTCGTGCACTCTGGGATCCCTTGCCGCTCTGTGGGTCGCTCTGGGGTGACTGTGTGCACTCTGGGATCATTGTGGGGTGACTGGGTGTACTCTGAGATCATTGTAGGGTGACTGGGTGCACTCTGGGATCATTGTGGGGTGACTGGGTGTACTCTGAGATCATTGTAGGGTGACTGGGTGCACTCTGGGATCATTGTGGGGTGACTGGGTGCACTCTGGGATCATTGTAGGGTGACCGGGTGTACTCTGGGATGATTGTAGGATGACTGGGTGCACTCTGAGATCATTGTAGGGTGACTGTGTGTACTCTGGGATCATTGTGGGGTGACTGGGTGCACTCTGGGTCCCTCTGGGGTGACTGGGTGCACTCTGAGATCATTGTGGGGTGACTGGGTGCACTCTGAGATCATTGTGGGGTGACTGGGTGCACTCTGGGATAATTGTGGGGTGACTGGGTGCACTCTGAGATCATTGTAGGGTGACTGGGTGCACTCTGGGATCATTGTGGGGTGACTGGGTGCACTCTGGGATCATTGTGGGGTGACTGGGTGCACTCTGGGATCATTGTGGGGTGACTGGGTGCACTCTGGGATCATTGTGGGGTGACTGGGTGCACTCTGAGATCATTGTGGGGTGACTGGGTGCACTCTGGGATCATTGTGGGGTGACTGGGTGCACTCTGAGATCATTGTGGGGTGACTGGGTGCACTCCAGGATCATTGTGGGGTGACTGGGTGCACTCTGGGATCATTGTAGGGTGACTGGGTGCACTCTGGGTCCCTCTGGGGTGACCGGGTGCACTCTGGGAAACTTGGCTGCACCCTGGGATCATTGTGGGGTGACTGGGTGCATTTGTGATCATTGTGGGTGATTCGTGCACTCCGGGATCCCGAGCTGCTCTGTGGGTCGCTCTGGGGTGACTGGGTGTAGTCTGGGATCCCTGGGTGCACTCTGGGACAATTGAGGTGTGACCGCGTGCACTCTGGGTTCCCTGGCTGCACTCCAGGATCATTGTGGGGTGACTGGGTGCACTCTGGGATCATTGTGAGGTGACTGGGTGCATTTTGGATCATTGTGGGGTGACTGGGTGTACTCTGGGATCATTGTGGGGTGACTGGGTGTACTCTGGGATCATTGTGGGGTGACTGGGTGTACTCTGGGATCATTGTGGGGTGACTGGGTGTACTCTGGGATCATTGTGAGGTGACTGGGTGCATTTTGGATCATTGTGGGGTGACTGGGTGCACTCTGGGATCATTGTGGGGTGACTGGGTGTACTCTGAGATCATTGTAGGGTGACTGGGTGTACTCTGGGATCATTGTAGGGTGACTGGGTGCACTCTGGGATCATTGTGAGGTGACTGGGTGCACTCTGAGATCATTGTAGGGTGACTGGGTGCACTCTGGGATCATTGTGGGGTGACCGGGTGTACTCTGGGATCATTGTGGGGTGACTGGGTGCACTCTGGGATCATTGTGGGGTGAGTGGGTGTACTCTGAGATCATTGTAGGGTGACTGGGTGTACTCTGGGATCATTGTAGGGTGACTGGGTGCACTCTGGGATCATTGTGAGGTGACTGGGTGCATTTTGGATCATTGTGGGGTGAATGGGTGTACTCTGGGATCATTGTGGGCTGACTGGGTGCACTCCAGGATCATTGTAGGATGACTGGGTGCACTCTGGGATCATTGTAGGGTGACTGGGTGTACTCTGGGATGATTGTAGGATGACTGGGTGCACTCTGAGATCATTGTGGGGTGACTGGGTGCACTCTGAGATCATTGTGAGGTGACTGGGTGCACTCTCGGATCATTGTGAGGTGACTGGGTGTACTCTGAGATCATTGTGGGGTGACTGGGTGCACTCTGGGATCATTGTGAGGTGACTGGGTGTACTCTGAGATCATTGTGAGGTGACTGGGTGTACTCTGAGATCATTGTGAGGTGACTGGGTGCACTCTGAGATCATTGTGGGCTGACTGGGTGCACTCCAGGATCATTGTAGGATGACTGGGTGCACTCTGGGATGATTGTAGGGTGACTGGGTGTACTCTGGGATGATTGTAGGATGACTGGGTGCACTCTGAGATCATTGTGGGGTGACTGGGTGCACTCTGAGATCATTGTAGGCTGACTGGGTGTACTCTGGGATCATTGTGAGGTGACTGGGTGTACTCTGAGATCATTGTAGGGTGACTGGGTGCACTCTGAGATCATTGTGAGGTGACTGGGTGTACTCTGAGATCATTGTGAGGTGACTGGGTGTACTCTGAGATCATTGTAGGGTGACTGGGTGTACTCTGGGATCATTGTGGGGTGACTGGGTGTACTCTGGGATCATTGTAGGGTGACTGGGTGTACTCTGGGATCATTGTGGGGTGACCGGGTGTACTCTGGGTTCATTGTAGGGTGACTGGGTGCACTCTGGGCTCATTGTGGGGTGACTGGGTGCACTCTGGGATCATTGTGGGGTGACTGGGTGTACTCTGGGATCATTGTGGGGTGACTGGGTGCACTCTGGGATCATTGTGGGGTGACTGGGTGCACTCTGGGATCATTGTGGGGTGACTGGGTGCACTCTGGTATCATTGTGGGGTGACTGGGTGCACTCTGGGATCATTGTGGTGTGACTGGGTGTACTCTGAGATCATTGTGGGGTGACTGGGTGCACTCCAGGATCATTGTAGGGTGACTGGGTGCACTCCAGGATCATTGTAGGGTGACTGGGTGCACTCCGGGATAATTGTGGGGTGACTGGGTGCACTCCAGGATCATTGTAGGGTGACTGGGTGCACTCCGGGATAATTGTGGGGTGACTGGGTGCACTCCGGGATAATTGTGGGGTGACTGGGTGTACTCTGGGATCATTGTAGGGTGACTGGGTGCACTCTGGGATCATTGTAGGGTGACTGGGTGCACTCTGGGATCATTGTAGGGTGACTGGGTGCACTCTGGGATCATTGTGGGGTGACTGGGTGCACTCTGGGATCATTGTGGGGTGACTGGGTGCACTCCAGGATCCCTGGCTGCACTCTGGGGTAAATGGGTGCACTCTGGGATGCCAGGCCGCTCTCTGGGATCACTCTGGGATCACTGGGACATTCTGCGGGTTACCTTCCGCCATTTGGTCAAAGACGTCGGCCGCGCCTGTGGCCATTTTAATCAAGATGGCTTTGTGCATGCTGACATTTTGTCCAAGAGGAGCGGAGCCTTTTTGTATGCCCTTTCCTTATGTCTTATACTGTCCCTTACCTCTTTAGTTGTCCATGGCTGTTTTTTTTTTGGCAAGTAGAGTTCTTGTCCCTCAGGGGTATAAACCGATTCTGTATCACGTTAAATGTTTCTTTAAACATTTCCCACTGATCATCAGTCGTTTTACCCATTAACAGATTTGCCCAGTTTACTGTGGACAGTCTCTGTCTCATCCCATTGAAGTCGGCCTTGCCCAAGTCTAGAATCTTAGCATCTGATTCACTTTTTTCCCTTTCAAACACGACATTGAACTCGATCATGTTATGATCGCTATTGGATAGATGTTCACGCACAGTTAAGCCGTTAACTAAATCTGGTTCATTACTCATTAATAACTAATAAGGGCTTGCCCCCTTGTTGCCTCCAGGACATACTGCTGCAGAAAACTATCCTCGACACACTCAAGAAATTCGCTACCTTTCTGACAGTTGCTAGTCTGCTTTCCCCAATCTATGTGAAGGTTAAAGTCCCCCATTAGGTCCACTATGCCTTTCTTACACGCTTGTCTAATCTCTGCATTTATACAATCTAGCACTTCAGAGCTGCTGCCAGGGGTCCTATACACAACTCCCACTATAGTCTTAGATCCTTTCCTATTTCTCAATTCAACCCATAAGGTCTCTGTTGTCTGCTTACCTCTCGTTATATCCCCCTTTATCATTGAAGTGATTTCATCTCTAATCATTAAGGCTACTCCTCCCCCTCTTCCATTTTCCCTATCTCTCCTGTAGACCTTATAACCCGGTATATTTAGTTCCCAATCCTGATCATCCTGCAGCCATGTCTCAGTAATAGCTATCATGTCATACCCTCCAATTTGAATTTGAACCTGTAGTTCATTTAATTTATTCCTTATACTCCGTGTGTTTGTATGTAGAACTCTTAGTTGGGCCACACACCCTAGCCTGACCTTCAGCTTTGATGCTGGGTTCATCGCCTTACGCCTTCTAGTTTTTATTTTATCTGTCGTGCCTAAAGTACACTTTCTTTCCGCTGCTATACGCTTTTCCCTTTCACTTGTTCTTGAACAACTATTTGTACTATTTGTATTGTAAATTTCCCCTGGGTCTTCCCCTCTCTTGCTGCTCTCAACTTTATTCCCTTCCTGGAGTGGCAGGTTCCCATCCCCCTGCCACTCCAGTTTAAATCTTCCCCAACAGCACTCACAAACACCCCCGCAAGGACATTGGTCCCGGTCCTGCTCGGGTTTAAGCCGTCCCGTTTGTACAGGTCCCACCTTCCCCAGAACCGGTCCCAATGTCCCAGGAATCTAAATCCCTCCCTCCTACACCATCCCTGTCGCCACGCATTCATCCGGTCTATTCTCCTGTTCCTATACTCACTAGCACGTGGCACTGGTAGTAACCCTGAGATAGCAACGTTTGAAGTCCTGCTTTTTAATTTATCTCCAAACTCCTTGAATTCACCTTGCAGGACCTCATCCCTTTTTTAACTGATGTCGCTGGTACCTCCCCCTCCAGAATGCCCTGCAGCCGCTCCGTGACATCCTTGACCCTAGCACCAGGGAGGCAACATACCATCCTGGAGTCACGTTTGCTGTCGCAGAAACGCCTATCTGTTTCCCTTACAATTGAATCCCCTATCACTATAGCCCTGCCACTCTTCTTCCTCCCCTCCTGTGCAGCAGAGCCACCCGTGGTGCCCCGAACTTGGCTCTTGCTGCTTTCCCCTGATAAGCCATCACCCCCAACAGTATCCAAAGCAGAATATCTGTTTGAGAGGGAGATGGCCCGAGAGGACTCCGGCTCTACCTGCCTGGTCCTTTTACTCTGCCTGGCGGACACCCATTTTCTTTCTGCCTGCGTAATATTTACCTGCGGTGTGACCACCTCACTGAACGTGCTATCCACGATAGTCTCAGCATCGCGGATGCTCCACAGTGAATCCACCCGCAGCTCGAGCTCCGAAATGCGGTGAGCCAGCAGCTGTAGCTGGAAACACTTCCTGCACACATGGTCGCCAGGGACACTGGTAGTGTCCATGACTTCCCACATAGTGCAGGAGGAGCATATCATGGATGCGAGCTGTGCCGCCATGACTTGTCTTACACTCCCAGACTCTCCTCCCGCTCTCGGTCTCTCATTTTATATTGTGCTCACCTCTCAGACTCTCCTGCCTCACCTGTGACATCGCACAGCAGTTTTATCTTGTTGAAGATCTGCTGCTGCTTTTATTCGCCAATCACAGTCTTCAACGCTCAGGAGCAGGTAAATAAAGAGAGAGGAGCGGAACAGGTAAATAGAGAGCGAGGAGTGGAGCAGGTAAATAAAGAGCGAGGAGAGGAGCAGGTAAATAAAGAGCGAGGAGAGGAGCAGGTAAATATAGAGCGAGGAGAGGAGCAGGTAAATAAAGAGCGAGGAGAGGAGCAGTTAAATAAAGAGTGAGGAGAGGAGCAGGGAAATAAAGAGTGAGGAGAGGAGCAGGTAAATACAGAGCGAGGAGAGGAGCAGGTAAATAAAGAGCGAGGAGAGGAGCAGTTAAATAAAGAGTGAGGAGAGGAGCAGGGAAATAAAGAGTGAGGAGAGGAGCAGGGAAATAAAGAGTGAGGAGTGGAGCAGGTAAATACAGAGCGAGGAGAGGAGCAGGTAAATACAGAGCGAGGAGAGGAGCAGGTAAATAAAGAGCGAGGAGAGGAGCAGTTAAATAAAGAGTGAGGAGCGCAGCAGATAAATAAAGAGTGAGGAGCGGAGCAGGTAAATAAAGAGCGAGGAGCGGAGCAGGTAAATAAAGAGTGAGGAGTGGAGCAGGTAAATAAAGAGTGAGGAGAGGAGCAGGTAAATAAAGAGAGATGAGTGGAGCAGGTAAATAAAGAGGGAGGAGTGGAGCAGGTAAATAAAGAGGGAGGAGAGGAGCAGATAAATAAAGAGGGAGGAGTGGAGCAGGTAAATAAAGAGGGAGGAGTGGAGCAGGTAAATAAAGAATGAGGAGAGGCGCAGGTAAATAAAGAGTGAGGAGAGGAGCAGATAAATAAAGAGGGAGGAGTGGAGCAGGTAAATAAAGAGGGAGGAGTGGAGCAGGTAAATAAAGAGTGAGGAGAGGCGCAGGTAAATAAAGGGGGAGGAGTGGAGCAGGTAAATAAAGAGGGAGGAGTGGAGCAGGTAAATAAAGAGTGAGGAGAGGAGCTGGTGAATAATGAGCGAGAAGCGGACCAGGTCAATAAAGAGTCAACAGTGGAGCAGGTAAATAAAGAGTGAGGAGAGGAGCAGGTAAATAAAGAGTGAGGAGAGGAGCAGGTAAATAAAGAGGAAGGAGTGGAGCAGGTAAATAAAGAGGAAGGAGCGGAGCAGGTAAATAAAGAGTGAGGAGAGTAGCAGGTAAATAAAGACTGAGGAGTGGAGCAGGTAAATAAAGAGTGAGGAGAGGAGCAGGTAAATAAAGAGGGAGGAGTGGAGCAGGTCAATAAAGAGTGAGGAGAGGAGCAGGTAAATAAAGAGTGAGGAGAGGAGCAGGTCAATAAAGAGTGAGGAGCGGAGCATGCAAGTAAAGAGTGAAGAGCGGAGTGGGTAAATAAAGAGCGAGGAGTGGAGCAGGTAAATAAAGAGTGAAGAGTGGAACAGGTAAATAAAGAGTGAGGATTGTAGCAGGTAAATAAAGAGCGAGGAATTTAGCAGGTCAATAAAGAGTGCAGAGTGGAACAGGTAAATAAAGAGCGAGGAGTGGAGCAGGTGAATAAAGAGCGAGGATTGGAGCAGGTAAATAAAGAGCGAGGATTGGAGCAGGTAACTAAAGAGTGAAGAGTGGAACAGGGAAATGAAGAGCGAGGAATCGAGCAGGTAAATAAAGAGCGAGGAGTGGAGGAGGTAAATAAAGAGTGAAGAGTGGAGTAGGTAAATAAAGAATGAGGATTGGAGCAGGTAAATAAAGAGCGAGGAGAGGAGCAGGTAAATAAAGAGCGAGGATTGGAGCAGGTAAATAAAGAGTGAAGAGTGGAACAGGGAAGTAAAGAGTGAGGATTGGAACAGGGAAATGAAGAGCGAGGAATGGAGGAGGTAAATAAAGAGTGAAGAGTGGAGCAGGTAAATAAAGTGTGTGGAGCAGAGCAAGTCAATAAAGACTGAGGAGAGGAGCAGGTCAATAAAGAGTGAGGAGTGGAGCAGGTAAATAAAGAGTGAGGAGTGGAGCAGGTAAATAAAGAGTGAGGAGTGGAGCAGGTAAATGAAGAGTGAGTAGAGGAGCAGGGAATTAATGAGTGAAGAGTGGAGCAGGTAAATAAAGAGCGAGGAGAGGAGCAGGTAAATAAAGAGCGAGGAGAGGAGCAGGTAAATAAAGAGTGAGGAGTGGAGCAGGTAAACAAAGAGAGAGGAGCGGAGCAGGTTAATAAAGAGCGAGGAATGGAGCAGGTAAATAAAGAGCGAGGAGAGGTGCAGGTAAAAAAAGAGCGAGGAGAGGAGCCGGTAAATAAAGAGCGAGGAGAGGAGGAGGTAAATGAAGAGTGAGGAGTGGAGCAGGTAAATAAAGAGCGAGGAGAGGAGCAGGTAAATAAAGAGCGAGGAGTGGAGCAGGTGAATAAAGAGTGAAGAGCGGAGCAGGTTAGTAAAGAGTGAGGAGAGGAGCAGGTAAATAAAGAGCGAGGAGAGGAGCAGGTAAATAAAGAGAGAGGAGCGGAACAGGGAAATAAAGATTGAGGAGAGGAGCAGGTTAACAAGGAGCGAGGAGAGAAGCAGGTAAATAAAGAGTCAGGAGAGGAGCAGGTAAATAAAGAGTGAGGAGAGGAGCAGGTAAATGAAGAGCGAGGAGTGAAGCAGGTAAATAAGGAGCAGAGAGAGGAGCAGGTAAATAAAGAGTGAGGAGAGGAGCAGGTAAATAGAGAGTGAGGAGAGGAGAAGGTAAATAAAGAGTGAGGAGTGGAGCAGGTAAATAAGAACATAAGAACATCAGAACATAAGAAATTGGAGCAGGAGTAGGCCAATCGGCCCCTCGAGCCTGCTCCGCCATTCAATAAGATCATGGCTGATCTGATCCCAACCACAAATCTAAAGAACACAAGAAGTCGGAGCAGGACCCGGCCACATAGCCCCTGGGCCCTCTCCGCCACCCACAGGGCATTGACCGATCCGAACTCAGCTTCATGTCCAATTTCCTGCCCGCTCCCCATAACCCCTAATTCCCTTTACTTCTAGGAAACTGTCTATTTCTGTTTTAAATTTATCTAATGATGTAGCTTCCACAGCTTCCTGGGGCAGCAAATTCCACAGACCTACCACCCTCTGAGTGAAGAAGTTTCTCCTCATCTCAGTTTTGAAAGAGCAGCCCCTTATTCTAAGATTATGCCCCCTAGTTCTAGTTTCACCCATCTTTGGGAACATCCTTACTGCATCCACCCGATCAAGACCCTTCACAATCTTATATGTTTCAATAAGATCGCCTCTCATTCTTCTGAACTCCAATGAGTAGAGTCCCAATCTACTCAACCTCTCCTCATATGTCCGCCCCCTCATCCCCGGGATTAACCGAGTGAACCTTCTTTGTACTGCCTCGAGAGCAAGTATGTCTTTTCTTAAGTATGGAGACCAAAACTGTATGCAGTATTCCAGGTGCGGTCTCACCAATACCTTATATAACTGCAGCAATACCTCCTTGTTTTTATATTCTATCCCCCTAGCAATAAAAGCCAACATTCCGTTGGCTTTCTTGATCACCTGCTGCACCTGCATACCAACTTTTTGATTTTCTTGCACTAGGACCCCCAGATCCCTTTGGACTGCAGTACTTTCCAGTCTCTCGCCATTAAGAAAATAACTTGCTCTCTGATTTTTCCTGCCAAAGTGCATAACCTCACATTTTCCAATATTATATTGCATCTGCCAAATCTCTGCCCACTCACCCAGCCTGTCTATATCCCCTTGCAGGTTTTTTATGTCCTCCTCACTCTCTACTTTCCCTCCCATCTTTGTATCATCTGCAAATTTTGATATGTTGCACTCGGTCCCCTCCTCCAAATCGTTAATATAGATTGTAAAGAGTTGGGGACCCAGCACCGACCCCTGTGGAACACCACTGGTTACTGGTTGCCAGTCCGAAAATGAACCATTTATCCCAACTCTCTGCTTCCTGTTCGATAACCAATCCTCCACCCATGCCAGAATATTACCCCCAATCCCGTGATTTTTTATCTTAAGTAATAATCTTTTATGTGGCACCTTGTCGAATGCCTTCTGGAAGTCTAAATACACTATGTCCACTGGTTCCCCTTTATCCACCCCATACGTTATATCCTCGAAGAACTCAAGCAAATTTGTCAGACATGACTTCCCCTTCATAAAGCCATGCTGACTTTGTCCTATTAAATTATGCTTATCTAAATGTTCCGTTACTGTCTCCTTAATAATAGACTCCAAAATTTTACCCACCACAGATGTTAAGCTAACTGGCCTATAATTTCCAGCCTTCTGCCTACTACTCTTTTTAAATAACGGTGTTACATTAGCAGTTTTCCAATCTGCCGGGACCTCTCCTGAGTCCAGGGAATTTTGGAAAACTATCACCAAAGCATCCACAATCCCTACTGCCACTTCCCTCAAGACCCTAGGATGGAAGCCATCAGGTCCAGGGGATTTATCCGCCTTGAGTCCCATTATTTTACTGAGTACCATCTCCTGAGTGATTTTAATCGTATTTAGCTCCTCCCCCCCGAGAGTCCCCTGTTTGTCCAGTGTTGGGATATTCTTAGTGTCCTCTACTGTAAAGACTGAAACAAAATATTTGTTCAGCATTTTTGCCATCTCCATGTTTCCCACCATTAATTTCCCGGTCTCATCCTCTAAGGGACCTATGTTTGCCTTAGCCACCCTTTTTCTTTTTATATAACTATAGAAACTCTTGCTATCTGTTTTTATATTTTTTGCTAATTTCTTTTCATAATCTAACTTCCCTTTCTTAATCAATCCTTTAGTTACTTTTTGCTGTCTTTTGAAGAATTCCCAATCTTCTATCCTCCCACTAAGTTTGGCTACCATTTCTGTCCTTGTTTTTAGTCGGATACTATCCTTGATTTCTTTACTTAGCCACGGATGGCTGTCATTTCTTTCACACCCTTTTTTCCTCAGTTTTTTCTTTAATAGCCTCAGATTTTATCTTAAAATACAAGAACTTTTCGTGGTTCTTGTCAATTTTTGTTGATTTTCATCGAATGAACTTATTTCAGTCACCTCGATCTATCTTCTTCAAAGCAAAAAGATTTTATCTTCAAATACAAGAACTTTTCGTGGTTTTGTTGGTTTTCAGCAAATGAACATATTTCAGCGAGCAAGAAGTTTTTTCTTTAATTGCGCAAGATTTTATCTTAAAATACAAGAACTTTTCGTGGTTCTTGTCAATTTTTGTTGGTTTTGATCGAATGAACTTATTTCAGTCAGCGAGATCTTTCTTCTTCAAAGCAAAAAGATTTTATCTTCAAATACAAGAACTTTTCGTGGTTTTGTTGATTTTCAGCAAATCAACATATTTCAGCGAGCGAGAAGTTTTTTCTTTAATAGCGTCAGATTTTATCCTAAAATAAAAGAACTTTTCGTGGTTCTTGTCAATTTTTGTTGATTTTCATCGAATGAACTTATTTCAGTCACCTCGATCTTTCTTCTTCAAAGCAAAAAGATTTTATCTTCAAATACAAGAACTTTTCGTGGTTTTGTTGGTTTTCAGCAAATGAACATATTTCAGCGAGCAAGAAGTTTTTTCTTTAATTGCGCAAGATTTTATCTTAAAATACAAGAACTTTTCGTGGTTCTTGTCAATTTTTGTTGGTTTTGATCGAATGAACTTATTTCAGTCAGCGAGATCTTTCTTCTTCAAAGCAAAAAGATTCTATCTTCAAATACAAGAACTTTTCGTGGTTTTGTTGATTTTCAGCAAATGAACATATTTCAGCGAGCGAGAAGTTTTTTCTTTAATAGCGTCAGATTTTATCTTAAAATACAAGAACTTTTCGTGGTTCTTGTCAATTTTTCTTGGTTTTCATCGAAAGAACTTATTTCAGTCAGCTCGATCTTTCTTCTTCAAAGCAAAAAGATTTTATCTTCAAATACAAGAACTTTTCGTGGTTTTGTTGATTTTCAGCAAATCAACATATTTCAACGAGCGAGAAGTTTTTTCTTTAATAGCGTCAGATTTTATCTTAAAATACAAGAACTTTTCGTGGTTCTTGTCTATTTTTGTTGGTTTTGATCGAATGAACTTATTTCAGTCAGCTAGATCTTTCTTCTTCAAAGCAAAAAGATTTTATCTTCAAATACAAGAACTTTTCGTGGTTTTGTTGATTTTCAGCAAATGAACATATTTCAGTGAGCAAGAAGTTTTTTCTTTAATAGCGTCAGATTTTATCTTAAAATACAAGAACTTTTCGTGGTTCTTATCAATTTTTGTTGGTTTTCATCCAATGAACTTATTTCAGTCAGCTGGATCTTCTTTCTTCAAAGCAAAAAGATTTTATCTTCAAATACAAGAACTTTATGTGGTTTTGTTGGTTTTCAGCAAATGAACATATTTCAGCGAGCGAGAAGTTTTTTCTGAAATAGCGCAAGATTTTATCTTGAAATCCAAGAACTTTTCGTGGTTCTTGTCAATTTTTGTTGGTTTTCATCCAATGAACTTATTTCAGTCACCAAGATCTTTCATCTTCAAAGCAAAATGATTTTATCTTCAAATACAAGAACTTTTCGTGGTTTTGTTGATTTTCTGCAAATGAACATATTTCAGCGAGCGAGAAGTTTTTTCTTTAATAGCGTCAGATTTTATCTTAAAATACAAGAACTTTTCGTGGTTCTTGTCAATTTTTGTTGGTGTTGATCCAATGAACTTATTTCAGTCAGCGAGATCTTTCTTCTTCAAAGCAAAAAGATTTTATCTTCAAATACAAGAACTTTTCGTGGTTTTGTTGATTTTCAGCAAATGAACATATTTCAGCGAGCTTGAAGTTTTTTCTTTAATAGCCTCAGATTTTATCTTAAAATACAAGAACTTTTCGTGGTTGTTATCAATTTTTTTTGGTTTTCATCTGATGAACTTATTGCAGTCACCTCGATCTTGCTTCTTCAAAGCAAAAAGATTTTATCTTCAAATACAAGAACTTTTCGTGGTTTTGTTGATTTTCAGCAAGTGAACATATTTCAGCGAGCAAGAAGTTTTTTCTTTAATAGCGTCAGATTTTATCTTAAAATACAAGAACTTTTCGTGGTTCTTGTCAATTTTTGTTGGTGTTGATCGAATGAACTTATTTCAGTCAGCTAGATCTTTCTTCTTCAAAGCAAAAAGATTTTATCTTCAAATACAAGAACTTTTCGTGGTTTTGTTGATTTTCAGCAAATGACCATATTTCAGCGAGCGAGAAGTTTTTTCTTTAATAGCGTCAGATTTTATCTTAAAATACAAGAACTTTTCGTGGTTCTTGTCAATTTTTGTTGATTTTCATCTGATGAACTTATTTCAGTCAGCTGGATCTTTCTTCTTCAAAGCAAAAAGATTTTATCTTCAAATACAAGAACTTTACGTTGTTTTGTTGGTGATCAGCAAATGAACATATTTCAGCGAGCTGGAAGTTTTTTCTTAAATAGCGCAAGATTTTATCTTGAAATACAAGAACTTTTCGTGGTTCTTGTCAATTTTTGTTGGTTTTCATCCAATGAACTTATTTCAGTCACCAAGATCTTTCATCTTCAAAGCAAAAAGATTTTATCTTCAAATACAAGAACTTTTCGTGGTTTTGTTGATTTTAAGCAAATGAACATATTTCAGCGAACTGGAAGTTTTTTCTTTAATAGCGTCAGATTTTATCTTAAAATACAAGAACTGTTCGTGGTTCTTGTCAATTTTTGTTGATTTTCATGGAATGAACTTATTTCAGTCGCCTCGATGTTTCTTCTTCAAAGCAAAAAGATTTTATCTTCAAATACAAGAACTTTTCGTGGTTTTGTTGGTTTTCAGCAAATGAACATATTTCAGCAAGCGAGAAGTTTTTTCTTTGATAGCGTCAGATTTCATCCTGAAATACAAGAACTTTTCGTGGTTCTTGTCAATTTTTGTTGGTTTTCATCGAATGAACTTATTTCAGTCACCTCGATCTTTCTTCTTCACAGCAAAAAGATTTTATCTTCAAATACAAGAACTTTTCGTGGTTTTGTTGATTTTCAGCAAATGAACATATTTCAGTGAGCAGGAAGTTTTTTCTTTAATAGCGTCAGATTTTATCTTAAAATACAAGAACTTTTCGTGGTTCTTATCAATTTTTGTTGGTTTTGATCGAATGAACTTATTTCAGTCAGCTGGATCTTCTTTCTTCAAAGCAAAAAGATTTTATCTTCAAATACAAGAACTTTATGTGGTTTTGTTGGTTTTCAGCAAATGAACATATTTCAGCGAGCGAGAAGTTTTTTCTGAAATAGCGCAAGATTTTATCTTGAAATACAAGAACTTTTCGTGGTTCTTGTCAATTTTTGTTGGTTTTCATCCAATGAACTTATTTCAGTCACCAAGATCTTTCATCTTCAAAGCAAAATGATTTTATCTTCAAATACAAGAACTTTTCGTGGTTTTGTTGATTTTCTGCAAATGAACATATTTCAGCGAGCTTGAAGTTTTTTCTTTAATAGCCTCAGATTTTATCTTAAAATACAAGAACTTTTCGTGGTTCTTATCAATTTTTGTTGGTTTTCATCTGATGAACTTATTGCAGTCACCTCGATCTTGCTTCTTCAAAGCAAAAAGATTTTATCTTCAAATACAAGAACTTTTCGTGGTTTTGTTGATTTTCAGCAAATGAACATATTTCAGCGAGCAAGAAGTTTTTTCTTCAATAGCGTCAGATTTTATCTTAAAATACAAGAACTTTTCGTGGTTCTTATCAATTTTTGTTGGTTTTCATCCAATGAACTTATTTCAGTCAGCTGGATCTTCTTTCTTCAAAGCAAAAAGATTTTATCTTCAAATACAAGAACTTTACGTGGTTTTGTTGGTGATCAGCAAATTAACATATTACAGCGAGCTCGAAGTTTTTTCTAAAATAGCGCAAGATTTTATCTTGAAATACAAGAACTTTTCGTGGTTCTTGTCAATTTTTGTTGGTTTTCATCCAATCAACTTATTTCAGTCACCAAGATCTTTCATCTTCAAAGCAAAAAGATTTTATCTTCAAATACAAGAACTTTACGTGGTTTTGTTGATTTTCAGCAAATGAACATGTTTCAGCGAGCTTGAAGTTTTTTCTTTAATAGCCTCAGATTTTATCTTAAAATACAAGAACTTTTCGTGGTTCTTATCAATTTTTGTTGGTTTTCATCCAATAAACTTATTTCAGTCAGCTGGATCTTCTTTCTTCAAAGCAAAAAGATTTTATCTTCAAATACAAGAACTTTACGTGGTTTTGTTGGTTATCAGCAAATGAACATATTTCAGCGAGCTAGAAGTTTTTTCTTAAATAGCACACGATTTTATCTTGAAATACAAGAACTTTTCGTGGTTCTTGTCAATTTTTGTTGGTTTTCATCCAATGAACTTATTTCAGTCACCAAGATCTTTCATCTTCAAAGCAAAAAGATTTTATCTTCAAATACAAGAACTTTTCGTGGTTTTGTTGATTTTCAGCAAATGAACATATTTCAGCGAGCGAGAAGTTTTTTCTTTAATAGCGTCAGATTTTATCTTAAAATACAAGAACTTTTCGTGGTTCTTGTCAATTTTTGTTGGTGTTGATCGAATGAACTTATTTCAGTCAGCTAGATCTTTCTTCTTCAAAGCAAAAAGATTTTATCTTCAAATACAAGAACTTTTCGTGGTTTTGTTGATTTTCAGCAAATGAACATATTTCAGCGAGCTTGAAGTTTTTTCTTTAATAGCCTCAGATTTTATCTTAAAATACAAGAACTTTTCGTGGTTCTTGTCAATTTTTGTTGGTTTTCATCTAATGAACTTATTTCAGTCAGCTGGATCTTTCTTCTTCAAAGCAAAAAGATTTTATCTTCAAATACAAGAACCTTACGTGGTTTTGTTGGTTTTCAGCAAATGAACATATTTCAGCGAGCGAGAAGTTTTTTCTTTAATAGCGTCAGATTTTATCTTAAAATACAAGAACTTTTTGTGGTTCTTGTCAATTTTTGTTGGTGTTGATCGAATGAACTGATTTCTGTCAGCTAGATCTTTCTTCTTCAAAGCAAAAAGATTTTATCTTCAAATACAAGAACTTTTCGTGGTTTTGTTGATTTTCAGCAAATGAACATATTTCAGCGAGCTTGAAGTTTTTTCTTTAATAGCCTCAGATTTTATCTTAAAATACAAGAACTTTTCGTGGTTCTTGTCAATTTTTGTTGACTTTCATCTGATGAACTTATTTCAGTCAGCAAGATCTTTCTTCTTCAAAGCAAAAAGATTTTATCTTCAAATACAAGAACTTTACGTGGTTTTGTTGATTTTCAGCAAATGAACATGTTTCAGCGAGCTTGAAGTTTTTTCTTTAATAGCCTCAGATTTTATCTTAAAATACAAGAACTTTTCGTGGTTCTTGTCAATTTTTGTTGGTTTTCATCTGATGAACTTATTTCAGTCACCTCGATCTTTCTTCTTCAAAGCAAAAAGCTTTTATCTTCAAATACAAGAACTTTTCGTGGTTCTTGTCAATTTTTGCTGGTGTTGATCGAATGAACTTATTTCAGTCAGCTAGATCTTTCTTCTTCAAAGCAAAAAGATTTTATCTTCAAATACAAGAACTTTTCGTGGTTTTGTTGATTTTCAGCAAATGAACATATTTCAGCGAGCTCGACGTTTTTTCTTTAATAGCGCAAGATTTTATCTTAAAATACAAGAACTTTTCGTGGTTCTTGTCAATTTTTGTTGGTTTTCATCTGATGAACTTATTTCAGTCACCTCGATCTTGCTTCTTCAAAGCAAAAAGATTTTATCTTCAAATACAAGAACTTTTCGTGGTTTTGTTGATTTTCAGCAAGTGAACATATTTCAGCGAGCAAGAAGTTTTTTCTTTAATAGCGTCAGATTTTATCTTAAAATACAAGAACTTTTCGTGGTTCTTGTCAATTTTTGTTGGTGTTGATCGAATGAACTTATTTCAGTCAGCTAGATCTTTCTTCTTCAAAGCAAAAAGATTTTATCTTCAAATACAAGAACTTTTCGTGGTTTTGTTGATTTTCAGCAAATGACCATATTTCAGCGAGCGAGAAGTTTTTTCTTTAATAGCGTCAGATTTTATCTTAAAATACAAGAACTTTTCGTGGTTCTTGTCAATTTTTGTTGATTTTCATCTGATGAACTTATTTCAGTCAGCTGGATCTTTCTTCTTCAAAGCAAAAAGATTTTATCTTCAAATACAAGAACTTTTCGTGGTTTTGTTGATTTTCAGCAAATTAACATATTTCAGCGAGCGAGAAGTTTTTTCTTTAATAGCGTCAGATTTCATCCTAAAATACAAGAACTATTCGTGGTTCTTGTCAATTTTTGTTGGTTTTCATCGAATGAACTTATTTCAGTCACCTCGATCTTTCTTCTTCAAAGCAAAAAGATTTTCTCTTCAAATACAAGAATTTTTCGTGGTTTTGTTGATTTTCAGCAAATGAACATATTTCAGTGAGCAAGAAGTTTTTTCTTTAATAGCGTCAGATTTTATCTTGAAATACAAGAACTTTTCGTGGTTCTCATCAATTTTTGTTGGTTTTCATCCAATGAACTTATTTCAGTCAGCTGGATCTTCTTTCTTCAAAGCAAAAAGATTTTATCTTCAAATACAAGAACTTTTCGTGGTTTTGTTGGTTTTCAGCAAATGAACATATTTCAGCGAGCGAGAAGTTTTTTCTGAAATAGCGCAAGATTTTATTTTGAAATACAAGAACTTTTCGTGGTTCTTGTCAATTTTTGTTGGTTTTCATCCAATGAACTTATTTCAGTCACCAAGATCTTTCATCTTCAAAGCAAAAAGATTTTATCTTCAAATACAAGAACTTTACGTGGTTTTGTTGGTGATCAGCAAATGAACATATTTCAGCGAGCGAGAAGTTTTTTCTTAAACAGCGCAAGATTTTATCTTGAAATACAAGAACTTTTCGTGGTTTTGGTCAATTTTTGTTGGTTTTCATCCAATGAACTTATTTCAGTCACCAAGATCTTTCATCTTCAAAGCAAAAAGATTTTATCTTCAAATACAAGAACTTTTCGTGGTTTTGTTGATTTTCAGCAAATGAACATATTTCAGCGAGCGAGAAGTTTTTTCTTTAATAGCGTCAGATTTTATCTTAAAATACAAGAACTTTTTGTGGTTCTTGTCAATTTTTGTTGGTGTTGATCGAATGAACTGATTTCAGTCAGCTAGATCTTTCTTCTTCAAAGCAAAAAGATTTTATCTTCAAATACAAGAACTTTTCGTGGTTTTGTTGATTTTCAGCAAATGAACATATTTCAGCGAGCGAGAAGTTTTTTCTTTAATAGCGTCAGATTTTATCTTAAAATACAAGAACTTTTCGTGGTTCTTGTCAATTTTTGTTGATTTTCATCTGATGAACTTATTTCAGTCAGCAAGATCTTTCTTCTTCAAAGGAAAAAGATTTTATCTTCAAATACAAGAACTTTACGTGGTTTTGTTGATTTTCAGCAAATGAACATGTTTCAGCGAGCTTGAAGTTTTTTCTTTAATAGCCTCAGATTTTATCTTAAAATACAAGAACTTTTCGTGGTTCTTGTCAATTTTTGTTGGTTTTCATCTGATGAAATTATTTCAGTCACCTCGATCTTTCTTCTTCAAAGCAAAAAGATTTTATCTTCAAATACAAGAACTTTTCGTGGTTTTGTTGATTTTCAGCAAATGAACATATTTCAGCGAGCTCGACGTTTTTTCTTTAATAGCGCAAGATTTTATCTTAAAATACAAGAACTTTTCGTGGTTCTTGTCAATTTTTGTTGGTTTTCATCTGATGAACTTATTTCAGTCACCTCGATCTTGCTTCTTCAAAGCAAAAAGATTTTATCTTCAAATACAAGAACTTTTCGTGGTTTTGTTGATTTTCAGCAAGTGAACATTTTTCAGCGAGCAAGAAGTTTTTTCTTTAATAGCGTCAGATTTTATCTTAAAATACAAGAACTTTTCGTGGTTCTTGTCAATTTTTGTTGGTGTTGATCGAATGAACTTATTTCAGTCAGCTAGATCTTTCTTCTTCAAAGCAAAAAGATTTTATCTTCAAATACAAGAACTTTTCGTGGTTTTGTTGATTTTCAGCAAATGACCATATTTCAGCGAGCGAGAAGTTTTTTCTTTAATAGCGTCAGATTTTATCTTAAAATACAAGAACTTTTCGTGGTTCTTGTCAATTTTTGTTGATTTTCATCTGATGAACTTATTTCAGTCAGCTGGATCTTTCTTCTTCAAAGCAAAAAGATTTTATCTTCAAATACAAGAACTTTTCGTGGTTTTGTTGATTTTCAGCAAATTAACATATTTCAGCGAGCGAGAAGTTTTTTCTTTAATTGCGTCAGATTTCATCCTAAAATACAAGAACTATTCGTGGTTCTTGTCAATTTTTGTTGGTTTTCATCGAATGAACTTATTTCAGTCACCTCGATCTTTCTTCTTCAAAGCAAAAAGATTTTCTCTTCAAATACAAGAATTTTTCGTGGTTTTGTTGATTTTCAGCAAATGAACATATTTCAGTGAGCAAGAAGTTTTTTCTTTAATAGCGTCAGATTTTATCTTGAAATACAAGAACTTTTCGTGGTTCTTGTCAATTTTTGTTGGTTTTCATCCAATGAACTTATTTCAGTCAGCTGGATCTTCTTTCTTCAAAGCAAAAAGATTTTATCTTCAAATACAAGAACTTTTCGTGGTTTTGTTGGTTTTCAGCAAATGAACATATTTCAGCGAGCGAGAAGTTTTTTCTGAAATAGCGCAAGATTTTATTTTGAAATACAAGAACTTTTCGTGGTTCTTGTCAATTTTTGTTGGTTTTCATCCAATGAACTTATTTCAGTCACCAAGATCTTTCATCTTCAAAGCAAAATGATTTTATCTTCAAATACAAGAACTTTTCGTGGTTTTGTTGATTTTCTGCAAATGAACATATTTCAGCGAGCGAGAAGTTTTTTCTTTAATAGCGTCAGATTTTATCTTAAAATACAAGAACTTTTCGTGGTTCTTGTCAATTTTTGTTGGTGTTGATCCAATGAACTTATTTCAGTCACCTCGATCTTTCTTCTTCAAAGCAAAAAGATTTTATCTTCAAATACAAGAACTTTTCGTGGTTTTGTTGATTTTCAGCAAATGAACATATTTCAGCGAGCAAGAAGTTTTTTCTTTAATAGCGTCAGATTTTATCTTAAAATACAAGAACTTTTCGTGGTTCTTATCAATTTTTGTTGGTTTTCATCCAATGAACTTATTTCAGTCAGCTGGATCTTCTTTCTTCAAAGCAAAAAGATTTTATCTTCAAATACAAGAACTTTACGTGGTTTTGTTGGTGATCAGCAAATGAACATATTTCAGCGAGCGAGAAGTTTTTTCTTAAACAGCGCAAGATTTTATCTTGAAATACAAGAACTTTTCGTGGTTTTGGTCAATTTTTGTTGGTTTTCATCCAATGAACTTATTTCAGTCACCAAGATCTTTCATCTTCAAAGCAAAAAGATTTTATCTTCAAATACAAGAACTTTTCGTGGTTTTGTTGATTTTCAGCAAATGAACATATTTCAGCGAGCGAGAAGTTTTTTCTTTAATAGCGTCAGATTTTATCTTAAAATACAAGAACTTTTTGTGGTTCTTGTCAATTTTTGTTGGTGTTGATCGAATGAACTGATTTCAGTCAGCTAGATCTTTCTTCTTCAAAGCAAAAAGATTTTATCTTCAAATACAAGAACTTTTCGTGGTTTTGTTGATTTTCAGCAAATGAACATATTTCAGCGAGCTTGAAGTTTTTTCTTTAATAGCGTCAGATTTTATCTTAAAATACAAGAACTTTTCGTGGTTCTTGTCAATTTTTTTGGTTTTCATCCAATGAACTTATTTCAGTCAGCTGGATCTTCTTTCTTCAAAGCAAAAAGATTTTATCTTCAAATACAAGAACTTTACGTGGTTTTGTTCGTTATCAGCAAATGAACATATTTCAGCGAGCTAGAAGTTTTTTCTTAAATAGCACAAGATTTTATCTTGAAATACAAGAACTTTTCGTGGTTCTTGTCAATTTTTGTTGGTTTTCATCCAATGAACTTATTTCAGTCACCAAGATCTTTCATCTTCAAAGCAAAAAGATTTTATCTTCAAATACAAGAACTTTTCGTGGTTTTGTTGATTTTCAGCAAATGAACATATTTCAGCGAGCGAGAAGTTTTTTCTTTAATAGCGTCAGATTTTATCTTAAAATACAAGAACTTTTCGTGGTTCTTGTCAATTTTTGTTGGTGTTGATCGAATGAACTTATTTCAGTCAGCTAGATCTTTCTTCTTCAAAGCAAAAAGATTTTATCTTCAAATACAAGAACTTTTCGTGGTTTTGTTGATTTTCAGCAAATGAACATATTTCAGCGAGCTTGAAGTTTTTTCTTTAATAGCCTCAGATTTTATCTTAAAATACAAGAACTTTTCGTGGTTCTTGTCAATTTTTGTTGGTTTTCATCTAATGAACTTATTTCAGTCAGCTGGATCTTTCTTCTTCAAAGCAAAAAGATTTTATCTTCAAATACAAGAACCTTACGTGGTTTTGTTGGTTTTCAGCAAATGAACATATTTCAGCGAGCGAGAAGTTTTTTCTTTAATAGCGTCAGATTTTATCTTAAAATACAAGAACTTTTTGTGGTTCTTGTCAATTTTTGTTGGTGTTGATCGAATGAACTGATTTCAGTCAGCTGGATCTTTCTTCTTCAAAGCAAAAAGATTTTATCTTCAAATACAAGAACTTTTCGTGGTTTTGTTGATTTTCAGCAAATGAACATATTTCAGCGAGCTTGAAGTTTTTTCTTTAATAGCCTCAGATTTTATCTTAAAATACAAGAACTTTTCGTGGTTCTTGTCAATTTTTGTTGATTTTCATCTGATGAACTTATTTCAGTCAGCAAGATCTTTCTTCTTCAAAGGAAAAAGATTTTATCTTCAAATACAAGAACTTTACGTGGTTTTGTTGATTTTCAGCAAATGAACATGTTTCAGCGAGCTTGAAGTTTTTTCTTTAATAGCCTCAGATTTTATCTTAAAATACAAGAACTTTTCGTGGTTCTTGTCAATTTTTGTTGGTTTTCATCTGATGAACTTATTTCAGTCACCTCGATCTTTCTTCTTCAAAGCAAAAAGATTTTATCTTCAAATACAAGAACTTTTCGTGGTTCTTGTCAATTTTTGTTGGTGTTGATCGAATGAACTTATTTCAGTCAGCTAGATCTTTCTTCTTCAAAGCAAAAAGATTTTATCTTCAAATACAAGAACTTTTCGTGGTTTTGTTGATTTTCAGCAAATGAACATATTTCAGCGAGCGAGAAGTTTTTTCTTTAATAGCGTCAGATTTTATCTTAAAATACAAGAACTTTTCGTGGTTCTTGTCAATTTTTGTTGGTGTTGATCGAATGAACTTATTTCAGTCAGCTAGATCTTTCTTCTTCAAAGCAAAAAGATTTTATCTTCAAATACAAGAACTTTTCGTGGTTTTGTTGATTTTCAGCAAATGAACATATTTCAGCGAGCTTGAAGTTTTTTCTTTAATAGCCTCAGATTTTATCTTAAAATACAAGAACTTTTCGTGGTTCTTGTCAATTTTTGTTGGTTTTCATCTAATGAACTTATTTCAGTCAGCTGGATCTTTCTTCTTCAAAGCAAAAAGATTTTATCTTCAAATACAAGAACCTTACGTGGTTTTGTTGGTTTTCAGCAAATGAACATATTTCAGCGAGCGAGAAGTTTTTTCTTTAATAGCGTCAGATTTTATCTTAAAATACAAGAACTTTTTGTGGTTCTTGTCAATTTTTGTTGGTTTTCATCTGATGAACTTATTTCAGTCACCTCGATCTTTCTTCTTCAAAGCAAAAAGATTTTATCTTCAAATACAAGAACTTTTCGTGGTTCTTGTCAATTTTTGTTGGTGTTGATCGAATGAACTTATTTCAGTCAGCTAGATCTTTCTTCTTCAAAGCAAAAAGATTTTATCTTCAAATACAAGAACTTTTCGTGGTTTTGTTGATTTTCAGCAAATGAACATATTTCAGCGAGCTAGACGTTTTTTCTTTAATAGCGCAAGATTTTATCTTAAAATACAAGAACTTTTCGTGGTTCTTGTCAATTTTTGTTGGTTTTCATCCAATGAACTTGTTTCAGTCACCTAGTTCTTCCATCTTCAAAGCAAAAAGATTTTATCTTCAAATACAAGAACTTTTCGTGGTTTTGTTGATTTTCAGCAAATGAACATATTTCAGCGAGCGAGAAGTTTTTTCTTTAATAGCGTCAGATTTTATCTTAAAATACAAGAACTTTTCGTGGTTCTTGTCAATTTTTCTTGGTGTTGATCGAATGAACATATTTCAGTCAGCTGGATCTTTCTTCTTCAAAGCAAAAAGATTTTATCTTCAAATACAAGAACTTTACGTGGTTTTGTTGATTTTCAGCAAATGAACATATTTCAGCGAGCTTGAAGTTTTTTCTTTAATAGCCTCAGATTTTATCTTAAAATACAAGAACTTTTCGTGGTTCTTGTCAATTTTTGTTGGTTTTCATCTGATGAACTTATTTCAGTCACCTCGATCTTGCTTCTTCAAAGCAAAAAGATTTTATCTTCAAATACAAGAACTTTTCGTGGTTTTGTTGATTTTCAGCAAGTGAACATATTTCAGCGAGGAAGAAGTTTTTTCTTTAATAGCGTCAGATTTTATCTTAAAATACAAGAACTTTTCGTGGTTCTTGTCAATTTTTGTTGGTGTTGATCGAATGAACTTATTTCAGTCAGCTAGATCTTACTTCTTCAAAGCAAAAAGATTTTATCTTCAAATACAAGAACTTTTCGTGGTTTTGTTGATTTTCAGCAAATGAACATATTTCAGCGAGCGAGAAGTTTTTTCTTTAATAGCGTCAGATTTTATCTTAAAATACAAGAACTTTTCGTGGTTCTTGTCAATTTTTGTTGGTGTTGATCGAATGAACTTATTTCAGTCAGCTCGATCTTTCTTCTTCAAAGCAAAAAGATTTTATCTTCAAATACAAGAACTTTTCGTGGTTTTGTTGATTTTCAGCAAATGAACATATTTCAGCGAGCTTGAAGTTTTTTCTTTAATAGCCTCAGATTTTATCTTAAAATACAAGAACTTTTCGTGGTTCTTGTCAATTTTTGTTGGTTTTCATCTAATGAACTTATTTCAGTCAGCTGGATCTTTCTTCTTCAAAGCAAAAAGATTTTATCTTCAAATACAAGAACCTTACGTGGTTTTGTTGGTTTTCAGCAAATGAACATATTTCAGCGAGCGAGAAGTTTTTTCTTTAATAGCGTCAGATTTTATCTTAAAATACAAGAACTTTTTGTGGTTCTTGTCAATTTTTGTTGGTGTTGATCGAATGAACTGATTTCAGTCAGCTGGATCTTTCTTCTTCAAAGCAAAAAGATTTTATCTTCAAATACAAGAACTTTTCGTGGTTTTGTTGATTTTCAGCAAATGAACATATTTCAGCGAGCTTGAAGTTTTTTCTTTAATAGCCTCAGATTTTATCTTAAAATACAAGAACTTTTCGTGGTTCTTGTCAATTTTTGTTGATTTTCATCTGATGAACTTATTTCAGTCAGCAAGATCTTTCTTCTTCAAAGGAAAAAGATTTTATCTTCAAATACAAGAACTTTACGTGGTTTTGTTGATTTTCAGCAAATGAACATGTTTCAGCGAGCTTGAAGTTTTTTCTTTAATAGCCTCAGATTTTATCTTAAAATACAAGAACTTTTCGTGGTTCTTGTCAATTTTTGTTGGTTTTCATCTGATGAACTTATTTCAGTCACCTCGATCTTTCTTCTTCAAAGCAAAAAGATTTTATCTTCAAATACAAGAACTTTTCGTGGTTCTTGTCAATTTTTGTTGGTGTTGATCGAATGAACTTATTTCAGTCAGCTAGATCTTTCTTCTTCAAAGCAAAAAGATTTTATCTTCAAATACAAGAACTTTTCGTGGTTTTGTTGATTTTCAGCAAATGAACATATTTCAGCGAGCTGGACGTTTTTTCTTTAATAGCGCAAGATTTTATCTTAAAATACAAGAACTTTTCGTGGTTCTTGTCAATTTTTGTTGGTTTTCATCCAATGAACTTGTTTCAGTCACCTAGTTCTTCCATCTTCAAAGCAAAAAGATTTTATCTTCAAATACAAGAACTTTTCGTGGTTTTGTTGATTTTCAGCAAATGAACATATTTCAGCGAGCGAGAAGTTTTTTCTTTAATAGCGTCAGATTTTATCTTAAAATACAAGAACTTTTCGTGGTTCTTGTCAATTTTTGTTGGTTTTCATCTAATGAACTTATTTCAGTCAGCTGGATCTTTCTTCTTCAAAGCAAAAAGATTTTATCTTCAAATACAAGAACTTTACGTGGTTTTGTTGATTTTCAGCAAATGAACATATTTCAGCGAGCTTGAAGTTTTTTCTTTAATAGCCTCAGATTTTATCTTAAAATACAAGAACTTTTCGTGGTTCTTGTCAATTTTTGTTGGTTTTCATCTGATGAACTTATTTCAGTCACCTCGATCTTGCTTCTTCAAAGCAAAAAGATTTTATCTTCAAATACAAGAACTTTTCGTGGTTTTGTTGATTTTCAGCAAGTGAACATATTTCAGCGAGCAAGAAGTTTTTTCTTTAATAGCGTCAGATTTTATCTTAAAATACAAGAACTTTTCGTGGTTCTTGTCAATTTTTGTTGGTGTTGATCGAATGAACTTATTTCAGTCAGCTAGATCTTTCTTCTTCAAAGCAAAAAGATTTTATCTTCAAATACAAGAACTTTTCGTGGTTTTGTTGATTTTCAGCAAATGACCATATTTCAGCGAGCGAGAAGTTTTTTCTTTAATAGCGTCAGATTTTATCTTAAAATACAAGAACTTTTCGTGGTTCTTGTCAATTTTTGATGGTTTTCATCCAATGAACTTATTTCAGTCAGCTGGATCTTCTTTCTTCAAAGCAAAAAGATTTTATCTTCAAATACAAGAACTTTACGTGGTTTTGTTGGTTATCAGCAAATGAACATATTTCAGCGAGCGAGAAGTTTTTTCTTAAATAGCACAAGATTTTATCTTGAAATACAAGAACTTTTCGTGGTTCTTGTCAATTTTTGTTGGTTTTCATCCAATGAACTTATTTCAGTCACCAAGATCTTTCATCTTCAAAGCAAAAAGATTTTATCTTCAAATACAAGAACTTTTCGTGGTTTTGTTGATTTTCAGCAAATGAACATATTTCAGCGAGCGAGAAGTTTTTTCTTTAATAGCGTCAGATTTTATCTTAAAATACAAGAACTTTTCGTGGTTCTTGTCAATTTTTGTTGGTGTTGATCGAATGAACTTATTTCAGTCACCTCGATCTTTCTTCTTCAAAGCAAAAAGATTTTATCTTCAAATACAAGAACTTTTCGTGGTTCTTGTCAATTTTTGTTGGTGTTGATCGAATGAACTTATTTCAGTCAGCTGGATCTTTCTTCTTCAAAGCAAAAAGATTTTATCTTCAAATACAAGAACTTTTCGTGGTTTTGTTGATTTTCAGCAAATGAACATATTTCAGCGAGCTAGACGTTTTTTCTTTAATAGCGCAAGATTTTATCTTAAAATACAAGAACTTTTCGTGGTTCTTGTCAATTTTTGTTGGTTTTCATCCAATGAACTTGTTTCAGTCACCTAGTTCTTCCATCTTCAAAGCAAAAAGATTTTATCTTCAAATACAAGAACTTTTCGTGGTTTTGTTGATTTTCAGCAAATGAACATATTTCAGCGAGCGAGAAGTTTTTTCTTTAATAGCGTCAGATTTTATCTTAAAATACAAGAACTTTTCGTGGTTCTTGTCAATTTTTCTTGGTGTTGATCGAATGAACATATTTCAGTCAGCTGGATCTTTCTTCTTCAAAGCAAAAAGATTTTATCTTCAAATACAAGAACTTTACGTGGTTTTGTTGATTTTCAGCAAATGAACATATTTCAGCGAGCTTGAAGTTTTTTCTTTAATAGCCTCAGATTTTATCTTAAAATACAAGAACTTTTCGTGGTTCTTGTCAATTTTTGTTGGTTTTCATCTGATGAACTTATTTCAGTCACCTCGATCTTGCTTCTTCAAAGCAAAAAGATTTTATCTTCAAATACAAGAACTTTTCGTGGTTTTGTTGATTTTCAGCAAGTGAACATATTTCAGCGAGCAAGAAGTTTTTTCTTTAATAGCGTCAGATTTTATCTTAAAATACAAGAACTTTTCGTGGTTCTTGTCAATTTTTGTTGGTGTTGATCGAATGAACTTATTTCAGTCAGCTAGATCTTTCTTCTTCAAAGCAAAAAGATTTTATCTTCAAATACAAGAACTTTTCGTGGTTTTGTTGATTTTCAGCAAATGACCATATTTCAGCGAGCGAGAAGTTTTTTCTTTAATAGCGTCAGATTTTATCTTAAAATACAAGAACTTTTCGTGGTTCTTGTCAATTTTTGTTGGTTTTCATCCAATGAACCTATTTCAGTCAGCTGGATCTTCTTTCTTCAAAGCAAAAAGATTTTATCTTCAAATACAAGAACTTTACGTGGTTTTGTTGGTTATCAGCAAATGAACATATTTCAGCGAGCGAGAAGTTTTTTCTTAAATAGCACAAGATTTTATCTTGAAATACAAGAACTTTTCGTGGTTCTTGTCAATTTTTGTTGGTTTTCATCCAATGAACTTATTTCAGTCACCAAGATCTTTCATCTTCAAAGCAAAAAGATTTTATCTTCAAATACAAGAACTTTTCGTGGTTTTGTTGATTTTCAGCAAATGAACATATTTCAGCGAGCGAGAAGTTTTTTCTTTAATAGCGTCAGATTTTATCTTAAAATACAAGAACTTTTCGTGGTTCTTGTCAATTTTTGTTGGTTTTGATCGAATGAACTTATTTCAGTCACCTCGATCTTTCTTCTTCAAAGCAAAACGATTTTATCTTCAAATACAAGAACTTTTCGTGGTTCTTGTCAATTTTTGTTGGTGTTGATCGAATGAACTTATTTCAGTCAGCTTGATCTTTCTTCTTCAAAGCAAAAAGATTTTATCTTCAAATACAAGAACTTTTCGTGGTTTTGTTGATTTTCAGCAAATCAACATATTTCAGCGAGCTAGACGTTTTTTCTTTAATAGCGCAAGATTTTATCTTAAAATACAAGAACTTTTCGTGGTTCTTGTCAATTTTTGTTGGTTTTCATCCAATGAACTTGTTTCAGTCACCTAGTTCTTCCATCTTCAAAGCAAAAAGATTTTATCTTCAAATACAAGAACTTTTTGTGGTTTTGTTGATTTTCAGCAAATGAACATATTTCAGCGAGCAAGAAGTTTTTTCTTTAATAGCGTCAGATTTTATCTTAAAATACAAGAACTTTTCGTGGTTCTTGTCAATTTTTGTTGGTGTTGATCGAATGAACATATTTCAGTCAGCAAGATCTTTCTTCTTCAAAGCAAAAAGATTTTATCTTCAAATACAAGAACTTTACGTGGTTTTGTTGATTTTCAGCAAATGAACATATTTCAGCGAGCTTGAAGTTTTTTCTTTAATAGCCTCAGATTTTATCTTAAAATACAAGAACGTTTCGTGGTTCTTGTCAATTTTTGTTGGTTTTCATCTGATGAACTTATTTCAGTCACCTCGATCTTGCTTCTTCAAAGCAAAAAGATTTTATCTTCAAATACAAGAACTTTTCGTGGTTTTGTTGATTTTCAGCAAGTGAACATATTTCAGCGAGCAAGAAGTTTTTTCTTTAATAGCGTCAGATTTTATCTTAAAATACAAGAACTTTTCGTGGTTCTTGTCAATTTTTGTTGGTGTTGATCGAATGAACTTATTTCAGTCAGCTAGATCTTTCTTCTTCAAAGCAAAAAGATTTTATCTTCAAATACAAGAACTTTTCGTGGTTTTGTTGATTTTCAGCAAATGACCATATTTCAGCGAGCGAGAAGTTTTTTCTTTAATAGCGTCAGATTTTATCTTAAAATACAAGAACTTTTCGTGGTTCTTGTCAATTTTTGTTGATTTTCATCTGATGAACTTATTTCAGTCAGCTGGATCTTTCTTCTTCAAAGCAAAAAGATTTTATCTTCAAATACAAGAACTTTTCGTGGTTTTGTTGATTTTCAGCAAATTAACATATTTCAGCGAACTGGAAGTTTTTTCTTTAATAGCGTCAGATTTTATCTTAAAATACAAGAACTGTTCGTGGTTCTTGTCAATTTTTGTTGATTTTCATGGAATGAACTTATTTCAGTCGCCTCGATCTTTCTTCTTCAAAGCAAAAAGATTTTATCTTCAAATACAAGAACTTTTCGTGGTTTTGTTGGTTTTCAGCAAATGAACATATTTCAGCGAGCGAGAAGTTTTTTCTTTATTGGGTCAGATTTCATCCTAAAATACAAGAACTATTCGTGGTTCTTGTCAATTTTTGTTGGTTTTCATCGAATGAACTTATTTCAGTCACCTCGATCTTTCTTCTTCAAAGCAAAAAGATTTTATCTTCAAATACAAGAACTTTTCGTGGTTTTGTTGATTTTCAGCAAATGAACATATTTCAGTGAGCAAGAAGTTTTTTCTTTAATAGCGTCATATTTTATCTTAAAATACATGAACTTTTCGTGGTTCTTATCAATTTTTGTTGGTTTTCATCCAATGAACTTATTTCAGTCAGCTGGATCTTCTTTCTTCAAAGCAAAAAGATTTTATCTTCAAATACAAGAACTTTTCGTGGTTTTGTTGGTTTTCAGCAAATGAACATATTTCAGCGAGCGAGAAGTTTTTTTCTGAAATAGCACAAGATTTTATTTTGAAATACAAGAACTTTTCGTGGTTCTTGTCAATTTTTGTTGGTTTTCATCCAATGAACTTATTTCAGTCATCAAGATCTTTCATCTTCAAAGCAAAATGATTTTATCTTCAAATACAAGAACTTTTCGTGGTTTTGTTGATTTTCTGCAAATGAACATATTTCAGCGAGCGAGAAGTTTTTTCTTTAATAGCGTCAGATTTTATCTTAAAATACAAGAACTTTTCGTGGTTCTTATCAATTTTTGTTGGTTTTCATCCAATGAACTTATTTCAGTCAGCTGGATCTTTCTTCTTCAAAGCAAAAAGATTTTATCTTCAAAGACAAGAACTTTACGTGGTTTTGTTGGTGATCAGCAAATGAACATATTTCAGCGAGCTAGAAGTTTTTTCTTAAATAGCGCAAGATTTTATCTTGAAATACAAGAACCTTTCGTGGTTCTTGTCAATTTTTGTTGGTGTTGATCGAATGAACTTATTTCAGTCAGCTAGATCTTTCTTCTTCAAAGCAAAAAGATTTTATCTTCAAATACAAGAACTTTTCGTGGTTTTGTTGATTTTCAGCAAATGAACATATTTCAGCGAGCTTGAAGTTTTTTCTTTAATAGCCTCAGATTTTATCTTAAAATACAAGAACTTTTCGTGGTTCTTGTCAATTTTTGTTGGTTTTCATCGAATGAACTTATTTCAGTCAGCTGGATCTTTCTTCTTCAAAGCAAAAAGATTTTATCTTCAAATACAAGAACCTTACGTGGTTTTGTTGGTTTTCAGCAAATGAACATATTTCAGCGAGCGAGAAATTTTTTCTTTGATAGCGTCAGATTTTATCTTAAAATACAAGAACTTTTTGTGGTTCTTGTCAATTTTTGTTGGTGTTGATCGAATGAACTGATTTCAGTCAGCTGGATCTTTCTTCTTCAAAGCAAAAAGATTTTATCTTCAAATACAAGAACTTTTCGTGGTTTTGTTGATTTTCAGCAAATGAACATATTTCAGCGAGCTTGAAGTTTTTTCTTTAATAGCCTCAGATTTTATCTTAAAATACAAGAACTTTTCGTGGTTCTTGTCAATTTTTGTTGATTTTCATCTGATGAACTTATTTCAGTCAGCAAGATCTTTCTTCTTCAAAGCAAAAAGATTTTATCTTCAAATACAAGAACTTTACGTGGTTTTGTTGATTTTCAGCAAATGAACATGTTTCAGCGAGCTTGAAGTTTTTTCTTTAATAGCCTCAGATTTTATCTTAAAATACAAGAACTTTTCGTGGTTCTTGTCAATTTTTGTTGGTTTTCATCTGATGAACTTATTTCAGTCACCTCGATCTTTCTTCTTCAAAGCAAAAAGATTTTATCTTCAAATAGAAGAACTTTTCGTGGTTCTTGTCAATTTTTGTTGGTGTTGATCGAATGAACTTATTTCAGTCAGCTAGATCTTTCTTCTTCAAAGCAAAAAGATTTTATCTTCAAATACAAGAACTTTTCGTGGTTTTGTTGATTTTCAGCAAATGAACATATTTCAGCGAGCGAGACGTTTTTTCTTTAATAGCGCAAGATTTTATCTTAAAATACAAGAACTTTTCGTGGTTCTTGTCAATTTTTGTTGGTTTTCATCCAATGAACTTGTTTCAGTCACCTAGTTCTTCCATCTTCAAAGCAAAAAGATTTTATCTTCAAATACAAGAACTTTTCGTGGTTTTGTTGATTTTCAGCAAATGAACATATTTCAGCGAGCGAGAAGTTTTTTCTTCAATAGCGTCAGATTTTATCTTAAAATACAAGAACTTTTCGTGGTTCTTGTCAATTTTTGTTGGTGTTGATCGAATGAACATATTTCAGTCAGCTAGATCTTTCTTCTTCAAAGCAAAAAGATTTTATCTTCAAATACAAGAACTTTACGTGGTTTTGTTGATTTTCAGCAAATGAACATATTTCAGCGAGCTTGAAGTTTTTTCTTTAATAGCCTCAGATTTTATCTTAAAATACAAGAACTTTTCGTGGTTCTTGTCAATTTTTGTTGGTTTTCATCTGATGAACTTATTTCAGTCACCTCGATCTTGCTTCTTCAAAGCAAAAAGATTTTATCTTCAAATACAAGAACTTTTCGTGGTTTTGTTGATTTTCAGCAAGTGAACATATTTCAGCGAGCAAGAAGTTTTTTCTTTAATAGCGTCAGATTTTATCTTAAAATACAAGAACTTTTCGTGGTTCTTGTCAATTTTTGTTGGTGTTGATCGAATGAACTTATTTCAGTCAGCTAGATCTTTCTTCTTCAAAGCAAAAAGATTTTATCTTCAAATACAAGAACTTTTCGTGGTTTTGTTGATTTTCAGCAAATGACCATATTTCAGCGAGCGAGAAGTTTTTTCTTTAATAGCGTCAGATTTTATCTTAAAATACAAGAACTTTTCGTGGTTCTTGTCAATTTTTGTTGATTTTCATCTGATGAACTGATTTCAGTCAGCTGGATCTTTCTTCTTCAAAGCAAAAAGATTTTATCTTCAAATACAAGAACTTTTCGTGGTTTTGTTGATTTTCAGCAAATTAACATATTTCAGCGAACTGGAAGTTTTTTCTTTAATAGCGTCAGATTTTATCTTAAAATACAAGAACTGTTCGTGGTTCTTGTCAATTTTTGTTGATTTTCATGGAATGAACTTATTTCAGTCACCTCGATCTTTCTTCTTCAAAGCAAAAAGATTTTATCTTCAAATACAAGAACTTTTTGTGGTTTTGTTGGTTTTCAGCAAATGAACATATTTCAGCGAGCGAGAAGTTTTTTCTTTAATAGCGTCAGATTTCATCCTAAAATACAAGAACTATTCGTGGTTCTTGTCAATTTTTGTTGGTTTTCATCGAATGAACTTATTTCAGTCACCTCGATCTTTCTTCTTCAAAGCAAAAAGATTTTATCTTCAAATACAAGAACTTTTCGTGGTTTTGTTGATTTTCAGCAAATGAACATATTTCAGTGAGCAAGAAGTTTTTTCTTTAATAGCGTCAGATTTTATCTTAAAATACAAGAACTTTTCGTGGTACTTATCAATTTTTGTTGGTTTTCATCCAATGAACTTATTTCAGTCAGCTGGATCTTCTTTCTTCAAAGCAAAAAGATTTTATCTTCAAATACAAGAACTTTTCGTGGTTTTGTTGGTTTTCAGCAAATGAACATATTTCAGCGAGCGAGAAGTTTTTTCTGAAATAGCGCAAGATTTTATTTTGAAATACAAGAACTTTTCGTGGTTCTTGTCAATTTTTGTTGGTTTTCATCCAATGAACTTATTTCAGTCACCTCGATCTTTCTTCTTCAAAGCAAAAAGATTTTATCTTCAAATACAAGAACTTTTCGTGGTTTTGTTGGTTTTCAGCAAATGAACATATTTCAGCGAGCGAGAAGTTTTTTCTTTAATAGCGTCAGATTTTATCTTAAAATATAAGAACTTTTCGTGGTTCTTGTCAATTTTTGTTGGTTTTGATCGAATGAACTTATTTCAGTCAGCGAGATCTTTCTTCTTCAAAGCAAAAAGATTTTATCTTCAAATACAAGAACTTTTCGTGGTTTTGTTGTTTTTCAGCAAATGACCAAATTTCAGCGAGCGAGAAGTTTTTTCGTTAATAGCGTAAGATTTTATCTTAAAATACAAGAACTTTTCGTGGTTCTTGTCTATTTTTGTTGATTTTCATCTGATGAACTTATTTCAGTCAGCTGGATCTTTCTTCTTCAAAGCAAAAAGATTTTATCTTCAAATACAAGAACTTTTCGTGGTTTTGTTGATTTTCAGCAAATGAACATATTTCAGCGAGCTGGAAGTTTTTTCTTTAATAGCGTCAGATTTTATCTTAAAATACAAGAACTTTTCGTGGTTCTTGTCAATTTTTGTTGATTTTCATGGAATGAACTTATTTCAGTCACCTCGATCTTTCTTCTTCAAAGCAAAAAGATTTTATCTTCAAATACAAGAACTTTTCGTGGTTTTGTTGGTTTTCATCAAATGAACATATTTCAGCGAGCTATAAGTTTTTTCTTTGATAGCGCAAGATTTTATCTTAAAATACAAGAACTTTTCGTGGTTCTTGTCAATTTTTGTTGGTTTTCATCTGATGAACTTATTTCAGTCAGCTGGATCTTTCTTCTTCAAAGCAAAAAAATTTTATCTTCAAATACAAGAACTTTTCGTGGTTTTGTTGATTTTCAGCAAATGAACATATTTCAGCGAGCTGGAAGTTTTTTCTTTAATAGCGTCAGATTTTATCTTAAAATACAAAAACTTTTCGTGGTTCTTGTCAATTTTTGTTGATTTTCATGGAATGAACTTATTTCAGTCGCCTCGATCTTTCTTCTTCAAAGCAAAAAGATTTTATCTTCAAATACAAGAACTTTTCGTGGTTTTGTTGGTTTTCAGCAAATGAACATATTTCAGCGAGCGAGAAGTTTTTTCTTCAATCGCGTCAGATTTTATCTTAAAATACAAGAACTTTGCGTGGTTCTTGTCAATTTTTGTTGGTTTTGATCGAATGAACTTATTTCAGTCAGCGAGATCTTTCTTCTTCAAAGCAAAAAGATTTTATCTTCAAATACAAGAACTTTTCGTGGTTTTGTTGATTTTCAGCAAATGAACATATTTCAGCAAGCTTGAAGTTTTTTCTTTAATAGCGCAAGATTTTATCTTAAAATACAAGAACTTTTCGAGGTTCTTGTCATTTTTTGTTGGTTTTCATCTGATGAACTTATTTCAGTCAGCAAGATCTTTCTTCTTCAAAGCAAAAAATTTTATCTTCAAATACAAGAACTTTTCGTGGTTTTGTTGATTTTCAGCAAATCAACATATTTCAGCGAGCGAGAAGTTTTTTCTTTAATAGCGTCAGATTTTATCTTAAAATACAAGAACTTTTCGTGGTTCTTGTCAATTTTTGTTGGTGTTGATCGAATGAACTTATTTCAGTCAGCTAGATCTTTCTTCTTCAAAGCAAAAAGATTTTATCTTCAAATACAAGAACTTTTCGTGGTTTTGTTGATTTTCAGCAAATGACCATATTTCAGCGAGCGAGAAGTTTTTTCTTTAATAGCGTCAGATTTTATCTTAAAATACAAGAACTTTTCGTGGTTCTTGTCAATTTTTGTTGATTTTCATCTGATGAACTGATTTCAGTCAGCTGGATCTTTCTTCTTCAAAGCAAAAAGATTTTATCTTCAAATACAAGAACTTTTCGTGGTTTTGTTGATTTTCAGCAAATTAACATATTTCAGCGAACTGGAAGTTTTTTCTTTAATAGCGTCAGATTTTATCTTAAAATACAAGAACTGTTCGTGGTTCTTGTCAATTTTTGTTGATTTTCATGGAATGAACTTATTTCAGTCGCCTCGATCTTTCTTCTTCAAAGCAAAAAGATTTTATCTTCAAATACAAGAACTTTTCGTGGTTTTGTTCGTTTTCAGCAAATGAACATATTTCAGCGAGCGAGAAGTTTTTTCTTTAATAGCGTCAGATTTCATCCTAAAATACAAGAACTATTCGTGGTTCTTGTCAATTTTTGTTGGTTTTCATCGAATGAACTTATTTCAGTCACCTCGATCTTTCTTCTTCAAAGCAAAAAGATTTTATCTTCAAATACAAGAACTTTTCGTGGTTTTGTTGATTTTCAGCAAATGAACATATTTCAGTGAGCAAGAAGTTTTTTCTTTAATAGCGTCAGATTTTATCTTAAAATACAAGAACTTTTCGTGGTACTTATCAATTTTTGTTGGTTTTCATCCAATGAACTTATTTCAGTCAGCTGGATCTTCTTTCTTCAAAGCAAAAAGATTTTATCTTCAAATACAAGAACTTTTCGTGGTTTTGTTGGTTTTCAGCAAATGAACATATTTCAGCGAGCGAGAAGTTTTTTCTTTAATAGCCTCAGATTTTATCTTAAAATACAAGAACTTTTCGTGGTTCTTGTCAATTTTTGTTGGTTTTCATCCAATGAACTTATTTCAGTCATCAAGATCTTTCTTCTTCAAAGCAAAATGATTTTATCTTCAAATACAAGAACTTTTCGTGGTTTTGTTGATTTTCTGCAAATGAACATATTTCAGCGAGCGAGAAGTTTTTTCTTTAATAGCGTCAGATTTTATCTTAAAATACAAGAACTTTTCGTGGTTCTTATCAATTTTTGTTGGTTTTGATCGAATGAACTTATTTCAGTCAGCTGGATCTTTCTTCTTCAAAGCAAAAAGATTTTATCTTCAAAGACAAGAACTTTACGTGGTTTTGTTGGTGATCAGCAAATGAACATATTTCAGCGAGCAAGAAGTTTTTTCTTAAATAGCGCAAGATTTTATCTTGAAATACAAGAACTTTTCGTGGTTCTTGTCAATTTTTGTTGGTTTTCATCCAATGAACTTATTTCAGTCACCAAGATCTTTCATCTTCAAAGCAAAAAGATTTTATCTTCAAATACAAGAACTTTTCGTGGTTTTGTTGATTTTCAGCAAATGAACATATTTCAGCGAGCGAGAAGTTTTTTCTTTAATAGCGTCAGATTTTATCTTAAAATACAAGAACTTTTCGTGGTTCTTGTCAATTTTTGTTGGTGTTGATCGAATGAACTGATTTCAGTCAGCTAGATCTTTCTTCTTCAAAGCAAAAAGATTTTATCTTCAAATACAAGAACTTTACGTGGTTTTTGTTGATTTTCAGCAAATGAACATGTTTCAGCGAGCTTGAAGTTTTTTCTTTAATAGCCTCAGATTTTATCTTAAAATACAAGAACTTTTCGTGGTTCTTGTCAATTTTTGTTGGTTTTCATCTGATGAACTTATTTCAGTCACCTCGATCTTTCTTCTTCAAAGCAAAAAGATTTTGTCTTCAAATACAAGAACTTTTCATGGTTTTGTTGATTTTCAGCAAATGAACATATTTCAGCGAGCGAGAAGTTTTTTCTTTAATAGCGTCAGATTTTATCTTAAAATACAAGAACTTTTCGTGGTTCTTGTCAATTTTTGTTGGTGTTGATCGAATGAACTTATTTCAGTCAGCTAGATCTTTCTTCTTCAAAGCAAAAAGATTTTATCTTCAAATACAAGAACTTTTCGTGGTTTTGTTGATTTTCAGCAAATGACCATATTTCAGCGAGCGAGAAGTTTTTTCTTTAATAGCGTCAGATTTTATCTTAAAATAGAAGAACTTTTCGTGGTTCTTGTCAATTTTTGTTGATTTTCATCTGATGAACTGATTTCAGTCAGCTGGATCTTTCTTCTTCAAAGCAAAAAGATTTTATCTTCAAATACAAGAACTTTTCGTGGTTTTGTTGATTTTCAGCAAATTAACATATTTCAGCGAACTGGAAGTTTTTTCTTTAATAGCGTCAGATTTTATCTTAAAATACAAGAACTGTTCGTGGTTCTTGTCAATTTTTGTTGATTTTCATGGAATGAACTTATTTCAGTCGCCTCGATCTTTCTTCTTCAAAGCAAAAAGATTTTATCTTCAAATACAAGAACTTTTCGTGGTTTTGTTGGTTTTCAGCAAATGAACATATTTCAGCGAGCGAGAAGTTTTTTCTTTAATAGCGTCAGATTTCATCCTAAAATACAAGAACTATTCGTGGTTCTTGTCAATTTTTGTTGGTTTTCATCGAATGAACTTATTTCAGTCACCTCGATCTTTCTTCTTCAAAGCAAAAAGATTTTATCTTCAAATACAAGAACTTTTCGTGGTTTTGTTGATTTTCAGCAAATGAACATATTTCAGTGAGCAAGAAGTTTTTTCTTTAATAGCGTCAGATTTTATCTTAAAATACAAGAACTTTTCGTGGTACTTATCAATTTTTGTTGGTTTTCATCCAATGAACTTATTTCAGTCAGCTGGATCTTCTTTCTTCAAAGCAAAAAGATTTTATCTTCAAATACAAGAACTTTTCGTGGTTTTGTTGGTTTTCAGCAAATGAACATATTTCAGCGAGCGAGAAGTTTTTTCTGAAATAGCGCAAGATTTTATTTTGAAATACAAGAACTTTTCGTGGTTCTTGTCAATTTTTGTTGGTTTTCATCCAATGAACTTATTTCAGTCACCAAGATGTTTCATCTTCAAAGCAAAAAGATTTTATCTTCAAATACAAGAACTTTTTGTGGTTTTGTTGATTTTCTGCAAATGAACATATTTCAGCGAGCGAGAAGTTTTTTCTTTAATAGCGTCAGATTTTATCTTAAAATACAAGAACTTTTCGTGGTTCTTATCAATTTTTGTTGGTTTTGATCGAATGAACTTATTTCAGTCAGCTGGATCTTTCTTCTTCAAAGCAAAAAGATTTTATCTTCAAAGACAAGAACTTTACGTGGTTTTGTTGGTGATCAGCAAATGAACATATTTCAGCGAGCAAGAAGTTTTTTCTTAAATAGCGCAAGATTTTATCTTGAAATACAAGAACTTTTCGTGGTTCTTGTCAATTTTTGTTGGTTTTCATCCAATGAACTTATTTCAGTCACCAAGATCTTTCATCTTCAAAGCAAAAAGATTTTATCTTCAAATACAAGAACTTTTTGTGGTTTTGTTGATTTTCAGCAAATGAACATATTTCAGCGAGCGAGAAGTTTTTTCTTTAATAGCGTCAGATTTTATCTTAAAATACAAGAACTTTTCGTGGTTCTTGTCAATTTTTGTTGGTGTTGATCGAATGAACTGATTTCAGTCAGCTAGATCTTTCTTCTTCAAAGCAAAAAGATTTTATCTTCAAATACAAGAACTTTACGTGGTTTTTGTTGATTTTCAGCAAATGAACATGTTTCAGCGAGCTTGAAGTTTTTTCTTTAATAGCCTCAGATTTTATCTTAAAATACAAGAACTTTTCGTGGTTCTTGTCAATTTTTGTTGGTTTTCATCTGATGAACTTATTTCAGTCACCTCGATCTTTCTTCTTCAAAGCAAAAAGATTTTGTCTTCAAATACAAGAACTTTTCATGGTTTTGTTGATTTTCAGCAAATGAACATATTTCAGCGAGCAAGAAGTTTTTTCTTTAATAGCGTCAGATTTTATCTTAAAATACAAGAACTGTTCGTGGTTCTAATCAATCTTTGTTGGTTTTCATCTGATGAACTTATTTCAGTCAGCTGGATCTTTCTTCTTCAAAGCAAAAAGATTTTATCTTCAAATACAAGAACTTTACGTGGTTTTGTTGGTTTTCAGCAAATGAACATATTTCAGCGAGCGAGAAGTTTTTTCTTTAATAGTGCAAGATTTTATATTAAAATACAAGAACTTTTCGTGGTTCTTGTCAATTTTTGTTGGTTTTCATCCAATGAACTTATTTCAGTCACCGAGATCTTTCATCTTCAAAGCAAAAAGATTTTATCTTCAAATACAAGAACTTTTCGTGGTTTTGTTGATTTTCAGCAAATGACCATATTTCAGCGAGCGAGAAGCTTTTTCTTTAATAGCGTCAGATTTTATCATAAAATACAAGAACTTTTCGTGGTTCTTGTCAATTTTTGTTGGTTTTCATCTAATGAACTTATTTCAGTCAGACAGATCTTTCTTCTTCAAAGCAAAAAGATTTTATCTTCAAATACAAGAACTTTTCGTGGTTTTGTTGATTTTCAGCAAATCAACATATTTCAGCGAGCGAGAAGCTTTTTCTTTAATAGCGTCAGATTTTATCTTAAAATAAAAGAACTTTTCGTGGTTCTTGTCAATTTTTGATGGTTTTGATCGAATGAACTTATTTCAGTCAGCGAGATCTTTCTTCTTCAAAGCAAAAAGATTTTATCTTCAAATACAAGAACTTTTCGTGGTTTTGTTGATTTTCAGCAAATGAACATATTTCAGCGAGCGAGAAGTTTTTTCTTTAATAGCGTCAGATTTTATCTTAAAATACAAGAACTTTTCGTGGTTCTTGTCAATTTTTGATGGTTTTGATCGAATGAACTTATTTCAGTCAGCTAGATCTTTCTTCTTCAAAGCAAAAAGATTTTATCTTCAAACACAAGAACTTTTCGTGGTTTTGTTGATTTTCAGCAAATGAACATATTTCAGCGAGCTTGAAGTTTTTTCTTTTATCGCGCAAGATTTTATCTTAAAATACAAGAACTTTTCGTGGTTCTTGTCATTTTTTGTTGGTTTTCATCTGATGAACTTATTTCAGTCAGCAAGATCTTTCTTCTTCAAAGCAAAAAGATTTTATCTTCAAATAGAAGAACTTTTCGTGGTTTTGTTGATTTTCAGCAAATGAACATATTTCAGCGAGCGAGAAGTTTTTTCTTTAATAGCGTCAGATTTTATCTTAAAATACAAGAACTTTTCGTGGTTCTTGTCAATTTTTGTTGGTTTTGATCGAATGAACTTATTTCCGTCACCTCGTTCTTTCTTCTTCAAATCAAAAAGATTTTATCTTCAAATACAAGAACTTTTCGTGGTTTTGTTGGTTTTCTGCAAATGAACATATTTCAGCGAGCTTGAAGTTTTTTCTTTGATAGCGCAAGATTTTATCTGAAAATACAAGAACTTTTCGTGGTTCTTGTCAATTTTTGTTGGCTTTCATCTGATGAACTTATTTCAGTGAGCTGGATCTTTCTTCTTCAAAGCAAAAAGATTTTATCTTCAAATACAAGAACTTTTCGTGGTTTTGTTGATTTTCAGCAAATGAACATATTGCAGCGAGGGAGAAGTTTTTTCTTTAATAGCGTCAGATTTTATCTTAAAATACAAGAACTTTTCGTGGTTCTCATCAATTTTTGTTGGTTTTCATCCAATGAACTTATTTCAGTCAGCTGGATCTTTCTTCTTCAAAGCAAAAAGATTTTATCTTCAAATACAAGAACTTTTCGTGGTTTTGTTGGTTTTCAGCAAATGAACATATTTCAGCGAGCGAGAAGTTTTTTCTTTAATAGCGCAAGATTTTATCTTAAAATACAAGAACTTTTCGTGGTTCTTGTCAATTTTTGTTGGTGTTGATCGAATGAACTTATTTCAGTCAGCTAGATCTTTCTTCTTCAAAGCAAAAAGATTTTATCTTCAAATACAAGAACTTTACGTGGTTTTGTTGATTTTCAGCAAATGAACATATTTCAGCGAGCCAAAAGTTTTTTCTTTAATAGCGCAAGATTTTATCTTAAAATACAAGAACTTTTCGTGGTTCTTGTCAATTTTTGTTGGTTTTGATCGAATGAACTTATTTCAGTCAGCGAGATCTTTCTTCTTCAAAGCAAAAAGATTCTATCTTCAAATACAATAACTTTTCGTGGTTTTGTTGATTTTCAGCAAATGAACATATTTCAGCGAGCGAGAAGTTTTTTCTTCAATAGCGTCAGATTTTATCTTAAAATACAAGAACTTTTCGTGGTTGTTGTCAATTTTTGTTGGTTTTCATCTAATGAACTTATTTCAGTCAGCTGGATCTTTCTTCTTCAAAGCAAAAAGATTTTATCTTCAAATACAAGAACTTTTCGTGGTTTTGTTGATTTTCAGCAAATGAACATATTTCAGCGAGCAAGAAGTTTTTTCTTTAATAGCCTCAGATTTTATCTTAAAATACAAGAACTTTTCGTGGTTCTTCTCAATTTTTGTTGGTGTTGATCGAATGAACTTATTTCAGTCAGCTCGATCTTTCTTCTTCAAAGCAAAAAGCTTTTGTCTTCAAATACATGAACTTTTCATGGTTTTGTTGATTTTCAGCAAATGAACATATTTCAGCGAGCAAGAAGTTTTTTCTTCAATAGCGCAAGATTTTATCTTAAAATATAAGAACTTTTCGTGGTTCTTGTCAATTTTTGTTGGTTTTCATCCAATGAACTTATTTCAGTCACCGAGATCTTTCATCTTCAAAGCAAAAAGATTTTATCTTCAAATACAAGAACTTTTCGTGGTTTTGTTGATTTTCAGCAAATGAACATATTTCAGCGAGCGAGAAGTTTTTTCTTTAATAGCGAAAGATTTTATCTTAAAATACAACAACTTTTCGTGGTTCTTGTCAATTTTTGTTGATTTTCATCTGATGAACTTATTTCAGTCAGCTGGATCTTTCTTCTTCAAAGCAAAAAGATTTCATCTTCAAATACAAGAACTTTTCGTGGTTTTGTTGATTTTCAGCAAATGAACATATTTCAGCGAGCTAGAAGTTTTTTCTTCAATAGCTCAAGATTTTATCTTAAAATACAAGAACTTTTCGTGGTTCTTGTCAATTTTTGTTGGTTTTCATCCAATGAACTTATTTCAGTCACCTCGATCTTTCTTCTTCAAAGCAAAAAGATTCTATCTTCAAATAAAAGAACTTTTTGTGGTTTTGTTGATTTTCAGCAAATGAACATATCTCAGCGAGCGAGAAGTTTTTTCTTTAATAGCGTCAGATTTTATCTTAAAATACAAGAACTTTTCGTGGTTCTTGTCAATTTTTGTTGATTTTCATGGAATGAACTTATTTCAGTCACCTCGATCTTTCTTCTTCAAATCAAAGATTTTATCTTCAAATACAAGAACTTTTCGTGGTTTTGTTGGTTTTCAGCAAATGAACATATTTCAGCGAGCTATAAGTTTTTTCTTTGATAGCGCAAGATTTTATCTTAAAATACAAGAACTTTTCGTGGTTCTTGTCAATTTTTGTTGGTTTTCATCTGATGAACTTATTTCAGTCAGCTGGATCTTTCTTCTTCAAAGCAAAAAAATTTTATCTTCAAATACAAGAACTTTTCGTGGTTTTGTTGATTTTCAGCAAATGAACATATTTCAGCGAGCTGGAAGTTTTTTCTTTAATAGCGTCAGATTTTATCTTAAAATACAAGAACTTTTCGTGGTTCTTGTCAATTTTTGTTGGTTTTCATCTGATGAACTTATTTCAGTCGCCTCGATCTTTCTTCTTCAAAGCAAAAAGATTTTATCTTCAAATACAAGAACTTTTCGTGGTTTTGTTGGTTTTCAGCAAATGAACATATTTCAGCGAGCGAGAAGTTTTTTCTTCAATCGCGTCAGATTTTATCTTAAAATACAAGAACTTTGCGTGGTTCTTGTCAATTTTTGTTGGTTTTGATCGAATGAACTTATTTCAGTCAGCGAGATCTTTCTTCTTCAAAGCAAAAAGATTTTATCTTCAAATACAAGAACTTTTCATGGTCTTGTTGGTTTTCAGCAAATGAACATATTTCAGCGAGCGTGAAGTTTTTTCTTCAATCGCGTCAGATTTTATCTTAAAATACAAGAACTTTGCGTGGTTCTTGTCAATTTTTGTTGGTTTTGATCGAATGAACTTATTTCAGTCAGCGAGATCTTTCTTCTTCAAAGCAAAAAGATTTTATCTTCAAATACAAGAACTTTTCGTGGTTTTGTTGATTTTCAGCAAATGAACATATTTCAGCAAGCTTGAAGTTTTTTCTTTAATAGCGCAAGATTTTATCTTAAAATACAAGAACTTTTCGTGGTTCTTGTCATTTTTTGTTGGTTTTCATCTGATGAAATTATTTCAGTCAGCAAGATCTTTCTTCTTCAAAGCAAAAAATTTTATCTTCAAATACTAGAACTTTTCGTGGTTTTGTTGATTTTCAGCAAATCAACATATTTCAGCGAGCGAGAAGTTTTTTCTTTAATAGCGTCAGATTTTATCTTAAAATACAAGAACTTTTCGTGGTTCTTGTCAATTTTTGTTGGTGTTGATCGAATGAACTTATTTCAGTCAGCTAGATCTTTCTTCTTCAAAGCAAAAAGATTTTATCTTCAAATACAAGAACTTTTCGTGGTTTTGTTGATTTTCAGCAAATGAACATATTTCAGTGAGCTTGAAGTTTTTTCTTTAATAGCCTCAGATTTTATCTTAAAATACAAGAACTTTTCGTGGTTCTTGTCAAGTTTTGTTGGTTTTCATCCAATGAACTTATTTCAGTCACCTCGATCTTTCTTCTTCAAAGCAAAAAGATTTTATCTTCAAATACAAGAACTTTTCGTGGTTTTGTTGATTTTCAGCAAATGAACATATTTCAGCGAGCAAGAAGTTTTTTCTTTAATAGCGTCAGATTTTATCTTAAAATACAAGAACTTTTCGTGGTTCTTATCAATTTTTGTTGGTTTTCATCGAATGAACTTATTTCAGTCAGCTGGATCTTTCTTCTTCAAAGCAAAAAGATTTTATCTTCAAATACAAGAACTTTACGTGGTTTTGTTGGTTTTCAGCAAATGAACATATTTCAGCGAGCCAAAAGTTTTTTCTTTAATAGCGCAAGATTTTATCTTAAAATACAAGAACTTTTCGTGGTTCTTGTCAATTTTTGTTGGTTTTCATCTAATGAACTTATTTCAGTCAGCTCGATCTTTCTTCTTCAAAGCAAAAAGATTTTATCTTCAAATACAAGAACTTTTCGTGGTTCTTGTCAATTCTTGTTGGTTTTGATCGAATGAACTTATTTCAGTCAGCGAGATCTTTCTTCTTCAAAGCAAAAAGATTCTATCTTCAAATACAAGAACTTTTCGTGGTTTTGTTGATTTTCAGCAAATGAACATATTTCAGCGAGCGAGAAGTTTTTTCTTCAATAGCGTCAGATTTTATCTTAAAATACAAGAACTTTTCGTGGTTGTTGTCAATTTTTGTTGGTTCTCATCTCATGAACTTATTTCAGTCAGCTAGATCTTTCTTCTTCAAAGCAAAAAGATTTTATCTTCAAATACAAGAACTTTTCGTGGTTTTGTTGATTTGCAGCAAATGAACATATTTCAGCGAGCTTGAAGTTTTTTCTTTAATAGCCTCAGATTTTATCTTAAAATACAAGAACTTTTCGTGGTTCTTGTCAATTTTTGTTGGTTTTCATCGAATGAACTTATTTCAGTCGCCTCGATCTTTCTTCTTCAAAGCAAAAAGATTTTATCTTCAAATACAAGAACTTTTCGTGGTTTTGTTGATTTTCAGCAAATGAACATATTTCAGCGAGGGAGAAGTTTTTTCTTTAATAGCGTCAGATTTTATCTTAAAATACAAGAACTTTTCATGGTTCTTGTCATTTTTTGTTGGTTTTCATCTGATGAACTTATTTCAGTCAGCTGGATCTTTCTTCTTCAAAGCAAAAAGATTTTATCTTCAAATACAAGAACTTTTCGTGGTTTTGTTGATTTTCAGCAAATGAACATATTTCAGCGAGCGAGAAGTTTTTTCGTTAATAGCGTCAGATTTTATCCTAAAATACAAGAACTTTTCGTGGTTCTTGTCAATTTTTGTTGGTTTTCATCTGATGAACTTATTTCAGTCACCTCGATCTTGCTTCTTCAAAGCAAAAAGATTTTATCTTCAAATACAAGAACTTTTCGTGGTTTTGTTGATTTTCAGCAAATTAACATATTTCAGCGAGCAAGAAGTTTTTTCTTTAATAGCCTCAGATTTTATCTTAAAATACAAGAACTGTTCGTGGTTCTTATCAATTTTTGTTGGTTTTCATCTGATGAACTTATTTCAGTCAGCGAGATCTTTCTTCTTCAAAGCAAAAAGATTTTATCTTCAAATACAAGAACTTTTCATGGTCTTGTTGGTTTTCAGCAAATGAACATATTTCAGCGAGCGTGAAGTTTTTTCTTCAATCGCGTCAGATTTTATCTTAAAATACAAGAACTTTGCGTGGTTCTTGTCAATTTTTGTTGGTTTTGATCGAATGAACTTATTTCAGTCAGCGAGATCTTTCTTCTTCAAAGCAAAAAGATTTTATCTTCAAATACAAGAACTTTTCGTGGTTTTGTTGATTTTCAGCAAATGAACATATTTCAGCAAGCTTGAAGTTTTTTCTTTAATAGCGCAAGATTTTATCTTAAAATACAAGAACTTTTCGTGGTTCTTGTCATTTTTTGTTGGTTTTCATCTGATGAAATTATTTCAGTCAGCAAGATCTTTCTTCTTCAAAGCAAAAAATTTTATCTTCAAATACTAGAACTTTTCGTGGTTTTGTTGATTTTCAGCAAATCAACATATTTCAGCGAGCGAGAAGTTTTTTCTTTAATAGCGTCAGATTTTATCTTAAAATACAAGAACTTTTCGTGGTTCTTGTCAATTTTTGTTGGTGTTGATCGAATGAACTTATTTCAGTCAGCTAGATCTTTCTTCTTCAAAGCAAAAAGATTTTATCTTCAAATACAAGAACTTTTCGTGGTTTTGTTGATTTTCAGCAAATGAACATATTTCAGTGAGCTTGAAGTTTTTTCTTTAATAGCCTCAGATTTTATCTTAAAATACAAGAACTTTTCGTGGTTCTTGTCAAGTTTTGTTGGTTTTCATCCAATGAACTTATTTCAGTCACCTCGATCTTTCTTCTTCAAAGCAAAAAGATTTTATCTTCAAATACAAGAACTTTTCGTGGTTTTGTTGATTTTCAGCAAATGAACATATTTCAGCGAGCAAGAAGTTTTTTCTTTAATAGCCTCAGATTTTATCTTAAAATACAAGAACTTTTCGTGGTTCTTGTCAAGTTTTGTTGGTTTTCATCCAATGAACTTATTTCAGTCACCTCGATCTTTCTTCTTCAAAGCAAAAAGATTTTATCTTCAAATACAAGAACTTTTCGTGGTTTTGTTGATTTTCAGCAAATGAACATATTTCAGCGAGCAAGAAGTTTTTTCTTTAATAGCGTCAGATTTTATCTTAAAATACAAGAACTTTTCGTGGTTCTTGTCAATTTTTGTTGGTGTTGATCGAATGAACTTATTTCAGTCAGCTAGATCTTTCTTCTTCAAAGCAAAAAGATTTTATCTTCAAATACAAGAACTTTTCGTGGTTTTGTTGATTTTCAGCAAATGAACATATTTCAGTGAGCTTGAAGTTTTTTCTTTAATAGCCTCAGATTTTATCTTAAAATACAAGAACTTTTCGTGGTTCTTGTCAAGTTTTGTTGGTTTTCATCCAATGAACTTATTTCAGTCACCTCGATCTTTCTTCTTCAAAGCAAAAAGATTTTATCTTCAAATACAAGAACTTTTCGTGGTTTTGTTGATTTTCAGCAAATGAACATATTTCAGCGAGCAAGAAGTTTTTTCTTTAATAGCGTCAGATTTTATCTTAAAATACAAGAACTTTTCGTGGTTCTTATCAATTTTTGTTGGTTTTCATCGAATGAACTTATTTCAGTCAGCTGGATCTTTCTTCTTCAAAGCAAAAAGATTTTATCTTCAAATACAAGAACTTTACGTGGTTTTGTTGGTTTTCAGCAAATGAACATATTTCAGCGAGCCAAAAGTTTTTTCTTTAATAGCGCAAGATTTTATCTTAAAATACAAGAACTTTTCGTGGTTCTTGTCAATTTTTGTTGGTTTTCATCTAATGAACTTATTTCAGTCAGCTCGATCTTTCTTCTTCAAAGCAAAAAGATTTTATCTTCAAATACAAGAACTTTTCGTGGTTCTTGTCAATTCTTGTTGGTTTTGATCGAATGAACTTATTTCAGTCAGCGAGATCTTTCTTCTTCAAAGCAAAAAGATTCTATCTTCAAATACAAGAACTTTTCGTGGTTTTGTTGATTTTCAGCAAATGAACATATTTCAGCGAGCGAGAAGTTTTTTCTTCAATAGCGTCAGATTTTATCTTAAAATACAAGAACTTTTCGTGGTTGTTGTCAATTTTTGTTGGTTCTCATCTCATGAACTTATTTCAGTCAGCTAGATCTTTCTTCTTCAAAGCAAAAAGATTTTATCTTCAAATACAAGAACTTTTCGTGGTTTTGTTGATTTGCAGCAAATGAACATATTTCAGCGAGCTTGAAGTTTTTTCTTTAATAGCCTCAGATTTTATCTTAAAATACAAGAACTTTTCGTGGTTCTTGTCAATTTTTGTTGGTTTTCATCGAATGAACTTATTTCAGTCGCCTCGATCTTTCTTCTTCAAAGCAAAAAGATTTTATCTTCAAATACAAGAACTTTTCGTGGTTTTGTTGATTTTCAGCAAATGAACATATTTCAGCGAGGGAGAAGTTTTTTCTTTAATAGCGTCAGATTTTATCTTAAAATACAAGAACTTTTCATGGTTCTTGTCATTTTTTGTTGGTTTTCATCTGATGAACTTATTTCAGTCAGCTGGATCTTTCTTCTTCAAAGCAAAAAGATTTTATCTTCAAATATAAGAACTTTTCGTGGTTTTGTTGATTTTCAGCAAATCAACATATTTCAGCGAGCGAGAAGTTTTTTCGTTAATAGCGTCAGATTTTATCCTAAAATACAAGAACTTTTCGTGGTTCTTGTCAATTTTTGTTGGTTTTCATCTGATGAACTTATTTCAGTCACCTCGATCTTGCTTCTTCAAAGCAAAAAGATTTTATCTTCAAATACAAGAACTTTTCGTGGTTTTGTTGATTTTCAGCAAATTAACATATTTCAGCGAGCAAGAAGTTTTTTCTTTAATAGCCTCAGATTTTATCTTAAAATACAAGAACTGTTCGTGGTTCTTATCAATTTTTGTTGGTTTTCATCTGATGAACTTATTTCAGTCAGCTGGATCTTTCTTCTTCAAAGCAAATAGATTTTATCTTCAAATACAAGAACTTAACGTGGTTTTGTTGGTTTTCAGCAAATGAACATATTTCAGCGAGCAAGTTTTTTCTTTAATAGCGCAAGATTTTATCTTAAAATACAAGAACTTTTCGTGGTTCTTGTTAATTTTTGTTGGTTTTGATCGAATGAACTTATTTCAGTCAGCGAGATCTTTCTTCTTCAAAGCAAAAAGATTCTATCTTCAAATACAAGAACTTTTCGTGGTTTTGTTGATTTTCAGCAAATGAACATATTTCAGCGAGCGAGAAGTTTTTTCTTCAATAGCGTCAGATTTTATCTTAAAATACAAGAACTTTTCGTGGTTGTTGTCAATTTTTGTTGGTTTTCATCTAATGAACTTATTTCAGTCAGCTAGATCTTTCTTCTTCAAAGCAAAAAGATTTTATCTTCAAATACAAGAACTTTTCGTGGTTCTGTTGATTTTCAGCAAATCAACATATTTCAGCGAGCGAGAAGTTTTTTCTTTAATAGCGTCAGATTTTATGTTAAAATACAAGAACTTTTCGTGGTTCTTGTCAATTTTTGTTGGTTTTGATCGAATGAACATATTTCAGTCAGCTAGATCTTTCTTCTTCAAAGCAAAAAGATTTTATCTTCAAATACAAGAACTTTTCGTGGTTTTGTTGATTTTCAGCAAATGAACATATTTCAGCGAGGGAGAAGTTTTTTCTTTAATAGCGTCAGATGTTATCTTAAAATACAAGAACTTTTCGTGGTTCTTGTCATTTTTTGTTGGTTTTCATCTGATGAACTTATTTCAGTCAGCTAGATCTTTCTTCTTCAAAGCAAAAAGATTTTATCTTCAAATACAAGAACTTTTCGTGGTTTTGTTGATTTTCAGCAAATGAACATATTTCAGCGAGCGAGAAGTTTTTTCTTTAATAGCGTCAGATTTTATCTTAAAATACAAGAACTTTTCGTGGTTCTTGTCAATTTTTGTTGGTTTTCATCTGATGAACTTATTTCAGTCACCTCGATCTTGCTTCTTCAAAGCAAAAAGATTTTATCTTCAAATACAAGAACTTTTCGTGGTTTTGTTAATTTTCAGCAAATGAACATATTTCAGCGAGCTTGAAGTTTTTTCTTTAATAGCGCAAGATTTTATCTTAAAATACAAGAACTTTTCGTGGTTCTTGTCATTTTTTGTTGGTTTTCATCTGATGAACTTATTTCAGTCAGCTAGATCTTTCTTCTTCAAAGCAAAAAGATTTTATCTTCAAATACAAGAACTTTACGTGGTTTTGTTGATTTTCAGCAAATGATCATATTTCAGCGAGCTTGAAGTTTTTTCTTTAATAGCCTCAGATTTTATCTTAAAATACAAGACCTTTTCGTGGTTCTTGTCAAGTTTTGTTGGTTTTCATCCAATGAACTTATTTCAGTCACCTCGATCTTTCTTCTTCAAAGCAAAAAGCTTTTGTCTTCAAATACATGAACTTTTCATGGTTTTGTTGATTTTCAGCAAATGAACATATTTCAGCGAGCAAGAAGTTTTTTCTTTAATAGCGTCAGATTTTATCTTAAAATACAAGAACTGTTCGTGGTTCTTATCAATTTTTGTTGGTTTTCATCTGATGAACTTATTTCAGTCAGCTGGATCTTTCTTCTTCAAAGCAAAAAGATTTTATCTTCAAATACAAGAACTTTATGTGGTTTTGTTGGTTTTCAGCAAATGAACATATTTCAGCGAGCGAGAAGTTTTTTCTTTAATAGCGTCAGATTTTATCATAAAATACAAGAACTTTTCGTGGTTCTTGTCAATTTTTGTTGATTTTCATCTGATGAACTTATTTCAGTCAGCTGGATCTTTCTTCTTCAAAGCAAAAAGATTTTATCTTCAAATACAAGAACTTTTCGTGGTTTTGTTGATTTTCAGCAAATGAACATATTTCAGCGAGCTTGAAGTTTTTTCTTTAATAGCCTCAGATTTTATCTTAAAATACAAGAACTTTTCGTGGTTCTTGTCAAGTTTTGTTGGTTTTCATCCAATGAACTTATTTCAGTCACCTCGATCTTTCTTCTTCAAAGCAAAAAGATTTTGTCTTCAAATACAAGAACTTTTCGTGGTTTTGTTGATTTTCAGCAAATGAACATATTTCAGCGAGCAAGAAGTTTTTTTCCTTTATAGCGTCAGATTTTATCTTAAAATACAGGAACTGTTCGTGGTTCTGATCAATTTTTGTTGGTTTTCATCGAATGAACTTATTTCAGTCAGCTGGATCTTTCTTCTTCAAAGCAAAAAGATTTTATCTTCAAATACAAGAACTTTTCGTGGATTTGTTGATTTTCAGCAAATGAACATATTTCAGCGAGCGAGAAGTTTTTTCTTTCATAGCGTCAGATTTTATCTTAAAATGCAAGAACTTTTCGTGGTTCTTGTCAATTTTTGTTGGTTTTCATCTAATGAACTTATTTCAGTCATCTAGATCTTTCTTCTTCAAAGCAAAAAGATTTTATCTTCAAATACAAGAACTTTTCGTGGTTTTGTTGATTTTCAGCAAATGAACATACTTCAGCGAGCTTGAAGTTTTTTCTTTAATAGCGCAAGATTTTATCTTAAAATACAAGAACTTTTCGTGGTTCTTGTCATTTTTTTTTGGTTTTCATCTGATGAACTTATTTCAGTCAGCTACATCTTTCTTCTTCAAAGCAAACAGATTTTATCTTCAAATACAAGAACTTTACGTGGTTCTGTTGGTTTTCAGCAAATGAACATATTTCAGCGAGCAAGAAGTTTTTTCTTCAATAGCGTCAGATTTTATCTTAAAATACAAGAACTTTTCGTGGTTCTTGTCAATTTTTGTTGGTTTTCATCTGATGAACTTATTTCAGTCAGCTGGATCTTTCTTCTTCAAAGCAAATAGATTTTATCTTCAAATACAAGAACTTAACGTGGTTTTGTTGGTTTTCAGCAAATGAACATATTTCAGCGAGCAAGAAGTTTTTTCTTTAATAGCGCAAGATTTTATCTTAAAATACAAGAACTTTTCGTGGTTCTTGTTAATTTTTGTTGGTTTTGATCGAATGAACTTATTTCAGTCAGCGAGATCTTTCTTCTTCAAAGCAAAAAGATTCTATCTTCAAATACAAGAACTTTTCGTGGTTTTGTTGATTTTCAGCAAATGAACATATTTCAGCGAGCGAGAAGTTTTTTCTTCAATAGCGTCAGATTTTATCTTAAAATACAAGAACTTTTCGTGGTTGTTGTCAATTTTTGTTGGTTTTCATCTAATGAACTTATTTCAGTCAGCTAGATCTTTCTTCTTCAAAGCAAAAAGATTTTATCTTCAAATACAAGAACTTTTCGTGGTTCTGTTGATTTTCAGCAAATCAACATATTTCAGCGAGCGAGAAGTTTTTTCTTTAATAGCGTCAGATTTTATGTTAAAATACAAGAACTTTTCGTGGTTCTTGTCAATTTTTGTTGGTTTTGATCGAATGAACATATTTCAGTCAGCTAGATCTTTCTTCTTCAAAGCAAAAAGATTTTATCTTCAAATACAAGAACTTTTCGTGGTTTTGTTGATTTTCAGCAAATGAACATATTTCAGCGAGGGAGAAGTTTTTTCTTTAATAGCGTCAGATGTTATCTTAAAATACAAGAACTTTTCGTGGTTCTTGTCATTTTTTGTTGGTTTTCATCTGATGAACTTATTTCAGTCAGCTAGATCTTTCTTCTTCAAAGCAAAAAGATTTTATCTTCAAATACAAGAACTTTTCGTGGTTTTGTTGATTTTCAGCAAATGAACATATTTCAGCGAGCGAGAAGTTTTTTCTTTAATAGCGTCAGATTTTATCTTAAAATACAAGAACTTTTCGTGGTTCTTGTCAATTTTTGTTGGTTTTCATCTGATGAACTTATTTCAGTCACCTCGATCTTGCTTCTTCAAAGCAAAAAGATTTTATCTTCAAATACAAGAACTTTTCGTGGTTTTGTTAATTTTCAGCAAATGAACATATTTCAGCGAGCTTGAAGTTTTTTCTTTAATAGCGCAAGATTTTATCTTAAAATACAAGAACTTTTCGTGGTTCTTGTCATTTTTTGTTGGTTTTCATCTGATGAACTTATTTCAGTCAGCTAGATCTTTCTTCTTCAAAGCAAAAAGATTTTATCTTCAAATACAAGAACTTTACGTGGTTTTGTTGATTTTCAGCAAATGATCATATTTCAGCGAGCTTGAAGTTTTTTCTTTAATAGCCTCAGATTTTATCTTAAAATACAAGACCTTTTCGTGGTTCTTGTCAAGTTTTGTTGGTTTTCATCCAATGAACTTATTTCAGTCACCTCGATCTTTCTTCTTCAAAGCAAAAAGCTTTTGTCTTCAAATACATGAACTTTTCATGGTTTTGTTGATTTTCAGCAAATGAACATATTTCAGCGAGCAAGAAGTTTTTTCTTTAATAGCGTCAGATTTTATCTTAAAATACAAGAACTGTTCGTGGTTCTTATCAATTTTTGTTGGTTTTCATCTGATGAACTTATTTCAGTCAGCTGGATCTTTCTTCTTCAAAGCAAAAAGATTTTATCTTCAAATACAAGAACTTTATGTGGTTTTGTTGGTTTTCAGCAAATGAACATATTTCAGCGAGCGAGAAGTTTTTTCTTTAATAGCGTCAGATTTTATCATAAAATACAAGAACTTTTCGTGGTTCTTGTCAATTTTTGTTGATTTTCATCTGATGAACTTATTTCAGTCAGCTGGATCTTTCTTCTTCAAAGCAAAAAGATTTTATCTTCAAATACAAGAACTTTTCGTGGTTTTGTTGATTTTCAGCAAATGAACATATTTCAGCGAGCTTGAAGTTTTTTCTTTAATAGCCTCAGATTTTATCTTAAAATACAAGAACTTTTCGTGGTTCTTGTCAAGTTTTGTTGGTTTTCATCCAATGAACTTATTTCAGTCACCTCGATCTTTCTTCTTCAAAGCAAAAAGATTTTGTCTTCAAATACAAGAACTTTTCGTGGTTTTGTTGATTTTCAGCAAATGAACATATTTCAGCGAGCAAGAAGTTTTTTTCCTTTATAGCGTCAGATTTTATCTTAAAATACAGGAACTGTTCGTGGTTCTGATCAATTTTTGTTGGTTTTCATCGAATGAACTTATTTCAGTCAGCTGGATCTTTCTTCTTCAAAGCAAAAAGATTTTATCTTCAAATACAAGAACTTTTCGTGGATTTGTTGATTTTCAGCAAATGAACATATTTCAGCGAGCGAGAAGTTTTTTCTTTCATAGCGTCAGATTTTATCTTAAAATGCAAGAACTTTTCGTGGTTCTTGTCAATTTTTGTTGGTTTTCATCTAATGAACTTATTTCAGTCATCTAGATCTTTCTTCTTCAAAGCAAAAAGATTTTATCTTCAAATACAAGAACTTTTCGTGGTTTTGTTGATTTTCAGCAAATGAACATACTTCAGCGAGCTTGAAGTTTTTTCTTTAATAGCGCAAGATTTTATCTTAAAATACAAGAACTTTTCGTGGTTCTTGTCATTTTTTTTTGGTTTTCATCTGATGAACTTATTTCAGTCAGCTACATCTTTCTTCTTCAAAGCAAACAGATTTTATCTTCAAATACAAGAACTTTACGTGGTTCTGTTGGTTTTCAGCAAATGAACATATTTCAGCGAGCAAGAAGTTTTTTCTTCAATAGCGTCAGATTTTATCTTAAAATACAAGAACTTTTCGTGGTTCTTGTCAATTTTTGTTGGTTTTCATCTGATGAACTTATTTCAGTCACCTCGATCTTGCTTCTTCAAAGCAAAAAGATTTTATCTTCAAATACAAGAACTTTACTTGGTTTTGTTGGTTTTCAGCAAATTAACATATTTCAGCGAGCTTGAAGTTTTTTCTTTAATAGCACAAGATTTTATCTTAAAATACAAGAACATTTCGTGGTTCTTGTTAATTTTTGTTGGTTTTCATCTGATGAACTTATTTCAGTCACCTCGATCTTGCTTCTTCAAAGCAAAAAGATTTTATCTTCAAATACAAGAACTTTTCGTGGTTTTGTTGATTTTCAGCAAATTAACATATTTCAGCGAGCAAGAAGTTTTTTCTTTAATAGCCTCAGATTTTATCTTAAAATACAAGAACTGTTCGTGGTTCTTATCAATTTTTGTTGGTTTTCATCTGATGAACTTATTTCAGTCAGCTGGATCTTTCTTCTTCAAAGCAAATAGATTTTATCTTCAAATACAAGAACTTAACGTGGTTTTGTTGGTTTTCAGCAAATGAACATATTTCAGCGAGCAAGAAGTTTTTTCTTTAATAGCGCAAGATTTTATCTTAAAATACAAGAACTTTTCGTGGTTCTTGTTAATTTTTGTTGGTTTTGATCGAATGAACTTATTTCAGTCAGCGAGATCTTTCTTCTTCAAAGCAAAAAGATTCTATCTTCAAATACAAGAACTTTTCGTGGTTTTGTTGATTTTCAGCAAATGAACATATTTCAGCGAGCGAGAAGTTTTTTCTTCAATAGCGTCAGATTTTATCTTAAAATACAAGAACTTTTCGTGGTTGTTGTCAATTTTTGTTGGTTTTCATCTAATGAACTTATTTCAGTCAGCTAGATCTTTCTTCTTCAAAGCAAAAAGATTTTATCTTCAAATACAAGAACTTTTCGTGGTTCTGTTGATTTTCAGCAAATCAACATATTTCAGCGAGCGAGAAGTTTTTTCTTTAATAGCGTCAGATTTTATGTTAAAATACAAGAACTTTTCGTGGTTCTTGTCAATTTTTGTTGGTTTTGATCGAATGAACATATTTCAGTCAGCTAGATCTTTCTTCTTCAAAGCAAAAAGATTTTATCTTCAAATACAAGAACTTTTCGTGGTTTTGTTGATTTTCAGCAAATGAACATATTTCAGCGAGGGAGAAGTTTTTTCTTTAATAGCGTCAGATGTTATCTTAAAATACAAGAACTTTTCGTGGTTCTTGTCATTTTTTGTTGGTTTTCATCTGATGAACTTATTTCAGTCAGCTAGATCTTTCTTCTTCAAAGCAAAAAGATTTTATCTTCAAATACAAGAACTTTTCGTGGTTTTGTTGATTTTCAGCAAATGAACATATTTCAGCGAGCGAGAAGTTTTTTCTTTAATAGCGTCAGATTTTATCTTAAAATACAAGAACTTTTCGTGGTTCTTGTCAATTTTTGTTGGTTTTCATCTGATGAACTTATTTCAGTCACCTCGATCTTGCTTCTTCAAAGCAAAAAGATTTTATCTTCAAATACAAGAACTTTTCGTGGTTTTGTTAATTTTCAGCAAATGAACATATTTCAGCGAGCTTGAAGTTTTTTCTTTAATAGCGCAAGATTTTATCTTAAAATACAAGAACTTTTCGTGGTTCTTGTCATTTTTTGTTGGTTTTCATCTGATGAACTTATTTCAGTCAGCTAGATCTTTCTTCTTCAAAGCAAAAAGATTTTATCTTCAAATACAAGAACTTTACGTGGTTTTGTTGATTTTCAGCAAATGATCATATTTCAGCGAGCTTGAAGTTTTTTCTTTAATAGCCTCAGATTTTATCTTAAAATACAAGACCTTTTCGTGGTTCTTGTCAAGTTTTGTTGGTTTTCATCCAATGAACTTATTTCAGTCACCTCGATCTTTCTTCTTCAAAGCAAAAAGCTTTTGTCTTCAAATACATGAACTTTTCATGGTTTTGTTGATTTTCAGCAAATGAACATATTTCAGCGAGCAAGAAGTTTTTTCTTTAATAGCGTCAGATTTTATCTTAAAATACAAGAACTGTTCGTGGTTCTTATCAATTTTTGTTGGTTTTCATCTGATGAACTTATTTCAGTCAGCTGGATCTTTCTTCTTCAAAGCAAAAAGATTTTATCTTCAAATACAAGAACTTTATGTGGTTTTGTTGGTTTTCAGCAAATGAACATATTTCAGCGAGCGAGAAGTTTTTTCTTTAATAGCGTCAGATTTTATCATAAAATACAAGAACTTTTCGTGGTTCTTGTCAATTTTTGTTGATTTTCATCTGATGAACTTATTTCAGTCAGCTGGATCTTTCTTCTTCAAAGCAAAAAGATTTTATCTTCAAATACAAGAACTTTTCGTGGTTTTGTTGATTTTCAGCAAATGAACATATTTCAGCGAGCTTGAAGTTTTTTCTTTAATAGCCTCAGATTTTATCTTAAAATACAAGAACTTTTCGTGGTTCTTGTCAAGTTTTGTTGGTTTTCATCCAATGAACTTATTTCAGTCACCTCGATCTTTCTTCTTCAAAGCAAAAAGATTTTGTCTTCAAATACAAGAACTTTTCGTGGTTTTGTTGATTTTCAGCAAATGAACATATTTCAGCGAGCAAGAAGTTTTTTTCCTTTATAGCGTCAGATTTTATCTTAAAATACAGGAACTGTTCGTGGTTCTGATCAATTTTTGTTGGTTTTCATCGAATGAACTTATTTCAGTCAGCTGGATCTTTCTTCTTCAAAGCAAAAAGATTTTATCTTCAAATACAAGAACTTTTCGTGGATTTGTTGATTTTCAGCAAATGAACATATTTCAGCGAGCGAGAAGTTTTTTCTTTCATAGCGTCAGATTTTATCTTAAAATGCAAGAACTTTTCGTGGTTCTTGTCAATTTTTGTTGGTTTTCATCTAATGAACTTATTTCAGTCATCTAGATCTTTCTTCTTCAAAGCAAAAAGATTTTATCTTCAAATACAAGAACTTTTCGTGGTTTTGTTGATTTTCAGCAAATGAACATACTTCAGCGAGCTTGAAGTTTTTTCTTTAATAGCGCAAGATTTTATCTTAAAATACAAGAACTTTTCGTGGTTCTTGTCATTTTTTTTTGGTTTTCATCTGATGAACTTATTTCAGTCAGCTACATCTTTCTTCTTCAAAGCAAACAGATTTTATCTTCAAATACAAGAACTTTACGTGGTTCTGTTGGTTTTCAGCAAATGAACATATTTCAGCGAGCAAGAAGTTTTTTCTTCAATAGCGTCAGATTTTATCTTAAAATACAAGAACTTTTCGTGGTTCTTGTCAATTTTTGTTGGTTTTCATCTGATGAACTTATTTCAGTCAGCTGGATCTTTCTTCTTCAAAGCAAATAGATTTTATCTTCAAATACAAGAACTTAACGTGGTTTTGTTGGTTTTCAGCAAATGAACATATTTCAGCGAGCAAGAAGTTTTTTCTTTAATAGCGCAAGATTTTATCTTAAAATACAAGAACTTTTCGTGGTTCTTGTTAATTTTTGTTGGTTTTGATCGAATGAACTTATTTCAGTCAGCGAGATCTTTCTTCTTCAAAGCAAAAAGATTCTATCTTCAAATACAAGAACTTTTCGTGGTTTTGTTGATTTTCAGCAAATGAACATATTTCAGCGAGCGAGAAGTTTTTTCTTCAATAGCGTCAGATTTTATCTTAAAATACAAGAACTTTTCGTGGTTGTTGTCAATTTTTGTTGGTTTTCATCTAATGAACTTATTTCAGTCAGCTAGATCTTTCTTCTTCAAAGCAAAAAGATTTTATCTTCAAATACAAGAACTTTTCGTGGTTCTGTTGATTTTCAGCAAATCAACATATTTCAGCGAGCGAGAAGTTTTTTCTTTAATAGCGTCAGATTTTATGTTAAAATACAAGAACTTTTCGTGGTTCTTGTCAATTTTTGTTGGTTTTGATCGAATGAACATATTTCAGTCAGCTAGATCTTTCTTCTTCAAAGCAAAAAGATTTTATCTTCAAATACAAGAACTTTTCGTGGTTTTGTTGATTTTCAGCAAATGAACATATTTCAGCGAGGGAGAAGTTTTTTCTTTAATAGCGTCAGATGTTATCTTAAAATACAAGAACTTTTCGTGGTTCTTGTCATTTTTTGTTGGTTTTCATCTGATGAACTTATTTCAGTCAGCTAGATCTTTCTTCTTCAAAGCAAAAAGATTTTATCTTCAAATACAAGAACTTTTCGTGGTTTTGTTGATTTTCAGCAAATGAACATATTTCAGCGAGCGAGAAGTTTTTTCTTTAATAGCGTCAGATTTTATCTTAAAATACAAGAACTTTTCGTGGTTCTTGTCAATTTTTGTTGGTTTTCATCTGATGAACTTATTTCAGTCACCTCGATCTTGCTTCTTCAAAGCAAAAAGATTTTATCTTCAAATACAAGAACTTTTCGTGGTTTTGTTAATTTTCAGCAAATGAACATATTTCAGCGAGCTTGAAGTTTTTTCTTTAATAGCGCAAGATTTTATCTTAAAATACAAGAACTTTTCGTGGTTCTTGTCATTTTTTGTTGGTTTTCATCTGATGAACTTATTTCAGTCAGCTAGATCTTTCTTCTTCAAAGCAAAAAGATTTTATCTTCAAATACAAGAACTTTACGTGGTTTTGTTGATTTTCAGCAAATGATCATATTTCAGCGAGCTTGAAGTTTTTTCTTTAATAGCCTCAGATTTTATCTTAAAATACAAGACCTTTTCGTGGTTCTTGTCAAGTTTTGTTGGTTTTCATCCAATGAACTTATTTCAGTCACCTCGATCTTTCTTCTTCAAAGCAAAAAGCTTTTGTCTTCAAATACATGAACTTTTCATGGTTTTGTTGATTTTCAGCAAATGAACATATTTCAGCGAGCAAGAAGTTTTTTCTTTAATAGCGTCAGATTTTATCTTAAAATACAAGAACTGTTCGTGGTTCTTATCAATTTTTGTTGGTTTTCATCTGATGAACTTATTTCAGTCAGCTGGATCTTTCTTCTTCAAAGCAAAAAGATTTTATCTTCAAATACAAGAACTTTATGTGGTTTTGTTGGTTTTCAGCAAATGAACATATTTCAGCGAGCGAGAAGTTTTTTCTTTAATAGCGTCAGATTTTATCATAAAATACAAGAACTTTTCGTGGTTCTTGTCAATTTTTGTTGATTTTCATCTGATGAACTTATTTCAGTCAGCTGGATCTTTCTTCTTCAAAGCAAAAAGATTTTATCTTCAAATACAAGAACTTTTCGTGGTTTTGTTGATTTTCAGCAAATGAACATATTTCAGCGAGCTTGAAGTTTTTTCTTTAATAGCCTCAGATTTTATCTTAAAATACAAGAACTTTTCGTGGTTCTTGTCAAGTTTTGTTGGTTTTCATCCAATGAACTTATTTCAGTCACCTCGATCTTTCTTCTTCAAAGCAAAAAGATTTTGTCTTCAAATACAAGAACTTTTCGTGGTTTTGTTGATTTTCAGCAAATGAACATATTTCAGCGAGCAAGAAGTTTTTTTCCTTTATAGCGTCAGATTTTATCTTAAAATACAGGAACTGTTCGTGGTTCTGATCAATTTTTGTTGGTTTTCATCGAATGAACTTATTTCAGTCAGCTGGATCTTTCTTCTTCAAAGCAAAAAGATTTTATCTTCAAATACAAGAACTTTTCGTGGATTTGTTGATTTTCAGCAAATGAACATATTTCAGCGAGCGAGAAGTTTTTTCTTTCATAGCGTCAGATTTTATCTTAAAATGCAAGAACTTTTCGTGGTTCTTGTCAATTTTTGTTGGTTTTCATCTAATGAACTTATTTCAGTCATCTAGATCTTTCTTCTTCAAAGCAAAAAGATTTTATCTTCAAATACAAGAACTTTTCGTGGTTTTGTTGATTTTCAGCAAATGAACATACTTCAGCGAGCTTGAAGTTTTTTCTTTAATAGCGCAAGATTTTATCTTAAAATACAAGAACTTTTCGTGGTTCTTGTCATTTTTTTTTGGTTTTCATCTGATGAACTTATTTCAGTCAGCTACATCTTTCTTCTTCAAAGCAAACAGATTTTATCTTCAAATACAAGAACTTTACGTGGTTCTGTTGGTTTTCAGCAAATGAACATATTTCAGCGAGCAAGAAGTTTTTTCTTCAATAGCGTCAGATTTTATCTTAAAATACAAGAACTTTTCGTGGTTCTTGTCAATTTTTGTTGGTTTTCATCTGATGAACTTATTTCAGTCACCTCGATCTTGCTTCTTCAAAGCAAAAAGATTTTATCTTCAAATACAAGAACTTTACTTGGTTTTGTTGGTTTTCAGCAAATTAACATATTTCAGCGAGCTTGAAGTTTTTTCTTTAATAGCACAAGATTTTATCTTAAAATACAAGAACATTTCGTGGTTCTTGTTAATTTTTGTTGGTTTTCATCCAATGAACTTATTTCAGTCACCAAGATCTTTCATCTTCAAAGCAAAAAGATTTTATCTTCAAATACAAGAACTTTTCGTGGTTTTGTTGATTTTCAGCAAATGAACATATTTCAGCGAGCGAGAAGTTTTTTCTTTAATAGCGTCAGATTTTATCTTAAAATACAAGAACTTTTCGTGGTTCTTGTCAATTTTTGTTGATTTTCATCTGATGAACTTATTTCAGTCAGCTCGATCTTTCTTCTTCAAAGCAAAAAGATTTTATCTTCAAATACAAGAACTTTTCGTGGTTTTGTTGATTTTCAGCAAATGAACATATTTCAGTGAGCGAGAAGTTTTTTCTTTAATAGCGTCAGATTTTATCTTAAAATACAAGAACTTTTCGTGGTTCTTGTCAATTTTTGTTGATTTTCATCTGATGAACTTATTTCAGTCACCTCGATCTTGCTTCTTCAAAGCAAAAAGATTTTATCTTCAAATACAAGAACTTTTCGTGGTTTTGTTGGTTTTCAGCAAATGAACATATTTCAGCGAGCAAGAAGTTTTTTCTTTAATTGCGCAAGATTTTATCTTAAAATACAAGAACTTTTCGTGGTTCTTGTCAATTTTGGTTGGTTTTGATCGAATGAACTTATTTCAGTCAGCGAGATCTTTCTTCTTCAAAGCAAAAAGATTCTATCTTCAAATACAAGAACTTTTCGTGGTTTTGTTGATTTTCAGCAAATGAACATATTTCAGCGAGCGAGAAGTTTTTTCTTTAATAGCGTCAGATTTTATCTTAAAATACAAGAACTTTTCGTGGTTCTTGTCAATTTTTGTTGGTTTTCATCTAATGAACTTATTTCAGTCAGCTAGATCTTTCTTCTTCAAAGCAAAAAGATTTTATCTTCAAATACAAGAACTTTCCGTGGTTTTGTTGATTTTCAGCAAATCAACATATTTCAGCGAGCGAGAAGTTTTTTCTTTAATAGCGTCAGATTTTATCTTAAAATACAAGAACTTTTCGTTGTTCTTGTCAATTTTTGTTGGTTTTGATCGAATGAACTTATTTCAGTCACCTCGATCTTTCTTCTTCAAAGCAAAAAGATTTTATCTTCAAATACAAGAACTTTTCGTGGTTTTGTTGATTTTCAGCAAATGAACATATTTCAGCGAGCTTGAAGTTTTTTCTTTAATAGCCTCACATTTTATCTTAAAATACAAGAACTTTTCGTGGATCTTATCAATTTTTGTTGGTTTTCATCCAATGAACTTATTTCAGTCAGTTGGATCTTTCTTCTTCAAAGCAAAAAGATTTTATCTTCAAATACAAGAACTTTTCGTGGTTCTTGTCATTTTTTGTTGGTTTTCATCTGATGAACTTATTTCAGTCACCTCGATCTTGCTTCTTCAAAGCAAAAAGATTTTATCTTCAAATGCAAGAACTTTTCGTGGTTTTGTTGATTTTCAGCAAATGAACATATTTCAGCGAGCGAGAAGTTTTTTCTTCAATAGCGTCAGATTTTATCTTAAAATACAAGAACTTTTCGTGGTTCTTGTCAATTTTTGTTGGTGTTGATCGAATGAACTTATTTCAGTCAGCTAGATCTTTCTTCTTCAAAGCAAAAAGATTTTATCTTCAAATACAAGAACTTTTCGTGGTTTTTGTTGATTTTCAGCAAATGAACATATTTCAGCGAGCTTGAAGTTTTTTCTTTAATAGCCTCAGATTCTATCTTAAAATACAAGAACTTTTCGTGGTTCTTATCAATTTTTGTTGGTTTTCATCCAATGAACTTATTTCAGTCAGCTGGATCTTTCTTCTTCAAAGCAAAAAGATTTTATCTTCAAATACAAGAACTTTTCGTGGTTTTGTTGATTTTCAGCAAATGAACATATTTCAGCGAGCGAGAAGTTTTTTCTTTAATAGCGTCAGATTTTATCTTAAAATACAAGAACTTTTCGTGGTTCTTGTCAATTTTTGTTGGTTATCATCCAATGAACTTATTTCAGTCAGCTGGATCTTTCTTCTTCAAAGCAAAAAGATTTTATCTTCAAATACAAGAACTTTTTGTGGTTTTGTTGATTTTCAGCAAATGAACATATTTCAGCGAGCTTGAAGTTTTTTCTTTAATAGCGCAAGATTTTATCTTAAAATACAAGAACTTTTCGTGGTTCTTGTCATTTTTTGTTGATTTTCATCTGATGATCTTATTTCAGTCAGCTAGATCTTTCTTCTTCAAAGCAAAAAGATTTTATCTTCAAATGCAAGAACTTTTCGTGGTTTTGTTGATTTTCAGCAAATGAACATATTTCAGCGAGCTTGACGTTTTTTCTTTAATAGCCTCAGATTTTATCTTAAAATACAAGAACTTTTCGTGGTTCTTATCAATTTTTGTTGGTTTTCATCTAATGAACTTATTTCAGTCAGCTGGATCTTTCTTCTTCAAAGCAAAAAGATTTTATCTTCAAATACAAGAACTTTACGTGGTTTTGTTGGTTTTCAGCAAATGAACATATTTCAGCGAGCAAGAAGTTTTTTCTTCAATAGCGCAAGATTTTATCTTAAAATACAAGAACTTTTCGTGGTTCTTATCAATTTTTGTTGGTTTTCATCCAATGAACTTATTTCAGTCACCAAGATCTTTCATCTTCAAAGCAAAAAGATTTTATCTTCAAATACAAGAACTTTTCGTGGTTTTGTTGATTTTCTGCAAATGAACATATTTCAGCGAGCGAGAAGTTTTTTCTTTAATAGCGTCAGATTTTATCTTAAAATACAAGAACTTTTCGTGGTTCTTATCAATTTTTGTTGGTTTTCATCTAATGAACTTATTTCAGTCAGCTGGATCTTTCTTCTTCAAAGCAAAAAGATTTTATCTTCAAATACAAGAACTTTTCGTGGTTTTGTTGATTTTCAGCAAATGAACATATTTCAGCGAGCGAGAAGTTTTTTCTTTAATAGCGTCAGATTTTATCTTAAAATACAAGAACTTTTCGTGGTTCTTGTCAATTTTTGTTGGTTTTCATCTGATGAACTTATTTCAGTCAGCTGGATCTTTCTTCTTCAAAGCAAAAAGATTTTATCTTCAAATACAAGAACTTTTCGTGGTTTTGTTGATTTTCAGCAAATGAACATATTTCAGCGAGCTTGAAGTTTTTTCTTTAATAGCGCAAGATTTTATCTTAAAATACAAGAACTTTTCGTGGTTCTTGTCATTTTTTGTTGGTTTTCATCTGATGAACTTATTTCAGTCAGCTGGATCTTTGTTCTTCAAAGCAAAAAGATTTTATCTTCAAATACAAGAACTTTTCGTGGTTTTGTTGATTTTCAGCAAATGAACATATTTCAGCGAGCGAGAAGTTTTTTCTTTAATAGCGTCAGATTTTATCTTAAAATACAAGAACTTTTCGTGGTTCTTGTCAATTTTTGTTGGTGTTGATCGAATGAACTTATTTCAGTCAGCTGGATCTTTCTTCTTCAAAGCAAAAAGATTTTATCTTCAAATACAAGAACTTTTCGTGGTTTTGTTGATTTTCAGCAAATGAACATAGTTCAGCGAGGGAGAAGTTTTTTCTTTAATAGCGTCAGATTTTATCTTAAAATACAAGAACTTTTCGTGGTTCTTATCAATTTTTGTTGGTTTTCATCCAATGAACTTATTTCAGTCAGCTGGATCTTTCTTCTTCAAAGCAAAAAGATTTTATCTTCAAATACAAGAACTTTTCGTGGTTTTGTTGATTTTCAGCAAATGAACATATTTCAGCGAGCTTGAAGTTTTTTCTTTAATAGCGCAAGATTTTATCTTAAAATACAAGAACTTTTCGTGGTTCTTGTCATTTTTTGTTGGTTTTCATCTGATGAACTTATTTCAGTCAGCTGGATCTTTGCTCTTCAAAGCAAAAAGATTTTATCTTCAAATACAAGAACTTTTCGTGGTTTTGTTGATTTTCAGCAAATGAACATATTTCAGCGAGCGAGAAGTTTTTTCTTTAATAGCGTCAGATTTTATCTTAAAATACAAGAACTTTTCGTGGTTCTTGTCAATTTTTGTTGGTTTTCATCCAATGAACTTATTTCAGTCACCAAGATCTTTCATCTTCAAAGCAAAAAGATTTTATCTTCAAATACAAGAACTTTTCGTGGTTTTGTTGATTTTCAGCAAATGAACACATTTCAGCGAGCGAGAAGTTTTTTCTTTAATAGCGTCAGATTTTATCTTAAAATACAAGAACTTTTCGTGGTTCTTGTCAATTTTTGTTGGTTTTCATCTAATGAACTTATTTCAGTCAGCTGGATCTTTCATCTTCAAAGCAAAAAGATTTTATCTTCAAATACAAGAACTTTTCGTGGTTTTGTTGATTTTCAGCAAATGAACATATTTCAGCGAGCGAGAAGTTTTTTCTTTAATAGCGTCAGATTTTATCTTAAAATACAAGAACTTTTCGTGGTTCTTGTCAATTTTTGTTGGTTATCATCCAATGAACTTATTTCAGTCAGCTGGATCTTTCTTCTTCAAAGCAAAAAGATTTTATCTTCAAATACAAGAACTTTTTGTGGTTTTGTTGATTTTCAGCAAATGAACATATTTCAGCGAGCTTGAAGTTTTTTCTTTAATAGCGCAAGATTTTATCTTAAAATACAAGAACTTTTCGTGGTTCTTGTCATTTTTTGTTGATTTTCATCTGATGATCTTATTTCAGTCAGCTAGATCTTTCTTCTTCAAAGCAAAAAGATTTTATCTTCAAATGCAAGAACTTTTCGTGGTTTTGTTGATTTTCAGCAAATGAACATATTTCAGCGAGCTTGACGTTTTTTCTTTAATAGCCTCAGATTTTATCTTAAAATACAAGAACTTTTCGTGGTTCTTATCAATTTTTGTTGGTTTTCATCTAATGAACTTATTTCAGTCAGCTGGATCTTTCTTCTTCAAAGCAAAAAGATTTTATCTTCAAATACAAGAACTTTACGTGGTTTTGTTGGTTTTCAGCAAATGAACATATTTCAGCGAGCAAGAAGTTTTTTCTTCAATAGCGCAAGATTTTATCTTAAAATACAAGAACTTTTCGTGGTTCTTGTCAATTTTTGTTGGTTTTCATCCAATGAACTTATTTCAGTCACCAAGATCTTTCATCTTCAAAGCAAAAAGATTTTATCTTCAAATACAAGAACTTTTCGTGGTTTTGTTGATTTTCTGCAAATGAACATATTTCAGCGAGCGAGAAGTTTTTTCTTTAATAGCGTCAGATTTTATCTTAAAATACAAGAACTTTTCGTGGTTCTTATCAATTTTTGTTGGTTTTCATCTAATGAACTTATTTCAGTCAGCTGGATCTTTCTTCTTCAAAGCAAAAAGATTTTATCTTCAAATACAAGAACTTTTCGTGGTTTTGTTGATTTTCAGCAAATGAACATATTTCAGCGAGCGAGAAGTTTTTTCTTTAATAGCGTCAGATTTTATCTTAAAATACAAGAACTTTTCGTGGTTCTTGTCAATTTTTGTTGGTTTTCATCCAATGAACTTATTTCAGTCAGCTGGATCTTTCTACTTCAAAGCAAAAAGATTTTATCTTCAAATACAAGAACTTTTCGTGGTTTTGTTGATTTTCAGCAAATGAACATATTTCATCAAGCTTGAAGTTTTTTCTTTAATAGCGTCAGATTTTATCTTAAAATACAAGAACTTTTCGTGGTTCTTGTCAATTTTTGTTGGTTTTCATCCAATGAACATATTTCAGTCAGCTGGATCTTTCTTCTTCAAAGCAAAAAGATTTTATCTTCAAATACAAGAAATTTTCGTGGTTTTGTTGATTTTCAGCAAATGAACATATTTCAGCGAGCAAGAAGTTTTTTCTTTAATAGCGTCAGATATTATCTTAAAATACAATAACTTTTCGTGGTTCTTATCAATTTTTGTTGGTTTTCATCTAATGAACTTATTTCAGTCAGCTGGATCTTTCTTCTTCAAAGCAAAAAGATTTTATCTTCAAATACAAGAACTTTTCGTGGTTTTGTTGGTTTTCAGCAAATGAACATATTTCAGCGAGCAAGAAGTTTTTTCTTCAATAGCGCAAGATTTTATCTTAAAATACAAGAACTTTTCGTGGTTCTTGTCAATTTTTGTTGGTTTTCATCCAATGAACTTATTTCAGTCACCAAGATCTTTCATCTTCAACGCAAAAAGATTTTATCTTCAAATACAAGAACTTTTCGTGGTTTTGTTGATTTTCTGCAAATGAACATATTTCAGCGAGCGAGAAGTTTTTTCTTTAATAGCGTCAGATTTTATCTTAAAATACAAGAACTTTTCGTGGTTCTTGTCAATTTTTGTTGGTTTTCATCTAATGAACATATTTCAGTCAGCTGGATCTTTCTTCTTCAAAGCAAAAAGATTTTATCTTCAAATACAAGAACTTTTCGTGGTTTTGTTGATTTTCAGCAAATGAACATATTTCAGCGAGCGAGAAGTTTTTTCTTTAATAGCGTCAGATTTTATCTTAAAATACAAGAACTTTTCGTGGTTCTTGTCAATTTTTGTTGCTGTTGATCGAATGAACTGATTTCAGTCACCTCGATCTTGCTTCTTCAAAGCAAAAAGATTTTATCTTCAAATACAAGAACTTTACGTGCTTTTGTTGATTTTCAGCAAATGAACATATTTCAGCGAGCAAGAAGTTTTTTCTTTAATAGCGTCAGATTTTATCTTAAAATACAATAACTTTTCGTGGTTCTTATCAATTTTTGTTGGTTTTCATCTAATGAACTTATTTCAGTCAGCTGGATCTTTCTTCTTCAAAGCAAAAAGATTTTATCTTCAAATACAAGAACTTTACGTGGTTTTGTTGGTTTTCAGCAAATGAACATATTTCAGCGAGCAAGAAGTTTTTTCTTCAATAGCGCAAGATTTTATCTTAAAATACAAGAACTTTTCGTGGTTCTTGTCAATTTTTGTTGGTTTTCATCCAATGAACTTATTTCAGTCACCAAGATCTTTCATCTTCAAAGCAAAAAGATTTTATCTTCAAATACAAGAACTTTTCGTGGTTTTGTTGATTTTCTGCAAATGAACATATTTCAGCGAGCGAGAAGTTCTTTCTTTAATAGCGTCAGATTTTATCTTAAAATACAAGAACTTTTCGTGGTTCTTGTCAATTTTTGTTGGTTTTCATCTAATGAACATATTTCAGTCAGCTGGATCTTTCTTCTTCAAAGCAAAAAGATTTTATCTTCAAATACAAGAACTTTTCGTGGTTTTGTTGATTTTCAGCAAATGAACATATTTCAGCGAGCGAGAAGTTTTTTCTTTAATAGCGTCAGATTTTATCTTAAAATACAAGAACTTTTCGTGGTTCTTATCAATTTTTGTTGGTTTTCATCTAATGAACTTATTTCAGTCAGCTAGATCTTTCTTCTTCAAAGCAAAAAGATTTTATCTTCAAATACAAGAACTTTTCGTGGTTTTGTTGATTTTCAGCAAATGAACATATTTCAGCGAGCTTGAAGTTTTTTCTTTAATAGCCTCAGATGCTATCTTAAAATACAAGAACTTTTCGTGGTTCTTGTCCATTTTTGTTGGTTTTCATCTGATGAACTTATTTCAGTCACCTCGATCTTGCTTCTTCAAAGCAAAAAGATTTTATCTTCAAATACAAGAACTTTTCGTGGTTTTGTTGATTTTCAGCAAATGAACATATTTCAGCGAGCAAGAAGTTTTTTCTTTAATAGCGTCAGATTTTATCTTAAAATACAATAACTTTTCGTGGTTCTTATCAATTTTTGTTGGTTTTCATCTAATGAACTTATTTCAGTCAGCTAGATCTTTCTTCTTCAAAGCAAAAAGATTTTATCTTCAAATACAAGAACTTTTCGTGGTTTTGTTGATTTTCAGCAAATGAACATATTTCAGCGAGCTTGAAGTTTTTTCTTTAATAGCCTCAGATTCTATCTTAAAATACAAGAACTTTTCGTGGTTCTTATCAATTTTTGTTGGTTTTCATCCAATGAACTTATTTCAGTCAGCTGGATCTTTCTTCTTCAAAGCAAAAAGATTTTATCTTCAAATACAAGAACTTTTCGTGGTTTTGTTGATTTTCAGCAAATGAACATATTTCAGCGAGGGAGAAGTTTTTTCTTTAATAGCGCAAGATTTTATCTTAAAATACAAGAACTTTTCGTGGTTCTTGTCAATTTTTGTTGGTTTTCATCCAATGAACTTATTTCAGTCACCGAGATCTTTCATCTTCAAAGCAAAAAGATTTTATCTTCAAATACAAGAACTTTTCGTGGTTTTGTTGATTTTCAGCAAATGACCATATTTCAGCGAGCGAGAAGTTTTTTCTTTCATAGCGTCAGATTTTATCATAAAATACAAGAACCTTTCGTGGTTATTGTCAATTTTTGTTGATTTTCATCTGATGAACTTATTTCAGTCAGCTGGATCTTTCTTCTTCCAAGCAAAAAGATTTTATCTTCAACGACAAGAACTTTTCGTGGTTTTGTTGATTTTCAGCAAATCAACATATTTCAGCGAGCTAGAAGTTTTTTCTTCAATAGCGTCAGATTTTATCTTAAAATACAAGAACTTTTCGTGGTTCTTGTCAATTTTTGTTGGTTTTGATCGAATGAACTTATTTCAGTCAGCTAGATCTTTCTTCTTCAAAGCAAAAAGATTTTATCTTCAAATACAAGAACTTTTCGTTGTTTTGTTGATTTTCAGCAAATGAACATATTTCAGCGAGCAAGAAGTTTTTTCTTTAATAGCGTCAGATTTTATCTTAAAATACAATAACTTTTCGTGGTTCTTATCAATTTTTGTTGGTTTTCATCTAATGAACTTATTTCAGTCAGCTAGATCTTTCTTCTTCAAAGCAAAAAGATTTTATCTTCAAATACAAGAACTTTTCGTGGTTTTGTTGATTTTCAGCAAATGAACATATTTCAGCGAGCTTGAAGTTTTTTCTTTAATAGCCTCAGATTTTATCTTAAAATACAAGAACTTTTCGTGGTTATTATCAATTTTTGTTGGTTTTCATCCAATGAACTTATTTCAGTCAGCTGGATCTTTCTTCTTCAAAGCAAAAAGATTTTATCTTAAAATACAAGAACTTTTCGTGGTTCTTGTCAATTTTTGTTGGTTTTCATCGAATGAACTTATTTCAGTCACCGAGATCTTTCATCTTCAAAGCAAAAAGATTTTATCTTCAAATACAAGAACTTTTCGTGGTTTTGTTGATTTTCAGCAAATGAACATATTTCAGCGAGCGAGAAGTTTTTTCTTTAATAGCGTCAGATTTTATCTTAAAATACAAGAACTTTTCGTGGTTCTTGTCAATTTTTGTTGGTGTTGATCGAATGAACTGATTTCAGTCAGCGAGATCTTTCTTCTTCAAAGCTAAAAGATTTTATCTTCAAATACAAGAACTTTACGTGCTTTTGTTGATTTTCAGCAAATGAACATATTTCAGCGAGCGAGAAGTTTTTTCTTTAATAGCCTCAGATTTTATCTTAAAATACAAGAACTTTTCGTGGTTCTTGTCCATTTTTGTTGGTTTTCATCTGATGAACTTATTTCAGTCACCTCGATCTTGCTTCTTCAAAGCAAAAAGATTTTATCTTCAAATACAAGAACTTTTCGTGGTTTTGTTGATTTTCAGCAAATGAACATATTTCAGCGAGCAAGAAGTTTTTTCTTTAATAGCGTCAGATTTTATCTTAAAATACAATAACTTTTCGTGGTTCTTATCAATTTTTGTTGGTTTTCATCTAATGAACTTATTTCAGTCAGCTAGATCTTTCTTCTTCAAAGCAAAAAGATTTTATCTTCAAATACAAGAACTTTTCGTGGTTTTGTTGATTTTCAGCAAATGAACATATTTCAGCGAGCTTGAAGTTTTTTCTTTAATAGCCTCAGATTCTATCTTAACATACAAGAACTTTTCGTGGTTCTTGTCCATTTTTGTTGGTTTTCATCTGATGAACTTATTTCAGTCACCTCGATCTTGCTTCTTCAAAGCAAAAAGATTTTATCTTCAAATACAAGAACTTTTCGTGGTTTTGTTGATTTTCAGCAAATGAACATATTTCAGCGAGCAAGAAGTTTTTTCTTTAATAGCGTCAGATTTTATCTTAAAATACAATAACTTTTCGTGGTTCTTATCAATTTTTGTTGGTTTTCATCTAATGAACTTATTTCAGTCAGCTAGATCTTTCTTCTTCAAAGCAAAAAGATTTTATCTTCAAATACAAGAACTTTTCGTGGTTTTGTTGATTTTCAGCAAATGAACATATTTCAGCGAGCAAGAAGTTTTTTCTTTAATAGCCTCAGATTCTATCTTAAAATACAAGAACTTTTCGTGGTTCTTATCAATTTTTGTTGGTTTTCATCCAATGAACTTATTTCAGTCAGCTGGATCTTTCTTCTTCAAAGCAAAAAGATTTTATCTTCAAATACAAGAACTTTTCGTGGTTTTGTTGATTTTCAGCAAATGAACATATTTCAGCGAGGGAGAAGTTTTTTCTTTAATAGCGCAAGATTTTATCTTAAAATACAAGAACTTTTCGTGGTTCTTGTCAATTTTTGTTGGTTTTCATCCAATGAACTTATTTCAGTCACCGAGATCTTTCATCTTCAAAGCAAAAAGATTTTATCTTCAAATACAAGAACTTTTCGTGGTTTTGTTGATTTTCAGCAAATGACCATATTTCAGCGAGCGAGAGGTTTTTTCTTTAATAGCGTCAGATTTTATCATAAAATACAAGAACCTTTCGTGGTTATTGTCAATTTTTGTTGATTTTCATCTGATGAACTTATTTCAGTCAGCTGGATCTTTCTTCTTCAAAGCAAAAAGATTTTATCTTCAACGACAAGAACTTTTCGTGGTTTTGTTGATTTTCAGCAAATCAACATATTTCAGCGAGCTAGAAGTTTTTTCTTCAATAGCGTCAGATTTTATCTTAAAATACAAGAACTTTTCGTGGTTCTTGTCAATTTTTGTTGGTTTTGATCGAATGAACTTATTTCAGTCAGCTAGATCTTTCTTCTTCAAAGCAAAAAGATTTTATCTTCAAATACAAGAACTTTTCGTGGTTTTGTTGATTTTCAGCAAATGAACATATTGCAGCGAGGGAGAAGTTTTTTCTTTAATAGCGTCAGATTTTATCTTAAAATACAAGAACTTTTCGTGGTTCTTATCAATTTTTGTTGGTTTTCATCCAATGAACTTATTTCAGTCAGCTGGATCTTTCTTCTTCAAAGCAAAAAGATTTTATCTTCAAACACAAGAACTTTTCGTGGTTTTGTTGATTTTCAGCAAATGAACATATTTCAGCGAGCTTGAAGTTTTTTCTTTAATAGCCTCAGATTTTATCTTAAAATACAAGAACTTTTCGTGGTTCTTATCAATTTTTGTTGGTTTTCATCCAATGAACTTATTTCAGTCAGCTGGATCTTTCTTCTTCAAAGCAAAAAGATTTTATCTTCAAATACAAGAACTTTACGTGGTTTTGTTGGTTTTCAGCAAATGAACATATTTCAGCGAGCTAGAAGTTGTTTCTTTAATAGCGCAAGATTTTATCTTAAAATAGAAGAACTTTTTGTGGTTCTTGTCAATTTTTGTTGGTTTTCATCCAATGAACTTATTTCAGTCACCGAGATCTTTCATCTTCAAAGCAAAAAGATTTTATCTTCAAATACAAGAACTTTTCGTTGTTTTGTTGATTTTCAGCAAATGACCATATTTCAGCGAGCGAGAAGTTTTTTCTTTAATAGCGTCAGATTTTATCATAAAATACAAGAACTTTTCGTGGTTATTGTCAATTTTTGTTGATTTTCATCTGATGAACTTATTTCAGTCAGCTGGATCTTTCTTCTTCAAAGCAAAAAGATTTTATCTTCAACTACAAGAACTTTTCGTGGTTTTGTTGATTTTAAGCAAATCAACATATTTCAGCGAGCGAGAAGTTTTTTCTTTAATAGCGTCAGATTTTATCTTAAAATACAAGAACTTTTCATGGTTCTTGTCAATTTTTGTTGGTTTTGATCGAATGAACTTATTTCAGTCAGCTAGATCTTTCTTCTTCATAGCAAAAAGATTTTATCTTCAAATACAAGAACTTTTCGTGGTTTTGTTGATTTTCAGCAAATGAACATATTTCAGCGAGCTTGAAGTTTTTTCTTTAATAGCCTCAGATTTTATCTTAAAATACAATAACTTTTCGTGGTTCTTATCAATTTTTGTTGGTTTTCATCCAATGAACTTATTTCAGTCACCTCGATCTTTCTTCTTCAAAGCAAAAAGATTTTATCTTCAAATACAAGAACTTTTCGTGGTTTTGTTGATTTTCAGCAAATGAACATATTTCAGCGAGCTTGAAGTTTTTTCTTTAATAGCCTCAGATTTTATTTTAAAATACAAGAACTTTTCGTGGTTCTTATCAATTTTTGTTGGTTTTCATCCAATGAACTTATTTCAGTCAGCTGGATCTTTCTTCTTCAAAGCAAAAAGATTTTATCTTCAAATACAAGAACTTTTCGTGGTTTTGTTGATTTTCAGCAAATGAACATATTTCAGCGAGCTGGAAGTTTTTTCTTTAAAAGCGCAAGATTTTATCTTAAAATACAAGAACTTTTCGTGGTTCTTGTCAATTTTTGTTGGTGTTGATCGAATGAACTTATTTCAGTCAGCTAGATCTTTCTTCTTCAAAGCAAAAAGATTTTATCTTCAAATACAAGAACTTTTCGTGGTTTTGTTGATTTTCAGCAAATGAACATATTTCAGCGAGCTTGAAGTTTTTTCTTGAATAGCCTCAGATTTTATCTTAAAATACAAGAACTTTTCGTGGTTCTTATCAATTTTTGTTGGTTTTCATCCAATGAACTTATTTCAGTCAGCTGGATCTTTCTTCTTCAAAGCAAAAAGATTTTATCTTCAAATACAAGAACTTTACGTGGTTTTGTTGGTTTTCAGCAAATGAACATATTTCAGCGAGCAAGAAGTTTTTTCTTTAATAGCGTCAGATTTTATCTTAAAATACAATAACTTTTCGTGGTTCTTATCAATTTTTGTTGGTTTTCATCTAATGAACTTATTTCAGTCAGCGAGATCTTTCTTCTTCAAAGCAAAAAGATTTTATCTTCAAATACAAGAACTTTTCGTGGTTTTGTTGATTTTCAGCAAATGAACATATTTCAGCGAGCTTGAAGTTTTTTCTTTAATAGCCTCAGATTCTATCTTAAAATTCAAGAACTTTTCGTGGTTCTTATCAATTTTTGTTGGTTTTCATCCAATGAACTTATTTCAGTCAGCTGGATCTTTCTTCTTCAAAGCAAAAAGATTTTATCTTCAAATACAAGAACTTTTCGTGGTTTTGTTGATTTTCAGCAAATGAACATATTTCAGCGAGGGAGAAGTTTTTTCTTTAATAGCGCAAGATTTTATCTTAAAATACAAGAACTTTTCGTGGTTCTTGTCAATTTTTGTTGGTTTTCATCCAATGAACTTATTTCAGTCACCGAGATCTTTCATCTTCAAAGCAAAAAGATTTTATCTTCAAATACAAGAACTTTTCGTGGTTTTGTTGATTTTCAGCAAATGAACATATTTCAGCGAGCTTGAAGTTTTTTCTTGAATAGCCTCAGATTTTATCTTAAAATACAAGAACTTTTCGTGGTTCTTATCAATTTTTGTTGGTTTTCATCCAATGAACTTATTTCAGTCAGCTGGATCTTTCTTCTTCAAAGCAAAAAGATTTTATCTTCAAATACAAGAACTTTACGTGGTTTTGTTGGTTTTCAGCAAATGAACATATTTCAGCGAGCAAGAAGTTTTTTCTTTAATAGCGTCAGATTTTATCTTAAAATACAATAACTTTTCGTGGTTCTTATCAATTTTTGTTGGTTTTCATCTAATGAACTTATTTCAGTCAGCTAGATCTTTCTTCTTCAAAGCAAAAAGATTTTATCTTCAAATACAAGAACTTTTCGTGGTTTTGTTGATTTTCAGCAAATGAACATATTTCAGCGAGCTTGAAGTTTTTTCTTTAATAGCCTCAGATTCTATCTTAAAATTCAAGAACTTTTCGTGGTTCTTATCAATTTTTGTTGGTTTTCATCCAATGAACTTATTTCAGTCAGCTGGATCTTTCTTCTTCAAAGCAAAAAGATTTTATCTTCAAATACAAGAACTTTTCGTGGTTTTGTTGATTTTCAGCAAATGAACATATTTCAGCGAGGGAGAAGTTTTTTCTTTAATAGCGCAAGATTTTATCTTAAAATACAAGAACTTTTCGTGGTTCTTGTCAATTTTTGTTGGTTTTCATCCAATGAACTTATTTCAGTCACCGAGATCTTTCATCTTCAAAGCAAAAAGATTTTATCTTCAAATACAAGAACTTTTCGTGGTTTTGTTGATTTTCAGCAAATGACCATATTTCAGCGAGCGACAGGTTTTTTCTTTAATAGCGTCAGATTTTATCATAAAATACAAGAACCTTTCGTGGTTATTGTCAATTTTTGTTGATTTTCATCTGATGAACTTATTTCAGTCAGCTGGATCTTTCTTCTTCAAAGCAAAAAGATTTTATCTTCAACGACAAGAACTTTTCGTGGTTTTGTTGATTTTCAGCAAATCAACATATTTCAGCGAGCTAGAAGTTTTTTCTTCAATAGCGTCAGATTTTATCTTAAAATACAAGAACTTTTCGTGGTTCTTGTCAATTTTTGTTGGTTTTGATCGAATGAACTTATTTCAGTCAGCTAGATCTTTCTTCTTCAAAGCAAAAAGATTTTATCTTCAAATACAAGAACTTTTCGTGGTTTTGTTGATTTTCAGCAAATGAACATATTGCAGCGAGGGAGAAGTTTTTTCTTTAATAGCGTCAGATTTTATCTTAAAATACAAGAACTTTTCGTGGTTCTTATCAATTTTTGTTGGTTTTCATCCAATGAACTTATTTCAGTCAGCTGGATCTTTCTTCTTCAAAGCAAAAAGATTTTATCTTCAAACACAAGAACTTTTCGTGGTTTTGTTGATTTTCAGCAAATGAACATATTTCAGCGAGCTTGAAGTTTTTTCTTTAATAGCCTCAGATTTTATCTTAAAATACAAGAACTTTTCGTGGTTCTTATCAATTTTTGTTGGTTTTCATCCAATGAACTTATTTCAGTCAGCTGGATCTTTCTTCTTCAAAGCAAAAAGATTTTATCTTCAAATACAAGAACTTTACGTGGTTTTGTTGGTTTTCAGCAAATGAACATATTTCAGCGAGCTAGAAGTTGTTTCTTTAATAGCGCAAGATTTTATCTTAAAATAGAAGAACTTTTTGTGGTTCTTGTCAATTTTTGTTGGTTTTCATCCAATGAACTTATTTCAGTCACCGAGATCTTTCATCTTCAAAGCAAAAAGATTTTATCTTCAAATACAAGAACTTTTCGTTGTTTTGTTGATTTTCAGCAAATGACCATATTTCAGCGAGCGAGAAGTTTTTTCTTTAATAGCGTCAGATTTTATCATAAAATACAAGAACTTTTCGTGGTTATTGTCAATTTTTGTTGATTTTCATCTGATGAACTTATTTCAGTCAGCTGGATCTTTCTTCTTCAAAGCAAAAAGATTTTATCTTCAACTACAAGAACTTTTCGTGGTTTTGTTGATTTTAAGCAAATCAACATATTTCAGCGAGCGAGAAGTTTTTTCTTTAATAGCGTCAGATTTTATCTTAAAATACAAGAACTTTTCATGGTTCTTGTCAATTTTTGTTGGTTTTGATCGAATGAACTTATTTCAGTCAGCTAGATCTTTCTTCTTCATAGCAAAAAGATTTTATCTTCAAATACAAGAACTTTTCGTGGTTTTGTTGATTTTCAGCAAATGAACATATTTCAGCGAGCTTGAAGTTTTTTCTTTAATAGCCTCAGATTTTATCTTAAAATACAATAACTTTTCGTGGTTCTTATCAATTTTTGTTGGATTTCATCCAATGAACTTATTTCAGTCACCTCGATCTTTCTTCTTCAAAGCAAAAAGATTTTATCTTCAAATACAAGAACTTTTCGTGGTTTTGTTGATTTTCAGCAAATGAACATATTTCAGCGAGCTTGAAGTTTTTTCTTTAATAGCCTCAGATTTTATCTTAAAATACAAGAACTTTTCGTGGTTCTTGTCAATTTTTGTTGGTGTTGATCGAATGAACTTATTTCAGTCAGCTAGATCTTTCTTCTTCAAAGCAAAAAGATTTTATCTTCAAATACAAGAACTTTTCGTGGTTTTGTTGATTTTCAGCAAATGAACATATTTCAGCGAGCTTGAAGTTTTTTCTTGAATAGCCTCAGATTTTATCTTAAAATACAAGAACTTTTCGTGGTTCTTATCAATTTTTGTTGGTTTTCATCCAATGAACTTATTTCAGTCAGCTGGATCTTTCTTCTTCAAAGCAAAAAGATTTTATCTTCAAATACAAGAACTTTACGTGGTTTTGTTGGTTTTCAGCAAATGAACATATTTCAGCGAGCTAGAAGTTGTTTCTTTAATAGCGCAAGATTTTATCTTAAAATACAAGAACTTTTTGTGGTTCTTGTCAATTTTTGTTGGTTTTCATCCAATGAACTTATTTCAGTCACCGAGATCTTTCATCTTCAAAGCAAAAAGATTTTATCTTCAAATACAAGAACTTTTCGTGGTTTTGTTGATTTTCAGCAAATGAACATATTTCAGCGAGCTAGAAGTTTTTTCTTCAATCGCGCAAGATTTTACCTTAAAATACAAGAACTTTTCGTGGTTCTTGTCAATTTTTGTTGGTTTTCACCCAATGAACTTATTTCTGTCACCAAGATCTTTCATCTTCAAAGCAAAAAGATTTTATCTTCAAATACAAGAACTTTTCGTGGTTTTCTTTATTTTCAGCAAATGAACATATTTCAGCGAGCTGGAAGTTTTTACTTTAATAGCGTCAGATTTTATCTTAAAATACAAGAACTTTTCGTGGTTCTTGTCAATTTTTGTTGGTTTTCATCCAATGAACTTATTTCAGTCACCGAGATCTTTCATCTTCAAAGCAAAAAGATTTTATCTTCAAATACAAGAACTTTTCGTTGTTTTGTTGATTTTCAGCAAATGACCATATTTCAGCGAGCGAGAAGTTTTTTCTTTAATTGCGTCAGATTTTATCATAAAATACAAGAACTTTTCGTGGTTATTGTCAATTTTTGTTGATTTTCATCTGATGAACTTATTTCAGTCAGCTGGATCTTTCTTCTTCAAAGCAAAAAGATTTTATCTTCAACTACAAGAACTTATCGTGGTTTTGTTGATTTTCAGCAAATCAACATATTTCAGCGAGCGAGAAGTTTTTTCTTTAATAGCGTCAGATTTTATCTTAAAATACAAGAACTTTTCGTGGTTCTTGTCAATTTTTGTTGGTTTTGATCGAATGAACTTATTTCAGTCAGCTAGATCTTTCTTCTTCAAAGCAAAAAGATTTTATCTTCAAATACAAGAACTTTTCGTGGTTTTGTTGATTTTCAGCAAATGAACATATTGCAGCGAGGGAGAAGTTTTTTCTTTAATAGCGTCAGATTTTATCTTAAAATACAAGAACTTTTCGTGGTTCTTATCAATTTTTGTTGGTTTTCATCCAATGAACTTATTTCAGTCAGCTGGATCTTTCTTCTTCAAAGCAAAAAGATTTTATCTTCAAATACAAGAACTTTTCGTGGTTTTGTTGATTTTCAGCAAATGAACATATTTCAGCGAGCTAGAAGTTTTTTCTTTAAAAGCGCAAGATTTTATCTTAAAATACAAGAACTTTTCGTGGTTCTTGTCAATTTTTGTTGGTGTTGATCGAATGAACTTATTTCAGTCACCTCGATCTTTCTTCTTCAAAGCAAAAAGATTTTATCTTCAAATACAAGAACTTTTCGTGGTTTTGTTGATTTTCAGCAAATGAACATATTTCAGCGAGCGAGAAGTTTTTTCTTTAATAGCGTCAGATTTTATCTTAAAATACAAGAACTTTTCGTGGTTCTTGTCAATTTTTGTTGGTTTTCATCCAATGAACTTATTTCAGTCAGCTGGATCTTTCTTCTTCAAAGCAAAAAGATTTTATCTTCAAATACAAGAAATTTTCGTGGTTTTGTTGATTTTCAGCAAATGAACATATTTCAGCGAGCAAGAAGTTTTTTCTTTAATAGCGTCAGATATTATCTTAAAATACAATAACTTTTCGTGGTTCTTATCAATTTTTGTTGGTTTTCATCTAATGAACTTATTTCAGTCAGCTGGATCTTTCTTCTTCAAAGCAAAAAGATTTTATCTTCAAATACAAGAACTTTACGTGGTTTTGTTGGTTTTCAGCAAATGAACATATTTCAGCGAGCAAGAAGTTTTTTCTTCAATAGCGCAAGATTTTATCTTAAAATACAAGAACTTTTCGTGGTTCTTGTCAATTTTTGTTGGTTTTCATCCAATGAACTTATTTCAGTCACCAAGATCTTTCATCTTCAAAGCAAAAAGATTTTATCTTCAAATACAAGAACTTTTCGTGGTTTTGTTGAATTTCTGCAAATGAACATATTTCAGCGAGCGAGAAGTTTTTTCTTTAATAGCGTCAGATTTTATCTTAAAATACAAGAACTTTTCGTGGTTATTGTCAATTTTTGTTGATTTTCATCTGATGAACTTATTTCAGTCAGCTGGATCTTTCTTCTTCAAAGCAAAAAGATTTTATCTTCAACTACAAGAACTTTTCGTGGTTTTGTTGATTTTCAGCAAATCAACATATTTCAGCGAGCGAGAAGTTTTTTCTTTAATAGCGTCAGATTTTATCTTAAAATACAAGAACTTTTCGTGGTTCTTGTCAATTTTTGTTGGTTTTGATCGAATGAACTTATTTCAGTCAGCTAGATCTTTCTTCTTCAAAGCAAAAAGATTTTATCTTCAAATACAAGAACTTTTCGTGGTTTTGTTGATTTTCAGCAAATGAACATATTGCAGCGAGGGAGAAGTTTTTTCTTTAATAGCGTCAGATTTTATCTTAAAATACAAGAACTTTTCGTGGTTCTTATCAATTTTTGTTGGTTTTCATCCAATGAACTTATTTCAGTCAGCTGGATCTTTCTTCTTCAAAGCAAAAAGATTTTATCTTCAAATACAAGAACTTTTCGTGGTTTTGTTGATTTTCAGCAAATGAACATATTTCAGCGAGCTAGAAGTTTTTTCTTTAAAAGCGCAAGATTTTATCTTAAAATACAAGAACTTTTCGTGGTTCTTGTCAATTTTTGTTGGTGTTGATCGAATGAAATTATTTCAGTCACCTCGATCTTTCTTCTTCAAAGCAAAAAGATTTTATCTTCAAATACAAGAACTTTACGTGGTTTTGTTGGTTTTCAGCAAATGAACATATTTCAGCGAGCAAGAAGTTTTTTCTTCAATAGCGCAAGATTTTATCTTAAAATACAAGAACTTTTCGTGGTTCTTGTCAATTTTTGTTGGTTTTCATCCAATGAACTTATTTCAGTCACCAAGATCTTTCATCTTCAAAGCAAAAAGATTTTATCTTCAAATACAAGAACTTTTCGTGGTTTTGTTGATTTTCTGCAAATGAACATATTTCAGCGAGCGAGAAGTTTTTTCTTTAATAGCGTCAGATTTTATCTTAAAATACAAGAACTTTTCGTGGTTCTTGTCAATTTTTGTTGGTTTTCATCTAATGAACATATTTCAGTCAGCTGGATCTTTCTTCTTCAAAGCAAAAAGATTTTATCTTCAAATACAAGAAATTTTCGTGGTTTTGTTGATTTTCAGCAAATGAACATATTTCAGCGAGCGAGAAGTTTTTTCTTTAATAGCGTCAGATTTTATCTTAAAATACAAGAACTTTTCGTGGTTCTTGTCAATTTTTGTTGGTGTTGATCGAATGAACTGATTTCAGTCAGCGAGATCTTTCTTCTTCAAAGCAAAAAGATTTTATCTTCAAATACAAGAACTTTACGTGCTTTTGTTGATTTTCAGCAAATGAACATATTTCAGCGAGCGAGAAGTTTTTTTCTTTCATAGCCTCAGATTTTATCTTAAAATACAAGAACTTTTCGTGGTTCTTGTCCATTTTTGTTGGTTTTCATCTGATGAACTTATTTCAGTCACCTCGATCTTGCTTCTTCAAAGCAAAAAGATTTTATCTTCAAATACAAGAACTTTTCGTGGTTTTGTTGATTTTCAGCAAATGAACATATTTCAGCGAGCAAGAAGTTTTTTCTTTAATAGCGTCAGATTTTATCTTAAAATACAATAACTTTTCGTGGTTCTTATCAATTTTTGTTGGTTTTCATCTAATGAACTTATTTCAGTCAGCTAGATCTTTCTTCTTCAAAGCAAAAAGATTTTATCTTCAAATACAAGAACTTTTCGTGGTTCTGTTGATTTTCAGCAAATGAACATATTTCAGCGAGCTTGAAGTTTTTTCTTTAATAGCGTCAGATTTTATCTTAAAATACAAGAACTTTTCGTGGTTCTTGTCAATTTTTGTTGGTTTTGATCGAATGAACTTATTTCAGTCAGCTAGATCTTTCTTCTTCAAAGCAAAAAGATTTTATCTTCAAATACAAGAACTTTTCGTGGTTTTGTTGATTTTCAGCAAATGAACATATTGCAGCGAGGGAGAAGTTTTTTCTTTAATAGCGTCAGATTTTATCTTAAAATACAAGAACTTTTCGTGGTTCTTATCAATTTTTGTTGGTTTTCATCCAATGAACTTATTTCAGTCAGCTGGATCTTTCTTCTTCAAAGCAAAAAGATTTTATCTTCAAATACAAGAACTTTTCGTGGTTTTGTTGATTTTCAGCAAATGAACATATTTCAGCGAGCTAGAAGTTTTTTCTTTAAAAGCGCAAGATTTTATCTTAAAATACACGAACTTTTCGTGGTTCTTGTCAATTTTTGTTGGTGTTGATCGAATGAACTTATTTCAGTCAGCGAGATCTTTCTTCTTCAAAGCAAAAAGATTTTATCTTCAAATACAAGAACTTTTCGTGGTTTTGTTGATTTTCAGCAAATGAACATATTTCAGCGAGCTTGAAGTTTTTTCTTTAATAGCCTCAGATTTTATCTTAAAATACAATAACTTTTCGTGGTTCTTGTCAATTTTTGTTGGTGTTGATCGAATGAACTTATTTCAGTCAGCGAGATCTTTCTTCTTCAAAGCAAAAAGATTTTATCTTCAAATACAAGAACTTTTCGTGGTTTTGTTGATTTTCAGCAAATGAACATATTTCAGCGAGCTTGAAGTTTTTTCTTTAATAGCCTCAGATTTTATCTTAAAATACAAGAACTTTTCGTGGTTCTTATCAATTTTTGTTGGTTTTCATCCAATGAACTTATTTCAGTCACCGAGATCTTTCATCTTCAAAGCAAAAAGATTTTATCTTCAAATACAAGAACTTTTCGTGGTTTTGTTGATTTTCAGCAAATTAAAATATTTCAGCGAGCTAGAAGTTTTTTCTTCAATCGCGCAAGATTTTACCTTAAAATACAAGAACTTTTCGTGGTTCTTGTCAATTTTTGTTGGTTTTCACCCAATGAACTTATTTCTGTCACCAAGATCTTTCATCTTCAAAGCAAAAAGATTTTATCTTCAAATACAAGAACTTTTCGTGGTTTTCTTTATTTTCAGCAAATGAACATATTTCAGCGAGCTGGAAGTTTTTACTTTAATAGCGTCAGATTTTATCTTAAAATACAAGAACTTTTCGTGGTTCTTGTCAATTTTTGTTGGTTTTCATCCAATGAACTTATTTCAGTCACCGAGATCTTTCATCTTCAAAGCAAAAAGATTTTATCTTCAAATACAAGAACTTTTCGTTGTTTTGTTGATTTTCAGCAAATGACCATATTTCAGCGAGCGAGAAGTTTTTTCTTTAATAGCGTCAGATTTTATCATAAAATACAAGAACTTTTCGTGGTTATTGTCAATTTTTGTTGATTTTCATCTGATGAACTTATTTCAGTCAGCTGGATCTTTCTTCTTCAAAGCAAAAAGATTTTATCTTCAACTACAAGAACTTTTCGTGGTTTTGTTGATTTTCAGCAAATCAACATATTTCAGCGAGCGAGAAGTTTTTTCTTTAATAGCGTCAGATTTTATCTTAAAATACAAGAACTTTTCGTGGTTCTTGTCAATTTTTGTTGGTTTTGATCGAATGAACTTATTTCAGTCAGCTAGATCTTTCTTCTTCAAAGCAAAAAGATTTTATCTTCAAATACAAGAACTTTTCGTGGTTTTGTTCATTTTCAGCAAATGAACATATTGCAGCGAGGGAGAAGTTTTTTCTTTAATAGCGTCAGATTTTATCTTAAAATACAAGAACTTTTCGTGGTTCTTATCAATTTTTGTTGGTTTTCATCCAATGAACTTATTTCAGTCAGCTGGATCTTTCTTCTTCAAAGCAAAAAGATTTTATCTTCAAATACAAGAACTTTTCGTGGTTTTGTTGATTTTCAGCAAATGAACATATTTCAGCGAGCTAGAAGTTTTTTCTTTAAAAGCGCAAGATTTTATCTTAAAATACAAGAACTTTTCGTGGTTCTTGTCAATTTTTGTTGGTGTTGATCGAATGAACTTATTTCAGTCACCTCGATCTTTCTTCTTCAAAGCAAAAAGATTTTATCTTCAAATACAAGAACTTTTCGTGGTTTTGTTGATTTTCAGCAAATGAACATATTTCAGCGAGCGAGAAGTTTTTTCTTTAATAGCGTCAGATTTTATCTTAAAATACAAGAACTTTTCGTGGTTCTTGTCAATTTTTGTTGGTTTTCATCCAATGAACTTATTTCAGTCAGCTGGATCTTTCTTCTTCAAAGCAAAAAGATTTTATCTTCAAATACAAGAAATTTTCGTGGTTTTGTTGATTTTCAGCAAATGAACATATTTCAGCGAGCAAGAAGTTTTTTCTTTAATCGCGTCAGATATTATCTTAAAATACAATAACTTTTCGTGGTTCTTATCAATTTTTGTTGGTTTTCATCTAATGAACTTATTTCAGTCAACTGGATCTTTCTTCTTCAAAGCAAAAAGATTTTATCTTCAAATACAAGAACTTTACGTGGTTTTGTTGGTTTTCAGCAAATGAACATATTTCAGCGAGCAAGAAGTTTTTTCTTCAATAGCGCAAGATTTTATCTTAAAATACAAGAACTTTTCGTGGTTCTTGTCAATTTTTGTTGGTTTTCATCCAATGAACTTATTTCAGTCACCAAGATCTTTCATCTTCAAAGCAAAAAGATTTTATCTTCAAATACAAGAACTTTTCGTGGTTTTGTTGATTTTCTGCAAATGAACATATTTCAGCGAGCGAGAAGTTTTTTCTTTAATAGCGTCAGATTTTATCTTAAAATACAAGAACTTTTCGTGGTTATTGTCAATTTTTGTTGATTTTCATCTGATGAACTTATTTCAGTCAGCTGGATCTTTCTTCTTCAAAGCAAAAAGATTTTATCTTCAACTACAAGAACTTTTCGTGGTTTTGTTGATTTTCAGCAAATCAACATATTTCAGCGAGCGAGAAGTTTTTTCTTTAATAGCGTCAGATTTTATCTTAAAATACAAGAACTTTTCGTGGTTCTTGTCAATTTTTGTTGGTTTTGATCGAATGAACTTATTTCAGTCAGCTAGATCTTTCTTCTTCAAAGCAAAAAGATTTTATCTTCAAATACAAGAACTTTTCGTGGTTTTGTTGATTTTCAGCAAATGAACATATTGCAGCGAGGGAGAAGTTTTTTCTTTAATAGCGTCAGATTTTATCTTAAAATACAAGAACTTTTCGTGGTTCTTATCAATTTTTGTTGGTTTTCATCCAATGAACTTATTTCAGTCAGCTGGATCTTTCTTCTTCAAAGCAAAAAGATTTTATCTTCAAATACAAGAACTTTTCGTGGTTTTGTTGATTTTCAGCAAATGAACATATTTCAGCGAGCTAGAAGTTTTTTCTTTAAAAGCGCAAGATTTTATCTTAAAATACAAGAACTTTTCGTGGTTCTTGTCTATTTTTGTTGGTGTTGATCGAATGAAATTATTTCAGTCACCTCGATCTTTCTTCTTCAAAGCAAAAAGATTTTATCTTCAAATACAAGAACTTTTCGTGGTTTTGTTGATTTTCAGCAAATGAACATATTTCAGCGAGCGAGAAGTTTTTTCTTTAATAGCGTCAGATTTTATCTTAAAATACAAGAACTTTTCGTGGTTCTTGTCAATTTTTGTTGGTTTTCATCCAATGAACTTATTTCAGTCAGCTGGATCTTTCTTCTTCAAAGCAAAAAGATTTTATCTTCAAATACAAGAAATTTTCGTGGTTTTGTTGATTTTCAGCAAATGAACATATTTCAGCGAGCAAGAAGTTTTTTCTTTAATAGCGTCAGATATTATCTTAAAATACAATAACTTTTCGTGGTTCTTATCAATTTTTGTTGGTTTTCATCCAATGAACTTATTTCAGTCACCAAGATCTTTCATCTTCAAAGCAAAAAGATTTTATCTTCAAATACAAGAACTTTTCGTGGTTTTGTTGATTTTCTGCAAATGAACATATTTCAGCGAGCGAGAAGTTTTTTCTTTAATAGCGTCAGATTTTATCTTAAAATACAAGAACTTTTCGTGGTTCTTGTCAATTTTTGTTGGTTTTCATCTAATGAACATATTTCAGTCAGCTGGATCTTTCTTCTTCAAAGCAAAAAGATTTTATCTTCAAATACAAGAAATTTTCGTGGTTTTGTTGATTTTCAGCAAATGAACATATTTCAGCGAGCGAGAAGTTTTTTCTTTAATAGCGTCAGATTTTATCTTAAAATACAAGAACTTTTCGTGGTTCTTGTCAATTTTTGTTGGTGTTGATCGAATGAACTGATTTCAGTCAGCGAGATCTTTCTTCTTCAAAGCAAAAAGATTTTATCTTCAAATACAAGAACTTTACGTGCTTTTGTTGATTTTCAGCAAATGAACATATTTCAGCGAGCGAGAAGTTTTTTCTTTAATAGCCTCAGATTTTATCTTAAAATACAAGAACTTTTCGTGGTTCTTGTCCATTTTTGTTGGTTTTCATCTGATGAACTTATTTCAGTCACCTCGATCTTGCTTCTTCAAAGCAAAAAGATTTTATCTTCAAATACAAGAACTTTTCGTGGTTTTGTTGATTTTCAGCAAATGAACATATTTCAGCGAGCAAGAAGTTTTTTCTTTAATAGCGTCAGATTTTATCTTAAAATACAATAACTTTTCGTGGTTCTTATCAATTTTTGTTGGTTTTCATCGAATGAACTTATTTCAGTCAGCAAGATCTTTCTTCTTCAAAGCAAAAAGATTTTATCTTCAAATACAAGAACTTTACGTGGTTTTGTTGGTTTTCAGCAAATGAACATATTTCAGCGAGCAAGAAGTTTTTTCTTCAATAGCGCAAGATTTTATCTTAAAATACAAGAACTTTTCGTGGTTCTTGTCAATTTTTGTTGGTTTTCATCCAATGAACTTATTTCAGTCACCAAGATGTTTCATCTTCAAAGCAAAAAGATTTTATCTTCAAATACAAGAACTTTTTGTGGTTTTGTTGATTTTCTGCAAATGAACATATTTCAGCGAGCGAGAAGTTTTTTCTTTAATAGCGTCAGATTTTATCTTAAAATACAAGAACTTTTCGTGGTTCTTGTCAATTTTTGTTGGTTTTCATCTAATGAACATATTTCAGTCAGCTGGATCTTTCTTCTTCAAAGCAAAAAGATTTTATCTTCAAATACAAGAACTTTTCGTGGTTTTGTTGATTTTCAGCAAATGAACATATTTCAGCGAGCGAGAAGTTTTTTCTTTAATAGCGTCAGATTTTATCTTAAAATACAAGAACTTTTCGTGGTTCTTGTCAATTTTTGTTGGTGTTGATCGAATGAACTGATTTCAGTCAGCGAGATCTTTCTTCTTCAAAGCAAAAAGATTTTATCTTCAAATACAAGAACTTTACGTGCTTTTGTTGATTTTCAGCAAATGAACATATTTCAGCGAGCGAGAAGTTTTTTCTTTAATAGCCTCAGATTTTATCTTAAACTACAAGAACTTTTCGTGGTTCTTGTCCATTTTTGTTGGTTTTCATCTGATGAACTTATTTCAGTCACCTCGATCTTGCTTCTTCAAAGCAAAAAGATTTTATCTTCAAATACAAGAACTTTTCGTGGTTTTGTTGATTTTCAGCAAATGAACATATTTCAGCGAGCAAGAAGTTTTTTCTTTAATAGCGTCAGATTTTATCTTAAAATACAATAACTTTTCGTGGTTCTTATCAATTTTTGTTGGTTTTCATCTAATGAACTTATTTCAGTCAGCTAGATCTTTCTTCTTCAAAGCAAAAAGATTTTATCTTCAAATACAAGAACTTTTCGTGGTTTTGTTGATTTTCAGCAAATGAACATATTTCAGCGAGCTTGAAGTTTTTTCTTTAATAGCCTCAGATTTTATCTTAAAATACAAGAACTTTTCGTGGTTATTATCAATTTTTGTTGGTTTTCATCCAATGAACTTATTTCAGTCAGCTGGATCTTTCTTCTTCAAAGCAAAAAGATTTTATCTTCAAATACAAGAACTTTTCGTGGTTTTGTTGATTTTCAGCAAATGAACATATTTCAGCGAGGGAGAAGTTGTTTCTTTAATAGCGCAAGATTTTATCTTAAAATACAAGAACTTTTCGTGGTTCTTATCAATTTTTGTTGGTTTTCATCCAATGAACTTATTTCAGTCAGCTGGATCTTTCTTCTTCAAAGCAAAAAGATTTTATCTTCAAATACAAGAACTTTTCGTGGTTTTGTTGATTTTCAGCAAATGAACATATTTCAGCGAGCTAGAAGTTTTTTCTTTAAAAGCGCAAGATTTTATCTTAAAATACAAGAACTTTTCGTGGTTCTTGTCAATTTTTGTTGGTGTTGATCGAATGAACTTATTTCAGTCACCTCGATCTTTCTTCTTCAAAGCAAAAAGATTTTATCTTCAAATACAAGAACTTTTCGTGGTTTTGTTGATTTTCAGCAAATGAACATATTTCAGCGAGCGAGAAGTTTTTTATTTAATAGCATCAGATTTTATGTTAAAATACAAGAACTTTTCGTGGTTCTTGTCAATTTTTGTTGGTTTTCATCCAATGAACTTATTTCAGTCAGCTGGATCTTTCTTCTTCAAAGCAAAAAGATTTTATCTTCAAATACAAGAAATTTTCGTGGTTTTGTTGATTTTCAGCAAATGAACATATTTCAGCGAGCAAGAAGTTTTTTCTTTAATCGCGTCAGATATTATCTTAAAATACAATAACTTTTCGTGGTTCTTATCAATTTTTGTTGGTTTTCATCGAATGAACTTATTTCAGTCAGCTGGATCTTTCTTCTTCAAAGCAAAAAGATTTTATCTTCAAATACAAGAACTTTACGTGGTTTTGTTGGTTTTCAGCAAATGAACATATTTCAGCGAGCAAGAAGTTTTTTCTTCAATAGCGCAAGATTTTATCTTAAAATACAAGAACTTTTCGTGGTTCTTGTCAATTTTTGTTGGTTTTCATCCAATGAACTTATTTCAGTCACCAAGATCTTTCATCTTCAAAGCAAAAAGATTTTATCTTCAAATACAAGAACTTTTCGTGGTTTTGTTGATTTTCTGCAAATGAACATATTTCAGCGAGCGAGAAGTTTTTTCTTTAATAGCGTCAGATTTTATCTTAAAATACAAGAACTTTTCGTGGTTATTGTCAATTTTTGTTGATTTTCATCTGATGAACTTATTTCAGTCAGCTGGATCTTTCTTCTTCAAAGCAAAAAGATTTTATCTTCAACTACAAGAACTTTTCGTGGTTTTGTTGATTTTCAGCAAATCAACATATTTCAGCGAGCGAGAAGTTTTTTCTTTAATAGCGTCAGATTTTATCTTAAAATACAAGAACTTTTCGTGGTTCTTGTCAATTTTTGTTGGTTTTGATCGAATGAACTTATTTCAGTCAGCTCGATCTTTCTTCTTCAAAGCAAAAAGATTTTATCTTCAAATACAAGAACTTTTCGTGGTTTTGTTGATTTTCAGCAAATGAACATATTGCAGCGAGGGAGAAGTTTTTTCTTTAATAGCGTCAGATTTTATCTTAAAATACAAGAACTTTTCGTGGTTCTTATCAATTTTTGTTGGTTTTCATCCAATGAACTTATTTCAGTCAGCTGGATCTTTCTTCTTCAAAGCAAAAAGATTTTATCTTCAAATACAAGAACTTTTCGTGGTTTTGTTGATTTTCAGCAAATGAACATATTTCAGCGAGCTAGAAGTTTTTTCTTTAAAAGCGCAAGATTTTATCTTAAAATACAAGAACTTTTCGTGGTTCTTGTCAATTTTTGTTGGTGTTGATCGAATGAAATTATTTCAGTCACCTCGATCTTTCTTCTTCAAAGCAAAAAGATTTTATCTTCAAATACAAGAACTTTTCGTGGTTTTGTTGATTTTCAGCAAATGAACATATTTCAGCGAGCGAGAAGTTTTTTCTTTAATAGCGTCAGATTTTATCTTAAAATACAAGAACTTTTCGTGGTTCTTGTCAATTTTTGTTGGTTTTCATCCAATGAACTTATTTCAGTCAGCTGGATCTTTCTTCTTCAAAGCAAAAAGATTTTATCTTCAAATACAAGAAATTTTCGTGGTTTTGTTGATTTTCAGCAAATGAACATATTTCAGCGAGCAAGAAGTTTTTTCTTTAATAGCGTCAGATATTATCTTAAAATACAATAACTTTTCGTGGTTCTTATCAATTTTTGTTGGTTTTCATCTAATGAACTTATTTCAGTCAGCTGGATCTTTCTTCTTCAAAGCAAAAAGATTTTATCTTCAAATACAAGAAATTTTCGTGGTTTTGTTGATTTTCAGCAAATGAACATATTTCAGCGAGCGAGAAGTTTTTTCTTTAATAGCGTCAGATTTTATCTTAAAATACAAGAACTTTTCGTGGTTCTTGTCAATTTTTGTTGGTGTTGATCGAATGAACTGATTTCAGTCAGCGAGATCTTTCTTCTTCAAAGCAAAAAGATTTTATCTTCAAATACAAGAACTTTACGTGCTTTTGTTGATTTTCAGCAAATGAACATATTTCAGCGAGCGAGAAGTTTTTTCTTTAATAGCCTCAGATTTTATCTTAAAATACAAGAACTTTTCGTGGTTCTTATCAATTTTTGTTGGTTTTCATCCAATGAACTTATTTCAGTCAGCTGGATCTTTCTTCTTCAAAGCAAAAAGATTTTATCTTCAAATACAAGAACTTTTCGTGGTTTTGTTGATTTTCAGCAAATGAACATATTTCAGCGAGCTAGAAGTTTTTTCTTTAAAAGCGCAAGATTTTATCTTAAAATACAAGAACTTTTCGTGGTTCTTGTCTATTTTTGTTGATTTTCATCTGATGAACTTATTTCAGTCAGCTGGATCTTTCTTCTTCAAAGCAAAAAGATTTTATCTTCAAATCCAAGAACTTTTCGTGGTTTTGTTGATTTTCAGCAAATGAACATATTTCAGCGAGCGAGAAGTTTTTTCTTTAATAGCGACAGATTTTATCTTAAAATACAAGAACTTTTCGTGGTTCCTATCAATTTTTGTTGGTTTTCATCTAATGAACTTATTTCAGTCAGCTGGATCTTTCTTCTTCAAAGCAAAAAGATTTTATCTTCAAATACAAGAACTTTTCGTGGTTTTGTTGATTTTCAGCAAATGAACATATTTCAGCGAGCTGGAAGTTTTTTCTTTAATAGCGTCAGATTTTATCTTAAAATACAAGAACTTTTCGTGGTTCTTGTCAATTTTTGTTGGTTTTCATCTGATGAACTTATTTCAGTCACCGAGATCTTTCTTCTTCAAAGCAAAAAGATTCTATCTTCAAATACAAGAACTTTTCGTGGTTTTGTTGATTTTCACCAAATGAACATATTTCAGCGCGCGAGAAGTTTTTTCTTTAATAGCGTCAGATTTTATCCTAAAATACAAGAACTTTTCGTGGTTCTTGTCAATTTTTGTTGATTTTCATCCAATGAACTTATTTCAGTCACCTCGATCTTTCTTCTTCAAAGCAAAAAGATTTTATCTTCAAATACAAGAACTTTTCGTGGTTTTGTTGATTTTCAGCAAATGAACATATTTCAGCGAGCGAGAAGTTTTTTCTTTAATAGCCTCAGATTTTATCTTAAAATGCAAGAACTTTTCGTGGTTCTTGTCAATTTTTGTTGGTTTTGATCGAATGAACTTATTTCAGTCAGCTAGATCTTTCTTCTTCAAAGCAAAAAGATTTTATCTTCAAATACAAGAACTTTTCGTGGTTTTGTTGATTTTCAGCAAATGACCATATTTCAGCGAGCGAGAAGTTTTTTCTTTAATAGCATCAGATTTTATCTTAAAATACAAGAACTTTTCGTGGTTCTTGTCTATTTTTGTTGATTTTCATCTGATCAACTTATTTCAGTCAGCTGGATCTTTCTTCTTCAAAGCAAAAAGATTTTATCTTCAAATACAAGAACTTTTCGTGGTTTTGTTGATTTTCAGCAAATGAACATATTTCAGCGAGCGAGAAGTTTTTTCTTTACTAGCGTCAGATTTTCTCTTAAAATACAAGAACTTTTCGTGGTTCCTATCAATTTTTGTTGGTTTTCATCTAATGAACTTATTTCAGTCAGCTGGATCTTTCTTCTTCAAAGCAAAAAGATTTTATCTTCAAATACAAGAACTTTTCGTGGTTTTGTTGATTTTCAGCAAATGAACATATTTCAGCGAGCTGGAAGTTTTTTCTTTAATAGCGTCAGATTTTATCTTAAAATACAAGAACTTTTCGTGGTTCTTGTCATTTTTTGTTGGTTTTCATCTCATGAACTTATTTCAGACAGCTGGATCTTTCTTCTTCAAAGCAAAAAGATTTTATCTTCAAATACAAGAACTTTTCGTGGTTTTGTTGATTTTCAGCAAATGAACATATTTCAGCGAGCTGGAAGTTTTTTCTTTAATCGCGCAAGATTTTATCTTAAAATACAAGAACTTTTCGTGGTTCTTTTCAATTTTTGTTGGTTTTGATCGAATGAACTTATTTCAGTCAGCTAGATCTTTCTTCATCAAAGCAAAAAGATTCTATCTTCAAATAAAAGAACTTTTCGTGGTTCTGTTGATTTTCAGCAAATGAACATATTTCAGCGAGCGAGAAGTTTTTTCTTTAATAGCCTCAGATTTTATCTTAAAATACAAGAACTTTTCGTGGTTCTTGTCAAATTTTGTTGGTTTTCATCTGATGAACTTATTTCAGTCACCTAGATCTTTCTTCTTCAAAGCAAAAAGATTCTATCTTCAAATACAAGAACTTTTCGTGGTTTTGTTGATTTTCACCAAATGAACATATTCCAGCGAGCGAGAAGTTTTTTCTTTAATAGCGTCAGATTTTATCCTAAAATACAAGAACTTTTCGTGGTTCTTGTCAATTTTTGTTGATTTTCATCGAATGAACTTATTTCAGTCAGCTGGATCTTTCTTCTTCAAAGCAAAAAGATTTTATCTTCAAATACAAGAACTTTTCGTGGTTTTGTTGATTTTCAGCAAATGAACATATTTCAGCGAGCGAGAAGTTTTTTCTTTAATAGCGTCAGATTTTATCTTAAAATACAAGAACTTTTCGTGGTTCTTGTCATTTTTGTTGATTTTCATCTGATGAACTTATTTCAGTCAGCTAGATCTTTCTTCTTCAAAGCAATAAGATTTTATCTTCAAATACAAGAACTTTTCGTGGTTTTGTTGATTTTCAGCAAATGAACATATTTCAGCGAGCGAGAAGTTTTTTCTTTAATAGCGTCAGATTTTATCTTGAAATACAAAAACTTTTCGTGGTTCTTATCAATTTTTGTTGGTTTTCATCAAATGAACTTATTTCAGTCAGCTGGATCTTTCTTCTTCAAAGCAATAAGATTTTATCTTCAAATACAAGAACTTTTCGTGGTTTTGTTGATTTTCAGCAAATTAACATATTTCAGCGAGCTGGAAGTTTTTTCTTTAATAGCGTCAGATTTTATCTTAAAATACAAGAACTTTTCATGGTTCTTGTCAATTTTTGTTGGTTTTCATCAAATGAACTTATTTCAGTCACCTCGATCTTTCTTCTTCAAAGCAAAAAGGTTTTATCTTCAAATACAAGAACTTTTCGTGGTTTTGTTGGTTTTCAGCAAATGAACATATTTCAGCGAGCTAGAAGTTTTTTCTTTAATCGCGCAAGATTTTATCTTAAAATACAAGAACTTTTCGTGGTTCTTGTCAATTTTTGTTGGTTTTGATCGAATGAACTTATTTCAGTCAGCTAGATCTTTCTTCTTCAAAGCAAAAAGATTCTATCTTCAAATAAAAGAACTTTTCGTGGTTTTGTTGATTTTCAGCAAATGAACATATTTCAGCGAGCGAGAAGTTTTTTCTTTAATAGCGTCGGATTATATCTTAAAATACAAGAACTTTTCGTGGTTCTTGTCAATTTTTGTTGGTTTTGATCGAATGAACTTATTTCAGTCAGCTAGATCTTTCTTCTTCAAAGCAAAAAGATTTTATCTTCAAATACAAGAACTTTTCGTGGTTTTGTTGATTTTCAGCAAATGAACATATTTCAGCGAGCAAGAAGTTTTTTCTTTAATAGCATCAGATTTTATCTTAAAATACAAGAACTTTTCGTGGTTCTTGTCAATTTTTGTTGGTTTTCATCTAATGAACTTATTTCAGTCAGCTGGATCTTTCTTCTTCAAAGCAAAAAGATTTTATCTTCAAATACATGAACTTTTCGTGGTTTTGTTGGTTTTCAGCAAATGAACATATTTCAGCGAGCTAGAAGTTTTTTCTTTAATCGCGCAAGATTTTATCTTAAAATACAAGAACTTTTCGTGGTTCTTGTCAATTTTTGTTGGTTTTCATCTGATGAACTTATTTCAGTCACCTCGATCTTTCTTCTTCAAAGCAAAAAGATTCTATCTTCAAATACAAGAACTTTTCGTAGTTTTGTTGATTTTCACCAAATGAACATATTTCAGCGAGCGAGAAGTTTTTTCTTTAATAGCGTCAGATTTTATCCTAAAATACAAGAACTTTTCGTGGTTCTTGTCAATTTTTGTTGATTTTCATCGAATGAACTTATTTCAGTCACCTCGATCTTTCTTCTTCAAAGCAAAAAGATTTTATCTTCAAAAACAAGAACTTTTCGTGGTTTTGTTGATTTTCAGCAAATGAACATATTTCAGCGAGCGAGAAGTTTTTTCTTTAATAGCGTAAGATTTTATCTTAAAATACAAGAACTTTTCGTGGTTCTTGTCAATTTTTGTTGGTTTTGATCGAATGAACTTATTTCAGTCAGCTAGATCTTTCTTCTTCAAAGCAAAAAGATTTTATCTTCAAATACAAGAACTTTTCGTGGTTTTGTTGATTTTCAGCAAATGACCATATTTCAGCGAGCGAGAAGTTTTTTCTTTAATAGCGTCAGATTTTATCTTAAAATACAAGAACTTTTCGTGGTTCTTGTCATTTTTGTTGATTTTCATCTGATGAACTTATTTCAGTCAGCAAGATCTATCTTCTTCAAATCAAAAAGATTTTATCTTCAAATACAAGAACTTTTCGTGGTTTTGTTGATTTTCAGCAAATGAACATATTTCAGCGAGCGAGAAGTTTTTTCTTTAATAGCGTCAGATTTTATCTTGAAATACAAAAACTTTTCGTGGTTCTTATCAATTTTTGTTGGTTTTGATCGAATGAACTTATTTCAGTCAGCTAGATCTTTCTTCTTCAAAGCAAAAAGATTTTATCTTCAAATACAAGAACTTTTCGTGGTTTTGTTGATTTTCAGCAAATGAACATATTTCAGCGAGCTGGAAGTTTTTTCTTTAATAGCGTCAGATTTTATCTTAAAATACAAGAACTTTTCGTGGTTCTTGTCAATTTTTGTTGGTTTTCATCTAATGAACTTATTTCAGTCAGCTGGATCTTTCTTCTTCAAAGCAAAAAGATTTTATCTTCAAATAAAAGAACTTTTCGTGGTTTTGTTGGTTTTCAGCAAATGAACATATTTCAGCGAGCTAGAAGTTTTTTCTTTAATCGCGCAAGATTTTATCTTAAAATACAAGAACTTTTCGTGGTTCTTGTCAATTTTTGTTGGTTTTCATCTGATGAACTTATTTCAGTCACCTCGATCTTTCTTCTTCAAAGCAAAAAGATTCTATCTTCAAATACAAGAACTTTTCGTAGTTTTGTTGATTTTCACCAAATGAACATATTTCAGCGAGCGAGAAGTTTTTTCTTTAATAGCGTCAGATTTTATCCTAAAATACAAGAACTTTTCGTGGTTCTTGTCAATTTTTGTTGATTTTCATCGAATGAACTTATTTCAGTCACCTCGATCTTTCTTCTTCAAAGCAAAAAGATTTTATCTTCAAAAACAAGAACTTTTCGTGGTTTTGTTGATTTTCAGCAAATGAACATATTTCAGCGAGCGAGAAGTTTTTTCTTTAATAGCGTAAGATTTTATCTTAAAATACAAGAACTTTTCGTGGTTCTTGTCAATTTTTGTTGGTTTTGATCGAATGAACTTATTTCAGTCAGCTAGATCTTTCTTCTTCAAAGCAAAAAGATTTTATCTTCAAATACAAGAACTTTTCGTGGTTTTGTTGATTTTCAGCAAATGACCATATTTCAGCGAGCGAGAAGTTTTTTCTTTAATAGCGTCAGATTTTATCTTAAAATACAAGAACTTTTCGTGGTTCTTGTCATTTTTGTTGATTTTCATCTGATGAACTTATTTCAGTCAGCAAGATCTATCTTCTTCAAATCAAAAAGATTTTATCTTCAAATACAAGAACTTTTCGTGGTTTTGTTGATTTTCAGCAAATGAACATATTTCAGCGAGCGAGAAGTTTTTTCTTTAATAGCGTCAGATTTTATCTTGAAATACAAAAACTTTTCGTGGTTCTTATCAATTTTTGTTGGTTTTGATCGAATGAACTTATTTCAGTCAGCTAGATCTTTCTTCTTCAAAGCAAAAAGATTTTATCTTCAAATACAAGAACTTTTCGTGGTTTTGTTGATTTTCAGCAAATGAACATATTTCAGCGAGCTGGAAGTTTTTTCTTTAATAGCGTCAGATTTTATCTTAAAATACAAGAACTTTTCGTGGTTCTTGTCAATTTTTGTTGGTTTTCATCTAATGAACTTATTTCAGTCAGCTGGATCTTTCTTCTTCAAAGCAAAAAGATTTTATCTTCAAATACAAGAACTTTTCGTGGTTTTGTTGATTTTCAGCAAATGAACATATTTCAGCGAGCTGGAAGTTTTTTCTTTAATAGCGTCAGATTTTATCCTAAAATACAAGAACTTTTCGTGGTTCTTGTCAATTTTTGTTGGTTTTGATCGAATGAACTTTTTTCAGTCAGCTAGATCTTTCTTCTTCAAAGCAAAAAGATTTTATCTTCAAATACAAGAACTTTTCGTGGTTTTGTTGATTTTCAGCAAATGACCATATTTCAGCGAGCGAGAAGTTTTTTCTTTAATAGCATCAGATTTTATCTTAAAATACAAGAACTTTTCGTGGTTCTTGTCTATTTTTGTTGATTTTCATCAGATGAACTTATTTCAGTCAGCCAGATCTTTCTTCTTCAAAGCAAAAAGATTTTATCTTCAAATACAAGAACTTTTCGTGGTTTTGTTGATTTTCAGCAAATGAACATATTTCAGCGAGCGAGAAGTTTTTTCTTTACTAGCGTCAGATTTTCTCTCAAAATACAAGAACTTTTCGTGGTTCCTATCAATTTTTGTTGGTTTTCATCTAATGAACTTATTTCATTCAGCTGGATCTTTCTTCTTCAAAGCAAAAAGATTTTATCTTCAAATACAAGAACTTTTCGTGGTTTTGTTGATTTTCAGCAAATGAACATATTTCAGCGAGCTGGAAGTTTTTTCTTTAATAGCGTCAGATTTTATCTTGAAATACAAGAACTTTTCGTGGTTCTTGTCATTTTTTGTTGGTTTTCATCTAATGAACTTATTTCAGTCAGCTGGATCTTTCTTCTTCAAAGCAAAAAGATTTTATCTTCAAATACAAGAACTTTTCGTGGTTTTGTTGATTTTCAGCAAATGAACATATTTCAGCGAGCTGGAAGTTTTTTCTTTAACAGCGTCAAATTTTATCTTAAAATACAAGAACTTTTCGTGGTTCTTGTCAATTTTTGTTGATTTTCATCAAATGAACTTATTTCAGTCACCTCGATCTTTCTTCTTCAAAGCAAAATGATTTTATCTTCAAATACAAGAACTTTTCGTGGTTTTGTTGGTTTTCAGCAAATGAACACATTTCAGCGAGCTAGAAGTTTTTTCTTTAATCGCGCAAGATTTTATCTTAAAATACAAGAACTTTTCGTGGTTCTTTTCAATTTTTGTTGGTTTTGATCGAATGAACTTATTTCAGTCAGCTAGATCTTTCTTCATCAAAGCAAAAAGATTCTATCTTCAAATAAAAGAACTTTTCGTGGTTCTGTTGATTTTCAGCAAATGAACATATTTCAGCAAGCGAGAAGTTTTTTCTTTAATAGCGTCAGATTTTATCTTAAAATACAAGAACTTTTCGTGGTTCTTGTCAATTTTTGTTGGTTTTCATCTGATGAACTTATTTCAGTCACCTAGATCTTTCTTCTTCAAAGCAAAAAGATTCTATCTTCAAATACAAGAACTTTTCGTGGTTTTGTTGATTTTCAGCAAATTAACATATTTCAGCGAGCTGGAAGTTTTTTCTTTAATAGCGTCAGATTTTATCTTAAAATACAAGAACTTTTCGTGGTTCTTGTCAATTTTTGTTGGTTTTCATCAAATGAACTTATTTCAGTCACCTCGATCTTTCTTCTTCAAAGCAAAAAGATTTTATCTTCAAATACAAGAACTTTTCGTGGTTTTGTTGGTTTTCAGCAAATGAACATATTTCAGCGAGCTAGAAGTTTTTTCTTTAATCGCGCAAGATTTTATCTTAAAATACAAGAACTTTTCGTGGTTCTTGTCAATTTTTGTTGGTTTTGATCGAATGAACTTATTTCAGTCAGCCAGATCTTTCTTCTTCAAAGCAAAAAGATTCTATCTTCAAATAAAAGAACTTTTCGTGGTTTTGTTGATTTTCAGCAAATGAACATATTTCAGCGAGCGAGAAGTTTTTTCTTTAATAGCGTCAGACTATATCTTAAAATACAAGAACTTTTCGTGGTTCTTGTCAATTTTTGTTGGTTTTGATCGAATGAACTTATTTCAGTCAGCTAGATCTTTCTTCTTCAAAGCAAAAAGATTTTATCTTCAAATACAAGAACTTTTCGTGGTTTTGTTGATTTTCAGCAAATGAACATATTTCAGCGAGCAAGAAGTTTTTTCTTTAATAGCATCAGATTTTATCTTAAAATACAAGAACTTTTCGTGGTTCTTGTCAATTTTTGTTGGTTTTCATCTAATGAACTTATTTCAGTCAGCTGGATCTTTCTTCTTCAAAGCAAAAAGATTTTATCTTCAAATACAAGAACTTTTCGTGGTTTTGTTGGTTTTCAGCAAATGAACATATTTCAGCGAGCTAGAAGTTTTTTCTTTAATCGCGCAAGATTTTATCTTAAAATACAAGAACTTTTCGTGGTTCTTGTCAATTTTTGTTGGTTTTCATCTGATGAACTTATTTCAGTCACCTCGATCTTTCTTCTTCAAAGCAAAAAGATTCTATCTTCAAATACAAGAACTTTTCGTAGTTTTGTTGATTTTCACCAAATGAACATATTTCAGCGAGCGAGAAGTTTTTTCTTTAATAGCGTCAGATTTTATCCTAAAATACAAGAACTTTTCGTGGTTCTTGTCAATTTTTGTTGATTTTCATCGAATGAACTTATTTCAGTCAGCTAGATCTTTCTTCCTCAAAGCAAAAAGATTTTATCTTCAAATACAAGAACTTTTCGTGGTTTTGTTGATTTTCAGCAAATGAACATATTTCAGCGAGCGAGAAGTTTTTTCTTTCATAGCCTCAGATTTTATCTTAAAATACAAGAACTTTTCGTGGTTCTTGTCAATTTTTGTTGGTTTTGATCGAATGAACTTATTTCAGTCAGCTAGATCTTTCTTCTTCAAAGCAAAAAGATTTTATCTTCAAATACAAGAACTTTTCGTGGTTTTGTTGATTTTCAGCAAATGACCATATTTCAGCGAGCGAGAAGTTTTTTCTTTAATAGCGTCAGATTTTATCTTAAAATACAAGAACTTTTCGTGGTTCTTGTCATTTTTGTTGATTTTCATCTGATGAACTTATTTCAGTCAGCAAGATCTATCTTCTTCAAATCAAAAAGATTTTATCTTCAAATACAAGAACTTTTCGTGGTTTTGTTGATTTTCAGCAAATGAACATATTTCAGCGAGCGAGAAGTTTTTTCTTTAATAGCGTCAGATTTTATCTTGAAATACAAAAACTTTTCGTGGTTCTTATCAATTTTTGTTGGTTTTCATCAAATGAACTTATTTCAGTCAGCTGGATCTTTCTTCTTCAAAGCAAAAAGATTTTATCTTCAAATACAAGAACTTTTCATGGTTTTGTTGATTTTCAGCAAATGTACATATTTCAGCGAGCTGGAAGTTTTTTCTTGTATAGCGTCAGATTTTATCTTAAAATACAAGAACTTTTCGTGGTTCTTGTCAATTTTTGTTGGTTTTCATCAAATGAACTTATTTCAGTCACCTCGATCTTTCTTCTTCAAAGCAAAATGATTTCATCTTCAAATACAAGAACTTTTCGTGGTTTTTTTGGTTTTCAGCAAATGAACATATTTCAGCGAGCTCGAAGTTTTTTCTTTAATCGCGCAAGATTTTATCTTAAAATAAAAGAACTTTTCGTGGTTCTTGTCAATTTTTGTTGGTTTTGATCGAATGAACTTATTTCAGTCAGCTAGATCTTTCTTCTTCAAAGCAAAAAGATTTTATCTTCAAATACAAGAACTTTTCGTGGTTTTGTTGATTTTCAGCAAATGAACATATTTCAGCGAGCTGGATGTTTTTTCTTTAATAGCGTCAGATTTTATCTTAAAATACAAAACTTTTCGTGGTTCTTGTCAATTTTTGTTGGTTTTCATCTAATGAACTTATTTCAGTCAGCTGGATCTTTCTTCTGCAAAGCAAAAAGATTTTATCTTCAAATACAAGAACTTTTCGTGGTTTTGTTGATTTTCAGCAAATGAACATATTTCAGCGAGCTGGAAGTTTTTTCTTTAATAGCGTCAGATTTTATCCTAAAATACAAGAACTTTTCGTGGTTCTTGTCAATTTTTGTTGGTTTTGATCGAATGAACTTATTTCAGTCAGCTAGATCTTTCTTCTTCAAAGCAAAAAGATTTTATCTTCAAATACAAGAACTTTTCGTGGTTTTGTTGATTTTCAGCAAATGACCATATTTCAGCGAGCGAGAAGTTTTTTCTTTAATAGCATCAGATTTTATCTTAAAATACAAGAACTTTTCGTGGTTCTTGTCTATTTTTGTTGATTTTCATCAGATGAACTTATTTCAGTGAGCTGGATCTTTCTTCTTCAAAGCAAAAAGATTTTATCTTCAAATACAAGAACTTTTCGTGGTTTTGTTGATTTTCAGCAAATGAACATATTTCAGCGAGCGAGAAGTTTTTTCTTTACTAGCGTCAGATTTTCTCTCAAAATACAAGAACTTTTCGTGGTTCCTATCAATTTTTGTTGGTTTTCATCTAATGAACTTATTTCAGTCAGCTGGATCTTTCTTCTTCAAAGCAAAAAGATTTTATCTTCAAATACAAGAACTTTTCGTGGTTTTGTTGATTTTCAGCAAATGAACATATTTCAGCGAGCTGGAAGTTTTTTCTTTAACGGCGTCAGATTTTATCTTAAAATACAAGAACTTTTCGTGGTTCTTGTCAATTTTTGTTGATTTTCATCAAATGAACTTATTTCAGTCACCTCGATCTTTCTTCTTCAAAGCAAAATGATTTTATCTTCAAATACAAGAACTTTTCGTGGTTTTGTTGGTTTTCAGCAAATGAACATATTTCAGCGAGCTAGAAGTTTTTTCTTTAATCGCGCAAGATTTTATCTTAAAATACAAGAACTTTTCGTGGTTCTTTTCAATTTTTGTTGGTTTTGATCGAATGAACTTATTTCAGTCAGCTAGATCTTTCTTCATCAAAGCAAAAAGATTCTATCTTCAAATAAAAGAACTTTTCGTGGTTCTGTTGATTTTCAGCAAATGAACATATTTCAGCAAGCGAGAAGTTTTTTCTTTAATAGCGTCAGATTTTATCTTAAAATACAAGAACTTTTCGTGGTTCTTGTCAATTTTTGTTGGTTTTCATCTGATGAACTTATTTCAGTCACCTAGATCTTTCTTCTTCAAAGCAAAAAGATTCTATCTTCAAATACAAGAACTTTTCGTGGTTTTGTTGATTTTCACCAAATGAACATATTTCAGCGAGCGAGAAGTTTTTTCTTTAATAGCGTCAGATTTTATCTTAAAATACAAGAACTTTTCGTGGTTCTTGTCAATTTTTGTTGGTTTTCATCTGATGAACTTATTTCAGTCACCTAGATCTTTCTTCTTCAAAGCAAAAAGATTTTATCTTCAAATACAAGAACTTTTCGTGGTTTTGTTGATTTTCAGCAAATGAACATATTTCAGCGAGCTGGAAGTTTTTTCTTTAATAGCGTCAGATTTTATCCTAAAATACAAGAACTTTTCGTGGTTCTTGTCAATTTTTGTTGGTTTTGATCGAATGAACTTATTTCAGTCAGCTAGATCTTTCTTCTTCAAAGCAAAAAGATTTTATCTTCAAATACAAGAACTTTTCGTGGTTTTGTTGATTTTCAGCAAATGACCATATTTCAGCGAGCGAGAAGTTTTTTCTTTAATAGCATCAGATTTTATCTTAAAATACAAGAACTTTTCGTGGTTCTTGTCTATTTTTGTTGATTTTCATCAGATGAACTTATTTCAGTCAGCTGGATCTTTCTTCTTCAAAGCAAAAAGATTTTATCTTCAAATACAAGAACTTTTCGTGGTTTTGTTGATTTTCAGCAAATGAACATATTTCAGCGAGCGAGAAGTTTTTTCTTTACTAGCGTCAGATTTTCTCTCAAAATACAAGAACTTTTCGTGGTTCCTATCAATTTTTGTTGGTTTTCATCTAATGAACTTATTTCAGTCAGCTGGATCTTTCTTCTTCAAAGCAAAAAGATTTTATCTTCAAATACAAGAACTTTTCGTGGTTTTGTTGATTTTCAGCAAATGAACATATTTCAGCGAGCTGGAAGTTTTTTCTTTAACAGCGTCAGATTTTATCTTAAAATACAAGAACTTTTCGTGGTTCTTGTCAATTTTTGTTGATTTTCATCAAATGAACTTATTTCAGTCACCTCGATCTTTCTTCTTCAAAGCAAAATGATTTTATCTTCAAATACAAGAACTTTTCGTGGTTTTGTTGGTTTTCAGCAAATGAACATATTTCAGCGAGCTAGAAGTTTTTTCTTGAATCGCGCAAGATTTTATCTTAAAATACAAGAACTTTTCGTGGTTCTTTTCAATTTTTGTTGGTTTTGATCGAATGAACTTATTTCAGTCAGCTAGATCTTTCTTCATCAAAGCAAAAAGATTCTATCTTCAAATAAAAGTACTTTTCGTGGTTCTGTTGATTTTCAGCAAATGAACATATTTCAGCAAGCGAGAAGTTTTTTCTTTAATAGCGTCAGATTTTATCTTAAAATACAAGAACTTTTCGTGGTTCTTGTCAATTTTTGTTGGTTTTCATCTGATGAACTTATTTCAGTCACCTAGATCTTTCTTCTTCAAAGCAAAAATATTCTATCTTCAAATACAAGAACTTTTCGTGGTTTTGTTGATTTTCACCAAATGAACATATTTCAGCGAGCGAGAAGTTTTTTCTTTAATAGCGTCAGATTTTATCTTAAAATACAAGAACTTTTCGTGGTTCTTGTCAATTTTTGTTGGTTTTCATCTGATGAACTTATTTCAGTCACCTAGATCTTTCTTCTTCAAAGCAAAAAGATTTTATCTTCAAATACAAGAACTTTTCGTGGTTTTGTTGATTTTCAGCAAATGACCATATTTCAGCGAGCGAGAAGTTTTTTCTTTAATAGCGTCAGATTTTATCTTAAAATACAAGAACTTTTCGTGGTTCTTGTCTATTTTTGTTGATTTTCATCTGATGAACTTATTTCAGTCAGCTGGATCTTTCTTCTTCAAAGCAAAAAGATTTTATCTTCAAATCCAAGAACTTTTCGTGGTTTTGTTGATTTTCAGCAAATGAACATATTTCAGCGAGCGAGAAGTTTTTTCTTTAATAGCGTCAGATTTTATCTTAAAATACAAGAACTTTTCGTGGTTCTTGTCATTTTTTGTTGGTTTTCATCTAATGAACTTATTTCAGTCAGCTGGATCTTTCTTCTTCAAAGCAAAAAGATTTTATCTTCAAATACAAGAACTTTTCGTGGTTTTGTTGATTTTCAGCAAATGAACATATTTCAGCGAGCTGGAAGTTTTTTCTTTAACAGCGTCAGATTTTATCTTAAAATACAAGAACTTTTCGTGGTGCTTGTCAATTTTTGTTGATTTTCATCAAATGAACTTATTTCAGTCACCTCGATCTTTCTTCTTCAAAGCAAAATGATTTTATCTTCAAATACAAGAACTTTTCGTGGTTTTGTTGATTTTCAGCAAATGACCATATTTCAGCGAGCGAGAAGTTTTTTCTTTAATAGCGTCAGATTTTATCTTACAATACAAGAACTTTTCGTGGTTCTTGTCAATTTTTGTTGATTTTCATCGAATGAACTTACTTCAGTCACCTCGATCTTTCTTCTTCAAAGCAAAAAGATTTTATCTTCAAATACAAGAACTTTTCGTGGTTTTGTTGATTTTCAGCAAATGAACATATTTCAGCGAGCTGGAAGTTTTTTCTTTAATAGCGTCAGATTTTATCTTAAAATACAAGAACTTTTCGTGGTTCTTGTCATTTTTTGTTGGTTTTCATCTAATGAACTTATTTCAGTCAGCTGGATCTTTCTTCTTCAAAGCAAAAAGATTTTATCTTCAAATACAAGAACTTTTCGTGGTTTTGTTGATTTTCAGCAAATGAACATATTTCAGCGAGCTGGAAGTTTTTTCTTTAACAGCGTCAGATTTTATCTTAAAATACAAGAACTTTTCGTGGTGCTTGTCAATTTTTGTTGATTTTCATCAAATGAACTTATTTCAGTCACCTCGATCTTTCTTCTTCAAAGCAAAATGATTTTATCTTCAAATACAAGAACTTTTCGTGGTTTTGTTGGTTTTCAGCAAATGAACATATTTCAGCGAGCTAGAAGTTTTTTCTTTAATCGCGCAAGATTTTATCTTAAAATACAAGAACTTTTCGTGGTTCTTTTCAATTTTTGTTGGTTTTGATCGCATGAACTTATTTCAGTCAGCTAGATCTTTCTTCATCAAAGCAAAAAGATTCTATCTTCAAATAAAAGAACTTTTCGTGGTTTTGTTGATTTTCAGCAAATGAACATATTTCAGCGAGCTGGAAGTTTTTTCTTTAATAGCGTCAGATTTTATCTTAAAATACAAGAACTTTTCGTGGTTCTTGTCATTTTTTGTTGGTTTTCATCTAATGAACTTATTTCAGTCAGCTGGATCTTTCTTCTTCAAAGCAAAAAGATTTTATCTTCAAATACAAGAACTTTTCGTGGTTTTCTTGATTTTCAGCAAATGAACATATTTCAGCGAGCTGGAAGTTTTTTCTTTAACAACGTCAGATTTTATCTTAAAATACAAGAACTTTTCGTGGTGCTTGTCAATTTTTGTTGATTTTCATCAAATGAACTTATTTCAGTCACCTCGATCTTTCTTCTTCAAAGCAAAATGATTTTATCTTCAAATACAAGAACTTTTCGTGGTTTTGTTGGTTTTCAGCAAATGAACATATTTCAGCGAGCTAGAAGTTTTTTCTTTAATCGCGCAAGATTTTATCTTAAAATACAAGAACTTTTCGTGGTTCTTTTCAATTTTTGTTGGTTTTGATCGAATGAACTTATTTCAGTCAGCTAGATCTTTCTTCATCAAAGCAAAAAGATTCTATCTTCAAATAAAAGAACTTTTCGTGGTTCTGTTGATTTTCATCAAATGAACATATTTCAGCGAGCGAGAAGTTTTTTCTTTGATAGCGTCAGATTTTATCTTAAAATACAAGAACTTTTCGTGGTTCTTGTCTATTTTTGTTGATTTTCATCTGATCAACTTATTTCAGTCAGCTGGATCTTTCTTCTTCAAAGCAAAAAGATTTTATCTTCAAATACAAGAACTTTTCGTGGTTTTGTTGATTTTCAGCAAATGAACATATTTCAGCGAGCGAGAAGTTTTTTCTTTACTAGCGTCAGATTTTCTCTTAAAATACAAGAACTTTTCGTGGTTCCTATCAATTTTTGTTGGTTTTCATCCAATGAACTTATTTCAGTCAGCTGGATCTTTCTTCTTCAAAGCAAAAAGATTTTATCTTCAAATACAAGAACTTTTCGTGGTTTTGTTGATTTTCAGCAAATGAACATATTTCAGCGAGCTGGAAGTTTTTTCTTTAATAGCGTCAGATTTTATCTTAAAATACAAGAACTTTTCGTGGTTCTTGTCATTTTTTGTTGGTTTTCATCTAATGAACTTATTTCAGTCAGCTGGATCTTTCTTCTTCAAAGCAAAAAGATTTTATCTTCAAATACAAGAACTTTTCGTGGTTTTGTTGGTTTTCAGCAAATGAACATATTTCAGCGAGCTAGAAGTTTTTTCTTTAATCGCGCAAGATTTTATCTTAAAATACAAGAACTTTTCGTGGTTCTTTTCAATTTTTGTTGGTTTTGATCGAATGAACTTATTTCAGTCAGCTAGATCTTTCTTCATCAAAGCAAAAAGATTCTATCTTCAAATAAAAGAACTTTTCGTGGTTCTGTTGATTTTCATCAATTGAACATATTTCAGCGAGCGAGAAGTTTTTTCTTTGATAGCGTCAGATTTTATCTTAAAATACAAGAACTTTTCGTGGTTCTTGTCAATTTTTGTTGGTTTTCATCTGATGAACTTATTTCAGTCACCGAGATCTTTCTTCTTCAAAGCAAAAAGATTCTATCTTCAAATACAAGAACTTTTCGTGGTTTTGTTGATTTTCACCAAATGAACATATTTCAGCGCGCGAGAAGTTTTTTCTTTAATAGCGTCAGATTTTATCCTAAAATACAAGAACTTTTCGTGGTTCTTGTCAATTTTTGTTGATTTTCATCGAATGAACTTATTTCAGTCACCTCGATCTTTCTTCTTCAAAGCAAAAAGATTTTATCTTCAAATACAAGAACTTTTCGTGGTTTTGTTGATTTTCAGCAAATGAACATATTTCAGCGAGCGAGAAGTTTTTTCTTTAATAGCCTCAGATTTTATCTTAAAATACAAGAACTTTTCGTGGTTCTTGTCAATTTTTGTTGGTTTTGATCGAATGAACTTATTTCAGTCAGCTAGATCTTTCTTCTTCAAAGCAAAAAGATTTTATCTTCAAATACAAGAACTTTTCGTGGTTTTGTTGATTTTCAGCAAATGACCATATTTCAGCGAGCGAGAAGTTTTTTCTTTAATAGCATCAGATTTTATCTTAAAATACAAGAACTTTTCGTGGTTCTTGTCATTTTTTGTTGGTTTTCATCTGATCAACTTATTTCAGTCAGCTGGATCTTTCTTCTTCAAAGCAAAAAGATTTTATCTTCAAATACAAGAACTTTTCGTGGTTTTGTTGATTTTCAGCAAATGAACATATTTCAGCGAGCGAGAAGTTTTTTCTTTACTAGCGTCAGATTTTCTCTTAAAATACAAGAACTTTTCGTGGTTCCTATCAATTTTTGTTGGTTTTCATCTAATGAAGTTATTTCAGTCAGCTGGATCTTTCTTCTTCAAAGCAAAAAGATTTTATCTTCAAATACAAGAACTTTTCGTGGTTTTGTTGATTTTCAGCAAATGAACATATTTCAGCGAGCTGGAAGTTTTTTCTTTAATAGCGTCAGATTTTATCTTAAAATACAAGAACTTTTCGTGGTTCTTGTCATTTTTTGTTGGTTTTCATCTAATGAACTTATTTCAGTCAGCTGGATCTTTCTTCTTCAAAGCAAAAAGATTTTATCTTCAAATACAAGAACTTTTCGTGGTTTTGTTGATTTTCAGCAAATGAACATATTTCAGCGAGCTGGAAGTTTTTTCTTTAATCGCGCAAGATTTTATCTTAAAATACAAGAACTTTTCGTGGTTCTTTTCAATTTTTGTTGGTTTTGATCGAATGAACTTATTTCAGTCAGCTAGATCTTTCTTCATCAAAGCAAAAAGATTCTATCTTCAAATAAAAGAACTTTTCGTGGTTCTGTTGATTTTCAGCAAATGAACATATTTCAGCGAGCGAGAAGTTTTTTCTTTAATAGCCTCAGATTTTATCTTAAAATACAAGAACTTTTCGTGGTTCTTGTCAATTTTTGTTGGTTTTCATCTGATGAACTTATTTCAGTCACCGAGATCTTTCTTCTTCAAAGCAAAAAGATTCTATCTTCAAATACAAGAACTTTTCGTGGTTTTGTTGATTTTCACCAAATGAACATATTTCAGCGCGCGAGAAGTTTTTTCTTTAATAGCGTCAGATTTTATCCTAAAATACAAGAACTTTTCGTGGTTCTTGTCAATTTTTGTTGATTTTCATCGAATGAACTTATTTCAGTCACCTCGATCTTTCTTCTTCAAAGCAAAAAGATTTTATCTTCAAATACAAGAACTTTTCGTGGTTTTGTTGATTTTCAGCAAATGAACATATTTCAGCGAGCGAGAAGTTTTTTCTTTAATAGCCTCAGATTTTATCTTAAAATACAAGAACTTTTCGTGGTTCTTGTCAATTTTTGTTGGTTTTGATCGAATGAACTTATTTCAGTCAGCTAGATCTTTCTTCTTCAAAGCAAAAAGATTTTATCTTCAAATACAAGAACTTTTCGTGGTTTTGTTGATTTTCAGCAAATGACCATATTTCAGCGAGCGAGAAGTTTTTTCTTTAATAGCATCAGATTTTATCTTAAAATACAAGAACTTTTCGTGGTTCTTGTCTATTTTTGTTGATTTTCATCTGATCAACTTATTTCAGTCAGCTGGATCTTTCTTCTTCAAAGCAAAAAGATTTTATCTTCAAATACAAGAACTTTTCGTGGTTTTGTTGATTTTCAGCAAATGAACATATTTCAGCGAGCGAGAAGTTTTTTCTTTACTAGCGTCAGATTTTCTCTTAAAATACAAGAACTTTTCGTGGTTCTTGTCAATTTTTGTTGGATTTCATCTAATGAACTTATTTCAGTCAGCTGGATCTTTCTTCTTCAAAGCAAAAAGATTTTATCTTCAAATACAAGAACTTTTCGTGGTTTTGTTGATTTTCAGCAAATGAACATATTTCAGCGAGCTGGAAGTTTTTTCTTTAATAGCGTCAGATTTTAACTTAAAATACAAGAACTTTTCGTGGTTCTTGTCATTTTTTCTTGGTTTTCATCTAATGAACTTATTTCAGTCAGCTGGATCTTTCTTCTTCAAAGCAAAAAGATTTTATCTTCAAATACAAGAACTTTTCGTGGTTTTGTTGATTTTCAGCAAATGAACATATTTCAGCGAGCTGGAAGTTTTTTCTTTAATCGCGCAAGATTTTATCTTAAAATACAAGAACTTTTCGTGGTTCTTTTCAATTTTTGTTGGTTTTGATCGAATGAACTTATTTCAGTCAGCTAGATCTTTCTTCATCAAAGCAAAAAGATTCTATCTTCAAATAAAAGAACTTTTCGTGGTTCTGTTGATTTTCAGCAAATGAACATATTTCAGCGAGCGAGAAGTTTTTTCTTTAATAGCCTCAGATTTTATCTTAAAATACAAGAACTTTTCGTGGTTCTTGTCAATTTTTGTTGGTTTTCATCTGATGAACTTATTTCAGTCACCTAGATCTTTCTTCTTCAAAGCAAAAAGATTCTATCTTCAAATACAAGAACTTTTCGTGGTTTTGTTGATTTTCACCAAATGAACATATTCCAGCGAGCGAGAAGTTTTTTCTTTAATAGCGTCAGATTTTATCCTAAAATACAAGAACTTTTCGTGGTTCTTGTCATTTTTGTTGATTTTCATCTGATGAACTTATTTCAGTCAGCAAGATCTATCTTCTTCAAATCAAAAAGATTTTATCTTCAAATACAAGAACTTTTCGTGGTTTTGTTGATTTTCAGCAAATGAACATATTTCAGCGAGCGAGAAGTTTTTTCTTTAATAGCGTCAGATTTTATCTTGAAATACAAAAACTTTTCGTGGTTCTTATCAATTTTTGTTGGTTTTCATCAAATGAACTTATTTCAGTCAGCTGGATCTTTCTTCTTCAAAGCAATAAGATTTTATCTTCAAATATAAGAACTTTTCGTGGTTTTGTTGATTTTCAGCAAATGAACATATTTCAGCGAGCTGGAAGTTTTTTCTTTAATAGCGTCAGATTTTATCTTAAAATACAAGAACTTTTCGTGGTTCTTGTCAATTTTTGTTGGTTTTCATCAAATGAACTTATTTCATTCACCTCGATCTTTCTTCTTCAAAGCAAAAAGATTTTATCTTCAAATACAAGAACTTTTCGTGGTTTTGTTGGTTTTCAGCAAATGAACATATTTCAGCGAGCTAGAAGTTTTTTCTTTAATCGCGCAAGATTTTATCTTAAAATACAAGAACTTTTCGTGGTTCTTGTCAATTTTTGTTGGTTTTGATCGAATGAACTTATTTCAGTCAGCTAGATCTTTCTTCTTCAAAGCAAAAAGATTCTATCTTCAAATAAATGAACTTTTCGTGGTTTTGTTGATTTTCAGCAAATGAACATATTTCAGCGAGCGAGAAGTTTTTTCTTTAATAGCGTCAGATTATATCTTAAAATACAAGAACTTTTCGTGGTTCTTGTCAATTTTTGTTGGTTTTGATCGAATGAACTTATTTCAGTCAGCTAGATCTTTCTTCTTCAAAGCAAAAAGATTTTATCTTCAAATACAAGAACTTTTCGTGGTTTTGTTGATTTTCAGCAAATGAACATATTTCAGCGAGCAAGAAGTTTTTTCTTTAATAGCATCAGATTTTATCTTAAAATACAAGAACTTTTCGTGGTTCTTGTCAATTTTTGTTGGTTTTCATCGAATGAACTTATTTCAGTCAGCTGGATCTTTCTTCTTCAAAGCAAAAAGATTTTATCTTCAAATACAAGAACTTTTCGTGGTTTTGTTGGTTTTCAGCAAATGAACATATTTCAGCGAGCTAGAAGTTTTTTCTTTAATCGCGCAAGATTTTATCTTAAAATACAAGAACTTTTCGTGGTTCTTGTCAATTTTTGTTGGTTTTCATCTGATGAACTTATTTCAGTCACCTCGATCTTTCTTCTTCAAAGCAAAAAGATTCTATCTTCAAATACAAGAACTTTTCGTGGTTTTGTTGATTTTCACCAAATGAACATATTTCAGCGAGCGAGAAGTTTTTTCTTTAATAGCGTCAGATTTTATCTTAAAATACAAGAACTTTTCGTGGTTCTTGTCATTTTTGTTGATTTTCATCTGATGAACTTATTTCAGTCAGCAAGATCTATCTTCTTCAAATCAAAAAGATTTTATCTTCAAATACAAGAACTTTTCGTGGTTTTGTTGATTTTCAGCAAATGAACATATTTCAGCGAGCGAGAAGTTTTTTCTTTAATAGCGTCAGATTTTATCTTGAAATACAAAAACTTTTCGTGGTTCTTATCAATTTTTGTTGGTTTTCATCAAATGAACTTATTTCAGTCAGCTGGATCTTTCTTCTTCAAAGCAATAAGATTTTATCTTCAAATACAAGAACTTTTCGTGGTTTTGTTGATTTTCAGCAAATGAACATATTTCAGCGAGCTGGAAGTTTTTTCTTTAATAGCGTCAGATTTTATCTTAAAATACAAGAACTTTTCGTGGTTCTTGTCAATTTTTGTTGGTTTTCATCAAATGAACTTATTTCAGTCACCTCGATCTTTCTTCTTCAAAGCAAAAAGATTTTATCTTCAAATACAAGAACTTTTCGTGGTTTTGTTGGTTTTCAGCAAATGAACATATTTCAGCGAGCTAGAAGTTTTTTCTTTAATCGCGCAAGATTTTATCTTAAAATACAAGAACTTTTCGTGGTTCTTGTCAATTTTTGTTGGTTTTGATCGAATGAACTTATTTCAGTCAGCTAGATCTTTCTTCTTCAAAGCAAAAAGATTCTATCTTCAAATAAAAGAACTTTTCGTGGTTTTGTTGATTTTCAGCAAATGAACATATTTCAGCGAGCGAGAAGTTTTTTCTTTAATAGCGTCAGATTATATCTTAAAATACAAGAACTTTTCGTGGTTCTTGTCAATTTTTGTTGGTTTTGATCGAATGAACTTATTTCAGTCAGCTAGATCTTTCTTCTTCAAAGCAAAAAGATTTTATCTTCAAATACAAGAACTTTTCGTGGTTTTGTTGATTTTCAGCAAATGAACATATTTCAGCGAGCAAGAAGTTTTTTCATTAATAGCATCAGATTTTATCTTAAAATACAAGAACTTTTCGTGGTTCTTGTCAATTTTTGTTGGTTTTCATCTAATGAACTTATTTCAGTCAGCTGGATCTTTCTTCTTCAAAGCAAAAAGATTTTATCTTCAAATACAAGAACTTTTCGTGGTTTTGTTGGTTTTCAGCAAATGAACATATTTCAGCGAGCTGGAAGTTTTTTCTTTAATAGCGTCAGATTTTATCTTAAAATACAAGAACTTTTCGTGGTTCTTGTCAATTTTTGTTGGTTTTCATCAAATGAACTTATTTCAGTCACCTCGATCTTTCTTCTTCAAAGCAAAAAGATTTTATCTTCAAATACAAGAACTTTTCGTGGTTTTGTTGGTTTTCAGCAAATGAACATATTTCAGCGAGCGAGAAGTTTTTTCTTTAATAGCGTCAGATTATATCTTAAAACACAAGAACTTTTCGTGGTTCTTGTCAATTTTTGTTGGTTTTGATCGAATGAACTTATTTCAGTCAGCTGGATCTTTCTTCTTCAAAGCAAAAAGATTTTATCTTCAAATAAAAGAACTTTTCGTGGTTTTGTTGATTTTCAGCAAATGAACATATTTCAGCGAGCTCGAAGTTTTTTCTTTAATCGCGCAAGATTTTATCTTAAAATACAAGAACTTTTCGTGGTTCTTGTCAATTTTTGTTGGTTTTGATCGAATGAACTTATTTCAGTCAGCTAGATCTTTCTTCTTCAAAGCAAAAAGATTCTATCTTCAAATAAAAGAACTTTTCGTGGTTTTGTTGATTTTCAGCAAATGAACATATTTCAGCGAGCGAGAAGTTTTTTCTTTAATAGCGTCAGATTATATCTTAAAATACAAGAACTTTTCGTGGTTCTTGTCAATTTTTGTTGGTTTTGATCGAATGAACTTATTTCAGTCAGCTGGATCTTTCCTCTTCAAAGCAAAAAGATTTTATCTTCAAATACAAGAACTTTTCATGGTTTTGTTGGTTTTCAGCAAATGAACATATTTCAGCGAGCTAGAAGTTTTTTCTTTAATCGCGCAAGATTTTATCTTAAAATACAAGAACTTTTCGTGGTTCTTGTCAATTTTTGTTGGTTTTCATCTGATGAACTTATTTCAGTCACCTCGATCTTTCTTCTTCAAAGCAAAAAGATTCTATCTTCAAATACAAGAACTTTTCGTGGTTTTGTTGATTTTCACCAAATGAACATATTTCAGCGAGCGAGAAGTTTTTTCTTTAATAGCGTCAGATTTTATCCTAAAATACAAGAACTTTTCGTGGTTCTTGTCAATTTTTGATGATTTTCATCGAATGAACTTATTTCAGTCACCTCGATCTTTCTTCTTCAAAGCAAAAAGATTTTATCTTCAAATACAAGAACTTTTCGTGGTTTTGTTGATTTTCAGCAAATGAACATATTTCAGCGAGCTGGAAGTTTTTTCATTAATAGCATCAGATTTTATCTTAAAATACAAGAACTTTTCGTGGTTCTTGTCAATTTTTGTTGGTTTTCATCTAATGAACTTATTTCAGTCAGCTGGATCTTTCTTCTTCAAAGCAAAAAGATTTTATCTTCAAATACAAGAACTTTTCGTGGTTTTGTTGGTTTTCAGCAAATGAACATATTTCAGCGAGCTGGAAGTTTTTTCTTTAATAGCGTCAGATTTTATCTTAAAATACAAGAACTTTTCGTGGTTCTTGTCAATTTTTGTTGGTTTTCATCAAATGAACTTATTTCAGTCACCTCGATCTTTCTTCTTCAAAGCAAAAAGATTTTATCTTCAAATACAAGAACTTTTCGTGGTTTTGTTGGTTTTCAGCAAATGAACATATTTCAGCGAGCGAGAAGTTTTTTCTTTAATAGCGTCAGATTATATCTTAAAACACAAGAACTTTTCGTGGTTCTTGTCAATTTTTGTTGGTTTTGATCGAATGAACTTATTTCAGTCAGCTGGATCTTTCTTCTTCAAAGCAAAAAGATTTTATCTTCAAATAAAAGAACTTTTCGTGGTTTTGTTGATTTTCAGCAAATGAACATATTTCAGCGAGCTAGAAGTTTTTTCTTTAATCGCGCAAGATTTTATCTTAAAATACAAGAACTTTTCGTGGTTCTTGTCAATTTTTGTTGGTTTTGATCGAATGAACTTATTTCAGTCAGCTAGATCTTTCTTCTTCAAAGCAAAAAGATTCTATCTTCAAATAAAAGAACTTTTCGTGGTTTTGTTGATTTTCAGCAAATGAACATATTTCAGCGAGCGAGAAGTTTTTTCTTTAATAGCGTCAGATTATATCTTAAAATACAAGAACTTTTCGTGGTTCTTGTCAATTTTTGTTGGTTTTGATCGAATGAACTTATTTCAGTCAGCTGGATCTTTCCTCTTCAAAGCAAAAAGATTTTATCTTCAAATACAAGAACTTTTCATGGTTTTGTTGGTTTTCAGCAAATGAACATATTTCAGCGAGCTAGAAGTTTTTTCTTTAATCGCGCAAGATTTTATCTTAAAATACAAGAACTTTTCGTGGTTCTTGTCAATTTTTGTTGGTTTTCATCTGATGAACTTATTTCAGTCACCTCGATCTTTCTTCTTCAAAGCAAAAAGATTCTATCTTCAAATACAAGAACTTTTCGTGGTTTTGTTGATTTTCACCAAATGAACATATTTCAGCGAGCGAGAAGTTTTTTCTTTAATAGCGTCAGATTTTATCCTAAAATACAAGAACTTTTCGTGGTTCTTGTCAATTTTTGATGATTTTCATCGAATGAACTTATTTCAGTCACCTCGATCTTTCTTCTTCAAAGCAAAAAGATTTTATCTTCAAATACAAGAACTTTTCGTGGTTTTGTTGATTTTCAGCAAATGAACATATTTCAGCGAGCGAGAAGTTTTTTCTTTAATAGCGTAAGATTTTATCTTAAAATACAAGAACTTTTCGTGGTTCTTGTCAATTTTTGTTGGTTTTGATCGAATGAACTTATTTCAGTCAGCTAGATCTTTCTTCTTCAAAGCAAAAAGATTTTATCTTCAAATACAAGAACTTTTCGTGGTTTTGTTGATTTTCAGCAAATGAACATATTTCAGCGAGCTGGAAGTTTTTTCTTTAATAGCGTCAGATTTTATCTTAAAATACAAGAACTTTTCGTGGTTCTTGTCAATTTTTGTTGGTTTTGATCGAATGAACTTATTTCAGTCAGCTGGATCTTTCTTCTTCAAAGCAAAAAGATTTTATCTTCAAATACAAGAACTTTTCGTGGTTTTGTTGATTTTCAGCAAATGACCATACTTCAGTGAGCGAGAAGTTTTTTCTTTAATAGCGTCAGATTTTATCCTAAAATACAAGAACTTTTCGTGGTTCTTGTCAATTTTTGTTGGTTTTGATCGAATGAACTTATTTCAGTCAGCTAGATCTTTCTTCTTCAAAGCAAAAAGATTTTATCTTCAAATACAAGAACTTTTCGTGGTTTTGTTGATTTTCAGCAAATGACCATATTTCAGCGAGCGAGAAGTTTTTTCTTTAATAGCATCAGATTTTATCTTAAAATACAAGAACTTTTCGTGGTTCTTGTCTATTTTTGTTGATTTTCATCAGATGAACTTATTTCAGTCAGCTGGATCTTTCTTCTTCAAAGCAAAAAGATTTTATCTTCAAATACAAGAACTTTTCGTGGTTTTGTTGATTTTCAGCAAATGAACATATTTCAGCGAGCGAGAAGTTTTTTCTTTACTAGCGTCAGATTTTCTCTCAAAATACAAGAACTTTTCGTGGTTCCTATCAATTTTTGTTGGTTTTCATCTAATGAACTTATTTCAGTCAGCTGGATCTTTCTTCTTCAAAGCAAAAAGATTTTATCTTCAAATACAAGAACTTTTCGTGGTTTTGTTGGTTTTCAGCAAATGAACATATTTCAGCGAGCTAGAAGTTTTTTCTTTAATCGCGCAAGATTTTATCTTAAAATACAAGAACTTTTCGTGGTTCTTTTCAATTTTTGTTGGTTTTGATCGAATGAACTTATTTCAGTCAGCTGGATCTTTCTTCTTCAAAGCAAAAAGATTTTATCTTCAAATACAAGAACTTTTCGTGGTTTTGTTGATTTTCAGCAAATGAACATATTTCAGCGAGCTGGAAGTTTTTTCTTTAACAGCGTCAGATTTTATCTTAAAATACAAGAACTTTTCGTGGTTCTTGTCAATTTTTGTTGATTTTCATCAAATGAACTTATTTCAGTCACCTCGATCTTTCTTCTTCAAAGCAAAATGATTTTATCTTCAAATACAAGAACTTTTCGTGGTTTTGTTGGTTTTCAGCAAATGAACATATTTCAGCGAGCTAGAAGTTTTTTCTTTAATCGCGCAAGATTTTATCTTAAAATACAAGAACTTTTCGTGGTTCTTTTCAATTTTTGTTGGTTTTGATCGAATGAACTTATTTCAGTCAGCTGGATCTTTCTTCATCAAAGCAAAAAGATTCTATCTTCAAATAAAAGAACTTTTCGTGGTTCTGTTGATTTTCAGCAAATGAACATATTTCAGCAAGCGAGAAGTTTTTTCTTTAATAGCGTCAGATTTTATCTTAAAATACAAGAACTTTTCGTGGTTCTTGTCAATTTTTGTTGGTTTTCATCTGATGAACTTATTTCAGTCACCTAGATCTTTCTTCTTCAAAGCAAAAAGATTCTATCTTCAAATACAAGAACTTTTCGTGGTTTTGTTGATTTTCACCAAATGAACATATTTCAGCGAGCGAGAAGTTTTTTCTTTAATAGCGTCAGATTTTATCCTAAAATACAAGAACTTTTCGTGGTTCTTGTCAATTTTTGTGGATTTTCATCGAATGAACTTATTTCAGTCACCTCGATCTTTCTTCTTCAAAGCAAAAAGATTTTATCTTCAAATACAAGAACTTTTCGTGGTTTTGTTGATTTTCAGCAAATGAACATATTTCAGCGAGCGAGAAGTTTTTTCTTTAATAGCGTAAGATTTTATCTTAAAATACAAGAACTTTTCGTGGTTCTTGTCAATTTTTGTTGGTTTTGATCGAATGAACTTATTTCAGTCAGCTGGATCTTTCTTCTTCAAAGCAAAAAGATTTTATCTTCAAATACAAGAACTTTTCGTGGTTTTGTTGATTTTCAGCAAATGACCATATTTCAGCGAGCGAGAAGTTTTTTCTTTAATAGCGTCAGATTTTATCTTAAAATACAAGAACTTTTCGTGGTTCTTGTCATTTTTGTTGATTTTCATCTGATGAACTTATTTCAGTCAGCAAGATCTATCTTCTTCAAATCAAAAAGATTTTATCTTCAAATACAAGAACTTTTCGTGGTTTTGTTGATTTTCAGCAAATGAACATATTTCAGCGAGCGAGAAGTTTTTTCTTTAATAGCGTCAGATTTTATCTTGAAATACAAAAACTTTTCGTGGTTCTTATCAATTTTTGTTGGTTTTCATCAAATGAACTTATTTCAGTCAGCTGGATCTTTCTTCTTCAAAGCAAAAAGATTTTATCTTCAAATACAAGAACTTTTCGTGGTTTTGTTGATTTTCAGCAAATGAACATATTTCAGCGAGCTGGAAGTTTTTTCTTTAATAGCGTCAGATTTTATCTTAAAATACAAGAACTTTTCGTGGTTCTTGTCAATTTTTGTTGGTTTTCATCAAATGAACTTATTTCAGTCACCTCGATCTTTCTTCTTCAAAGCAAAATGATTTTATCTTCAAATACAAGAACTTTTCGTGGTTTTGTTGGTTTTCAGCAAATGAACATATTTCAGCGAGCTAGAAGTTTTTTCTTTAATCGCGCAAGATTTTATCTTAAAATACAAGAACTTTTCGTGGTTCTTGTCAATTTTTGTTGGTTTTGATCGAATGAACTTATTTCAGTCAGCTAGATCTTTCTTCTTCAAAGCAAAAAGATTCTATCTTCAAATAAAAGAACTTTTCGTGGTTTTGTTGATTTTCAGCAAATGAACATATTTCAGCGAGCGAGAAGTTTTTTCTTTAATAGCGTCAGATTTTATCTTAAAATACAAGAACTTTTCGTGGTTCTTGTCAATTTTTCTTGGTTTTGATCGAATGAACTTATTTCAGTCAGCTAGATCTTTCTTCTTCAAAGCAAAAAGATTCTATCTTCAAATAAAAGAACTTTTTGTGGTTTTGTTGATTTTCAGCAAATGAACATATTTCAGCGAGCGAGAAGTTTTTTCTTTAATAGCGTCAGATTTTATCTTAAAATACAAGAACTTTTCGTGGTTCTTGTCAATTTTTCTTGGTTTTGATCGAATGAACTTATTTCAGTCAGCTAGATCTTTCTTCTTCAAAGCAAAAATATTTTATCTTCAAATACAAGAACTTTTCGTGGTTTTGTTGATTTTCAGCAAATGAACATATTTCAGCGAGCTGGAAGTTTTTTCTTTAATAGCGTCAGATTTTATCTTAAAATACAAGAACATTTCGTGGTTCTTGTCAATTTTTGTTGGTTTTCATCTAATGAACTTATTTCAGTCAGCTGGATCTTTCTTCTTCAAAGCAAAAAGATTTTATCTTCAAATACAAGAACTTTTCGTGGTTTTGTTGATTTTCAGCAAATGAACATATTTCAGCGAGCTAGAAGTTTTTTCTTTAATAGCCTCAGATTTTATCTTAAAATACAAGAACTTTTCGTGGTTCTTGTCAATTTTTGTTGGTTTTGATCGAATGAACTTATTTCAGTCAGCTAGATCTTTCTTCTTCAAAGCAAAAAGATTTTATCTTCAAATACAAGAACTTTTCGTGGTTTTGTTGATTTTCAGCAAATGACCATATTTCAGCGAGCGAGAAGTTTTTTCTTTAATAGCATCAGATTTTATCTTAAAATACAAGAACTTTTCGTGGTTCTTGTCTATTTTTGTTGATTTTCATCTGATGAACTTATTTCAGTCAGCTGGATCTTTCTTCTTCAAAGCAAAAAGATTTTATCTTCAAATACAAGAACTTTTCGTGGTTTTGTTGATTTTCAGCAAATGAACATATTTCAGCGAGCGAGAAGTTTTTTCTTTACTAGCGTCAGATTTTCTCTTAAAATACAAGAACTTTTCGTGGTTCCTATCAATTTTTGTTGGTTTTCATCTGATGAACTTATTTCAGTCAGCTGGATCTTTCTTCTTCAAAGCAAAAAGATTTTATCTTCAAATACAAGAACTTTTCGTGGTTTTGTTGATTTTTGCAAATGAACATATTTCAGCGAGCTGGAAGTTTTTTCTTTAACAGCGTCAGATTTTATCTTAAAATACAAGAACTTTTCGTGGTTCTTGTCAATTTTTGTTGATTTTCATCAAATGAACTTATTTCAGTCACCTCGATCTTTCTTCTTCAAAGCAAAATGATTTTATCTTCAAATACAAGAACTTTTCGTGGTTTTGTTGGTTTTCAGCAAATGACCATATTTCAGCGAGCTAGAAGTTTTTTCTTTAATTGCGCAAGATTTTATCTTAAAATACAAGAACTTTTCGTGGTTCTTTTCAATTTTTGTTGGTTTTGATCGAATGAACTTATTTCAGTCAGCTAGATCTTTCTTCATCAAAGCAAAAAGATTCTATCTTCAAATAAAAGAACTTTTCGTGGTTCTGTTGAATTTCAGCAAATGAACATATTTCAGCGAGCGAGAAGTTTTTTCTTTAATAGCGTCAGATTTTATCTTAAAATACAAGAACTTTTCGTGGTTCTTGTCAATTTTTGTTGGTTTTCATCTGATGAACTTATTTCAGTCACCGAGATCTTTCTTCTTCAAAGCAAAAAGATTCTATCTTCAAATACAAGAACTTTTCGTGGTTTTGTTGATTTTCACCAAATGAACATATTTCAGCGAGCGAGAAGTTTTTTCTTTAATAGCGTCAGATTTTATCCTAAAATACAAGAACTTTTCGTGGTTCTTGTCAATTTTTGTTGATTTTCATCGAATGAACTTATTTCAGTCACCTCGATCTTTCTTCTTCAAAGCAAAAAGATTTTATCTTCAAATACAAGAACTTTTCGTGGTTTTGTTGATTTTCAGCAAATGAACATATTTCAGCGAGCGAGAAGTTTTTTCTTTGATAGCGTCAGATTTTATCTTAAAATACAAGAACTTTTCGTGGTTCTTGTCAATTTTTGTTGGTTTTGATCGAATGAACTTATTTCAGTCAGCTAGATCTTTCTTCTTCAAAGCAAAAAGATTTTATCTTCAAATACAAGAACTTTTCGTGGTTTTGTTGATTTTCAGCAAATGACCATATTTCAGCGAGCGAGAAGTTTTTTCTTTAATAGCGTCAGATTTTATCTTGAAATACAAAAACTTTTCGTGGTTCTTATCAATTTTTGTTGGTTTTCATCAAATGAACCTATTTCAGTCAGCTGGATCTTTCTTCTTCAAAGCAAAAAGATTTTATCTTCAAATAGAAGAACTTTTCGTGGTTTTGTTGATTTTCAGCAAATGAACATATTTCAGCGAGCTGGAAGTTTTTTCTTTAATAGCGTCAGATTTTATCTTAAAATACAAGAACTTTTCGTGGTTCTTGTCAATTTTTGTTGGTTTTCATCAAATGAACTTATTTCAGTCACCTCGATCTTTCTTCTTCAAAGCAAAATGATTTTATCTTCAAATACAAGAACTTTTCGTGGTTTTGTTGGTTTTCAGCAAATGAACATATTTCAGCGAGCTAGAAGTTTTTTCTTTAATCACGCAAGATTTTATCTTAAAATACAAGAACTTTTCGTGGTTCTTGTCAATTTTTGTTGGTTTTGATCGAATGAACTTATTTCAGTCAGCTCGATCTTTCTTCTTCAAAGCAAAAAGATTCTATCTTCAAATAAAAGAACTTTTCGTGGTTTTGTTGATTTTCAGCAAATGAACATATTTCAGCGAGCGAGAAGTTTTTTCTTTAATAGCGTCAGATTTTATCTTAAAATACAAGAACTTTTCGTGGTTCTTGTCAATTTTTGTTGGTTTTCATCTAATGAACTTATTTCAGTCAGCTGGATCTTTCTTCTTCAAAGCAAAAAGATTTTATCTTCAAATACAAGAACTTTTCGTGGTTTTGTTGATTTTCAGCAAATGAACATATTTCAGCGAGCTGGAAGTTTTCTCTTTAATAGCGTCAGATTTTATCTTAAAATACAAGAACTTTTCGTGGTTCTTGTCAATTTTTGTTGATTTTCATCAAATGAACTTATTTCAGTCACCTCGATCTTTCTTCTTCAAAGCAAAATGATTTTATCTTCAAATACAAGAACTTTTCGTGGTTTTGTTGGTTTTCAGCAAATGAACATATTTCAGCGAGCGAGAAGTTTTTTCTTTAATCGCGTCAGATTTTATCTTAAAATACAAGAACTTTTCGTGGTTCTTGTCAATTTTTGTTGGTTTTGATCGAATGAACTTATTTCAGTCAGCTGGATCTTTCTTCTTCAAAGCAAAAAGATTTTATCTTCAAATACAAGAACTTTTCGTGGTTTTGTTGATTTTCAGCAAATGACCATATTTCAGCGAGCGAGAAGTTTTTTCTTTAATAGCGTCAGATTTTATCTTAAAATACAAGAACTTTTCGTGGTTCTTGTCAATTTTTGTTGATTGTCATCTGATGAACTTATTTCAGTCAGCTGGATCTTTCTTCTTCAAAGCAAAAAGATTTTATCTTCAAATACAAGAACTTTTCGTGGTTTTGTTGATTTTCAGCAAATGAACATATTTCAGCGAACTGGAAGTTTTTTCTTTAATAGCGTCAGATTTTATCTTAAAATACAAGAACTTTTCGTGGTTCTTATCAATTTTTGTTGGTTTTCATCCAATGAACTTATTTCAGTCAGCTGGATCTTTCTTCTTCAAAGCAAAAAGATTTTATCTTCAAATACAAGAACTTTACGTGGTTTTGTTGGTTTTCAGCAAATGAACATATTTCAGCGAGCTAGAAGATTTTTCTACAATAGCGCAATATTTTATCTTAAAATACAAGAACTTTTCGTGGTTCTTGTCAATTTTTGTTGGTGTTGATCGAATGAACTTATTTCAGTCAGCTAGATCTTTCTTCTTCAAAGCAAAAAGATTTTATCTTCAAATACAAGAACTTTTCGTGGTTTTGTTGATTTTCAGCAAATGAACATATTTCAGCGAGCGAGAAGTTTTTTCTTTCATCGCGTCAGATTTTATCTTAAAATACAAGAACTTTTCGTGGTTCTTGTCAATTTTTGTTGATTTTCATCTGATGAACTTATTTCAGTCAGCTGGATCTTTCTTCTTCAAAGCAAAAAGATTTTATCTTCAAATACAAGAACTTTTCGTGGTTTTGTTGATTTTCAGCAAATGAACATATTTCAGCGAGCTGGAAGTTTTTTCTTTAATAGCGTCAGATTTTATCTTAAAATACAAGAACTTTTCGTGGTTCTTGTCAATTTTTGTTGGTTTTCATCTGATGAACTTATTTCAGTCACCGAGATCTTTCTTCTTCAAAGCAAAAAGATTCTATCTTCAAATAAAAGAACTTTTCGTGGTTTTGTTGATTTTCACCAAATGAACATATTTCAGCGAGCGAGAAGTTTTTTCTTTAATAGCGTCAGATTTTATCTTAAAATACAAGAACTTTTCGTGGTTCTTGTCATTTTTGTTGATTTTCATCTGATGAACTTATTTCAGTCAGCAAGATCTATCTTCTTCAAATCAAAAAGATTTTATCTTCAAATACAAGAACTTTTCGTGGTTTTGTTGATTTTCAGCAAATGAACATATTTCAGCGAGCGAGAAGTTTTTTCTTTAATAGCGTCAGATTTTATCTTGAAATACAAAAACTTTTCGTGGTTCTTATCAATTTTTGTTGGTTTTCATCTAATGAACTTATTTCAGTCAGCTGGATCTTTCTTCTTCAAAGCAAAAAGATTTTATCTTCAAATACAAGAACTTTTCGTGGTTTTGTTGATTTTCAGCAAATGAACATATTTCAGCGAGCTGGAAGTTTTTTCTTTAATAGAGTCAGATTTTATCCTAAAATACAAGAACTTTTCGTGGTTCTTGTCAATTTTTGTTGATTTTCATCGAATGAACTTATTTCAGTCAGCTAGATCTTTCTTCTTCAAAGCAAAAAGATTTTATCTTCAAATACAAGAACTTTTCGTGGTTTTGTTGATTTTCAGCAAATGACCATATTTCAGCGAGCGAGAAGTTTTTTCTTTAATAGCGTCAGATTTTATCTTGAAATACAAAAACTTTTCGTGGTTCTTATCAATTTTTGTTGGTTTTCATCAAATGAACCTATTTCAGTCAGCTGGATCTTTCTTCTTCAAAGCAAAAAGATTTTATCTTCAAATAGAAGAACTTTTCGTGGTTTTGTTGATTTTCAGCAAATGAACATATTTCAGCGAGCTGGAAGTTTTTTCTTTAATAGCGTCAGATTTTATCTTAAAATACAAGAACTTTTCGTGGTTCTTGTCAATTTTTGTTGGTTTTCATCAAATGAACTTATTTCAGTCACCTCGATCTTTCTTCTTCAAAGCAAAATGATTTTATCTTCAAATACAAGAACTTTTCGTGGTTTTGTTGGTTTTCAGCAAATGAACATATTTCAGCGAGCTAGAAGTTTTTTCTTTAATCACGCAAGATTTTATCTTAAAATACAAGAACTTTTCGTGGTTCTTGTCAATTTTTGTTGGTTTTGATCGAATGAACTTATTTCAGTCAGCTCGATCTTTCTTCTTCAAAGCAAAAAGATTCTATCTTCAAATAAAAGAACTTTTCGTGGTTTTGTTGATTTTCAGCAAATGAACATATTTCAGCGAGCGAGAAGTTTTTTCTTTAATAGCGTCAGATTTTATCTTAAAATACAAGAACTTTTCGTGGTTCTTGTCAATTTTTGTTGATTTTCATCAAATGAACTTATTTCAGTCACCTCGATCTTTCTTCTTCAAAGCAAAATGATTTTATCTTCAAATACAAGAACTTTTCGTGGTTTTGTTGGTTTTCAGCAAATGAACATATTTCAGCGAGCTCGAAGTTTTTTCTTTAATCGCGCAAGATTTTATCTTAAAATACAAGAACTTTTCGTGGTTCTTGTCAATTTTTGTTGGTTTTGATCGAATGAACTTATTTCAGTCAGCTAGATCTTTCTTCTTCAAAGCAAAAAGATTCTATCTTCAAATAAAAGAACTTTTCGTGGTTTTGTTGATTTTCAGCAAATGAACACATTTCAGCGAGCGAGAAGTTTTTTCTTTAATCGCGTCAGATTTTATCTTAAAATACAAGAACTTTTCGTGGTTCTTGTCAATTTTTGTTGGTTTTGATCGAATGAACTTATTTCAGTCAGCTGGATCTTTCTTCTTCAAAGCAAAAAGATTTTATCTTCAAATACAAGAACTTTTCGTGGTTTTGTTGATTTTCAGCAAATGACCATATTTCAGCGAGCGAGAAGTTTTTTCTTTAATAGCGTCAGATTTTATCTTAAAATACAAGAACTTTTCGTGGTTCTTGTCAATTTTTGTTGATTGTCATCTGATGAACTTATTTCAGTCAGCTGGATCTTTCTTCTTCAAAGCAAAAAGATTTTATCTTCAAAGACAAGAACTTTTCGTGGTTTTGTTGATTTTCAGCAAATGAACATATTTCAGCGAGCTGGAAGTTTTTTCTTTAATAGCGTCAGATTTTATCTTAAAATACAAGAACTTTTCGTGGTTCTTGTCAATTTTTGTTGGTTTTCATCTGATGAACTTATTTCAGTCACCGAGATCTTTCTTCTTCAAAGCAAAAAGATTCTATCTTCAAATAAAAGAACTTTTCGTGGTTTTGTTGATTTTCACCAAATGAACATATTTCAGCGAGCGAGAAGTTTTTTCTTTAATAGCGTCAGATTTTATCTTAAAATACAAGAACTTTTCGTGGTTCTTGTCATTTTTGTTGATTTTCATCTGATGAACTTATTTCAGTCAGCAAGATCTATCTTCTTCAAATCAAAAAGATTTTATCTTCAAATACAAGAACTTTTCGTGGTTTTGTTGATTTTCAGCAAATGAACATATTTCAGCGAGCGAGAAGTTTTTTCTTTAATAGCGTCAGATTTTATCTTGAAATACAAAAACTTTTCGTGGTTCTTATCAATTTTTGTTGGTTTTCATCTAATGAACTTATTTCAGTCAGCTGGATCTTTCTTCTTCAAAGCAAAAAGATTTTATCTTCAAATACAAGAACTTTTCGTGGTTTTGTTGATTTTCAGCAAATGAACATATTTCAGCGAGCTGGAAGTTTTTTCTTTAATAGCGTCAGATTTTATCTTAAAATACAAGAACTTTTCGTGGTTCTTGTCAATTTTTGTTGGTTTTCATCAAATGAACTTATTTCAGTCACCTCGATCTTTCTTCTTCAAAGCAAAATGATTTTATCTTCAAATACAAGAACTTTTCGTGGTTTTTTTGGTTTTCAGCAAATGAACATATTTCAGCGAGCTCGAAGTTTTTTCTTTAATCGCGCAAGATTTTATCTTAAAATAAAAGAACTTTTCGTGGTTCTTGTCAATTTTTGTTGGTTTTGATCGAATGAACTTATTTCAGTCAGCTGGATCTTTCTTCTTCAAAGCAAAAAGATTCTATCTTCAAATAAAAGAACTTTTCGTGGTTTTGTTGATTTTCAGCAAATGAACATATTTCAGCGAGCGAGAAGTTTTTTCTTTAATAGCGTCAGATTTTATCTTAAAATACAAGAACTTTTCGTGGTTCTTGTCAATTTTTGTTGGTTTTGATCGAATGAACTTATTTCAGTCAGCTGGATCTTTCTTCTTCAAAGCAAAAAGTTTTTATCTTCAAATACAAGAACTTTTCGTGGTTTTGTTGATTTTCAGCAAATGAACATATTTCAGCGAGCTGGAAGTTTTTTCTTTAATAGCGTCAGATTTTATCTTAAAATACAAGAACTTTTCGTGGTTCTTGTCAATTTTTGTTGGTTTTCATCTAATGAACTTATTTCAGTCAGCTGGATCTTTCTTCTTCAAAGCAAAAAGATTTTATCTTCAAATACAAGAACTTTTTGTGGTTTTGTTGATTTTCAGCAAATGAACATATTTCAGCGAGCTGGAAGTTTTTTCTTTAATAGCGTCAGATTTTATCCTAAAATACAAGAACTTTTCGTGGTTCTTGTCAATTTTTGTTGGTTTTGATCGAATGAACTTATTTCAGTCAGCTAGATCTTTCTTCTTCAAAGCAAAAAGATTTTATCTTCAAATACAAGAACTTTTCGTGGTTTTGTTGATTTTCAGCAAATGACCATATTTCAGCGAGCGAGAAGTTTTTTCTTTAATAGCATCAGATTTTATCTTAAAATACAAGAACTTTTCGTGGTTCTTGTCTATTTTTGTTGATTTTCATCTGATGAACTTATTTCAGTCAGCTGGATCTTTCTTCTTCAAAGCAAAAAGATTTTATCTTCAAATACAAGAACTTTTCGTGGTTTTGTTGATTTTCAGCAAATGAACATATTTCAGCGAGCGAGAAGTTTTTTCTTTACTAGCGTCAGATTTTCTCTTAAAATACAAGAACTTTTCGTGGTTCCTATCAATTTTTGTTGGTTTTCATCTAATGAACTTATTTCAGTCAGCTGGATCTTTCTTCTTCAAAGCAAAAAGATTTTATCTTCAAATACAAGAACTTTTCGTGGTTTTGTTGATTTTCAGCAAATGAACATATTTCAGCGAGCGAGAAGTTTTTTCTTTAATAGCGTCAGATTTTATCTTAAAATACAAGAACTTTTCGTGGTTCTTGTCATTTTTTGTTGGTTTTCATCTAATGAACTTATTTCAGTCAGCTGGATCTTTCTTCTTCAAAGCAAAAAGATTTTATCTTCAAATACAAGAACTTTTCGTGGTTTTGTTGATTTTCAACAAATGAACATATTTCAGCGAGCTGGAAGTTTTTTCTTTAACAGCGTCAGATTTTATCTTAAAATACAAGAACTTTTCGTGGTTCTTGTCAATTTTTGTTGATTTTCATCAAATGAACTTATTTCAGTCACCTCGATCTTTCTTCTTCAAAGCAAAATGATTTTATCTTCAAATACAAGAACTTTTCGTGGTTTTGTTGGTTTTCAGCAAATGAACATATTTCAGCGAGCTAGAAGTTTTTTCTTTAATCGCGCAAGATTTTATCTTAAAATACAAGAACTTTTCGTGGTTCTTTTCAATTTTTGTTGGTTTTGATCGAATGAACTTATTTCAGTCAGCGAGATCTTTCTTATTCAAAGCAAAAAGATTCTATCTTCAAATAAAAGAACTTTTCGTGGTTCTGTTGATTTTCAGCAAATGAACATATTTCAGCAAGCGAGAAGTTTTTTCTTTAATAGCGTCAGATTTTATCTTAAAATACAAGAACTTTTCGTGGTTCTTGTCAATTTTTGTTGGTTTTCATCTGATGAACTTATTTCAGTCACCGAGATCTTTCTTCTTCAAAGCAAAAAGATTCTATCTTCAAATACAAGAACTTTTCGTGGTTTTGTTGATTTTCACCAAATGAACATATTTCAGCGAGCGAGAAGTTTTTTCTTTAATAGCGTCAGATTTTATCCTAAAATACAAGAACTTTTCGTGGTTCTTGTCAATTTTTGTTGATTTTCATCGAATGAACTTATTTCAGTCACCTCGATCTTTCTTCTTCAAAGCAAAAAGATTTTATCTTCAAATACAATAAACTTTTCGTGGTTTTGTTGATTTTCAGCAAATGACCATATTTCATCGAGCGAGAAGTTTTTTCTTTAATAGCGTCAGATTTTATCTTAAAATACAAGAACTTTTCGTGGTTCTTGTCATTTTTGTTGATTTTCATCTGATGAACTTATTTCAGTCAGCAAGATCTATCTTCTTCAAATCAAAAAGATTTTATCTTCAAATACAAGAACTTTTCGTGGTTTTGTTGATTTTCAGCAAATGAACATATTTCAGCGAGCGAGAAGTTTTTTCTTTAATAGCGTCAGATTTTATCTTGAAATACAAAAACTTTTCGTGGTTCTTATCAATTTTTGTTGGTTTTCATCAAATGAACTTATTTCAGTCAGCTGGATCTTTCTTCTTCAAAGCAAAAAGATTTTATCTTCAAATACAAGAACTTTTCGTGGTTTTGTTGATTTTCAGCAAATGACCATATTTCAGCGAGCGAGAAGTTTTTTCTTTAATAGCGTCAGATTTTATCTTAAAATACAAGAACTTTTCGTGGTTCTTGTCATTTTTGTTGATTTTCATCTGATGAACTTATTTCAGTCAGCAAGATCTATCTTCTTCAAATCAAAAAGATTTTATCTTCAAATACAAGAACTTTTCGTGGTTTTGTTGATTTTCAGCAAATGAACATATTTCAGCGAGCGAGAAGTTTTTTCTTTAATAGCGTCAGATTTTATCTTGAAATACAAAAACTTTTCGTGGTTCTTATCAATTTTTGTTGGTTTTCATCAAATGAACTTATTTGAGTCAGCTGGATCTTTCTTCTTCAAAGCAAAAAGATTTTATCTTCAAATACAAGAACTTTTCGTGGTTTTGTTGATTTTCAGCAAATGAACATATTTCAGCGAGCTGGAAGTTTTTTCTTTAATAGCGTCAGATTTTATCTTAAAATACAAGAACTTTTCGTGGTTCTTGTCAATTTTTGTTGGTTTTCATCAAATGAACTTATTTCAGTCACCTCGATCTTTCTTCTTCAAAGCAAAAAGATTTTATCTTCAAATACAAGAACTTTTCGTGGTTTTGTTCATTTTCAGCAAATGAACATATTTCAGCGAGCTGGAAGTTTTTTCTTTAATAGCGTCAGATTTTATCTTAAAATACAAGAACTTTTCGTGGTTCTTGTCAATTTTTGTTGGTTTTCATCAAATGAACTTATTTCAGTCACCTCGATCTTTCTTCTTCAAAGCAAAATGATTTTATCTTCAAATACAAGAACTTTTCGTGGTTTTGTTGGTTTTCAGCAAATGAACATATTTCAGCGAGCTAGGATTTTTTTCTTTAATCGCGCAAGATTTTATCTTAAAATACAAGAACTTTTCGTGGTTCTTGTCAATTTTTGTTGGTTTTGATCGAATGAACTTATTTCACTCAGCTAGATCTTTCTTCTTTAAAGCAAAAATATTCTATCTTCAAATAAAAGAACTTTTCGTGGTTTTGTTGATTTTCAGCAAATGAACATATTTCAGCGAGCGAGAAGTTTTTTCTTTAATAGCGTCAGATTTTATCTTAAAATACAAGAACTTTTCGTGGTTCTTGTCAATTTTTCTTGGTTTTGATCGAATGAACTTATTTCAGTCAGCTAGATCTTTCTTCTTCAAAGCAAAAAGATTCTATCTTCAAATAAAAGAACTTTTCGTGGTTTTGTTGATTTTCAGCAAATGAACATATTTCAGCGAGCGAGAAGTTTTTTCTTTAATAGCGTCAGATTTTATCTTAAAATACAAGAACTTTTCGTGGTTCTTGTCAATTTTTCTTGGTTTTGATCGAATGAACTTATTTCAGTCAGCTGGATCTTTCTTCTTCAAAGCAAAAAGATTTTATCTTCAAATACAAGAACTTTTTCGTGGTTTTGTTGATTTTCAGCAAATGAACATATTTCAGCGAGCTGGAAGTTTTTTCTTTAATAGCGTCAGATTTTATCTTAAAATACAAGAACTTTTCGTGGTTCTTGTCAATTTTTGTTGGTTTTCATCTAATGAACTTATTTCAGTCAGCTGGATCTTTCTTCTTCAAAGCAAAAAGATTTTATCTTCAAATACAAGAACTTTTCGTGGTTTTGTTGATTTTCAGCAAATGAACATATTTCAGCGAGCTGGAAGTTTTTTCTTTAATAGCGTCAGATTTTATCTTAAAATACAAGAACTTTTCGTGGTTCTTGTCAATTTTTGTTGGTTTTCATCTAATGAACTTATTTCAGTCAGCTAGATCTTTCTTCTTCAAAGCAAAAAGATTTTATCTTGAAATACAAGAACTTTTCGTGGTTTTGTTGATTTTCAGCAAATGAACATATTTCAGCGAGCGAGAAGTTTTTTCTTTAATCGCGTCAGATTTTATCCTAAAATACAAGAACTTTTCGTGGTTCTTGTCAATTTTTGTTGGTTTTGATCGAATGAACTTATTTCAGTCAGCTAGATCTTTCTTCTTCAAAGCAAAAAGATTTTATCTTCAAATACAAGAACTTTTCGTGGTTTTGTTGATTTTCAGCAAATGACCATATTTCAGCGAGCGAGAAGTTTTTTCTTTAATAGCATCAGATTTTATCTTACAATACATGAACTTTTCGTGGTTCTTGTCAATTTTTGTTGGTTTTCATCTGATGAACTTATTACAGTCACCGAGATCTTTCTTCTTCAAAGCAAAAATATTCTATCTTCAAATACAAGAACTTTTCGTGGTTTTGTTGATTTTCACCAAATGAACATATTTCAGCGAGCGAGAAGTTTTTTCTTTAATAGCGTCAGATTTTATCCTAAAATACAAGAACTTTTCGTGGTTCTTGTCAATTTTTGTTGATTTTCATTGAATGAACTTATTTCAGTCACCTCGATCTTTCTTCTTCAAAGCAAAAAGATTTTATCTTCAAATACAAGAACTTTTCGTGGTTTTGTTGATTTTCAGCAAATGAACACATTTCAGCGAGCGAGAAGTTTTTTCTTTAATCGCGTCAGATTTTATCTTAAAATACAAGAACTTTTCGTGGTTCTTGTCAATTTTTGTTGGTTTTGATCGAATGAACTTATTTCAGTCAGCTAGATCTTTCTTCTTCAAAGCAAAAAGATTTTATCTTCAAATACAAGAACTTTTCGTGGTTTTGTTGATTTTCAGCAAATGACCATATTTCAGCGAGCGAGAAGTTTTTTTCTTTAATAGCGTCAGATTTTATCTTAAAATACAAGAACTTTTCGTGGTTCTTGTCAATTTTTGTTGATTTTCATCGAATGAACCTATTTCACTCACCTCGATCTTTCTTCTTCAAAGCAAAAAGATTTTATCTTCAAATACAAGAACTTTTCGTGGTTTTGTTGATTTTCAGCAAATGAACACATTTCAGCGAGCGAGAAGTTTTTTCTTTAATCGCGTCAGATTTTATCTTAAAATACAAGAACTTTTCGTGGTTCTTGTCAATTTTTGTTGGTTTTGATCGAATGAACTTCTTTCAGTCAGCTAGATCTTTCTTCTTCAAAGCAAAAAGATTTTATCTTCAAATACAAGAACTTTTCGTGGTTTTGTTGATTTTCAGCAAATGACCATATTTCAGCGAGCGAGAAGTTTTTTTCTTTAATAGCGTCAGATTTTATCTTAAAATACAAGAACTTTTCGTGGTTCTTGTCAATTTTTGTTGATTTTCATCTGATGAACTTATTTCAGTCAGCTGGATCTTTCTTCTTCAAAGCAAAAAGATTTTATCTTCAAATACAAGAACTTTACGTGGTTTTGTTGATTTTCAGCAAATGAACATCTTTCAGCGAACTGGAAGTTTTTTCTTTAATAGCGTCAGATTTTATCTTAAAATACAAGAACTTTTCGTGGTTCTTGTCAATTTTTGTTGGTTTTGATCGAATGAACTTATTTCAGTCAGCTGGATCTTTCTTCTTCAAAGCAAAAAGATTCTATCTTCAAATAAAAGAACTTTTCGTGGTTTTGTTGATTTTCAGCAAATGAACATATTTCAGCGAGCGAGAAGTTTTTTCTTTAATAGCGTCAGATTTTATCTTAAAATACAAGAACTTTTCGTGGTTCTTGTCAATTTTTGTTGGTTTTGATCGAATGAACTTATTTCAGTCAGCTGGATCTTTCTTCTTCAAAGCAAAAAGATTTTATCTTCAAATACAAGAACTTTTCGTGGTTTTGTTGATTTTCAGCAAATGAACATATTTCAGCGAGCTGGAAGTTTTTTCTTTAATAGCGTCAGATTTTATCTTAAAATACAAGAACTTTTCGTGGTTCTTGTCAATTTTTGTTGATTTTCATCAAATGAACTTATTTCAGTCACCTCGATCTTTCTTCTTCAAAGCAAAATGATTTTATCTTCAAATACAAGAACTTTTCGTGGTTTTGTTGGTTTTCAGCAAATGAACATATTTCAGCGAGCTAGAAGTTTTTTCTTTAATCGCGCCAGATTTTATCTTAAAATACAAGAACTTTTCGTGGTTCTTGTCAATTTTTGTTGGTTTTGATCGAATGAACTTATTTCAGTCAGCTCGATCTTTCTTCTTCAAAGCAAAAAGATTTTATCTTCAAATAAAAGAACTTTTCGTGGTTTTGTTGATTTTCAGCAAATGAACACATTTCAGCGAGCGAGAAGTTTTTTCTTTAATCGCGTCAGATTTTATCTTAAAATACAAGAACTTTTCGTGGTTCTTGTCAATTTTTGTTGGTTTTGATCGAATGAACTTATTTCAGTCAGCTAGATCTTTCTTCTTCAAAGCAAAAAGATTTTATCTTCAAATACAAGAACTTTTCGTGGTTTTGTTGGTTTTCAGCAAATGAACATATTTCAGCGAGCTAGAAGTTTTTTCTTTAATCGCGCAAGATTTTATCTTAAAATACAAGAACTTTTCGTGGTTCTTGTCAATTTTTCTTGGTTTTGATCGAATGAACTTATTTCAGTCAGCTGGATCTTTCTTCTTCAAAGCAAAAAGATTTTATCTTCAAATACAAGAACTTTTTCGTGGTTTTGTTGATTTTCAGCAAATGAACATATTTCAGCGAGCTGGAAGTTTTTTCTTTAATAGCGTCAGATTTTATCTTAAAATACAAGAACTTTTCGTGGTTCTTGTCAATTTTTGTTGGTTTTCATCTAATGAACTTATTTCAGTCAGCTGGATCTTTCTTCTTCAAAGCAAAAAGATTTTATCTTCAAATACAAGAACTTTTTGTGGTTTTGTTGATTTTCAGCAAATGAACATATTTCAGCGAGCTGGAAGTTTTTTCTTTAATAGCGTCAGATTTTATCCTAAAATACAAGAACTTTTCGTGGTTCTTGTCAATTTTTGTTGGTTTTGATCGAATGAACTTATTTCAGTCAGCTAGATCTTTCTTCTTCAAAGCAAAAAGATTTTATCTTCAAATACAAGAACTTTTCGTGGTTTTGTTGATTTTCAGCAAATGACCATATTTCAGCGAGCGAGAAGTTTTTTCTTTAATAGCATCAGATTTTATCTTACAATACAAGAACTTTTCGTGGTTCTTGTCAATTTTTGTTGGTTTTCATCTGATGAACTTATTTCAGTCACCGAGATCTTTCTTCTTCAAAGCAAAAATATTCTATCTTCAAATACAAGAACTTTTCGTGGTTTTGTTGATTTTCACCAAATGAACATATTTCAGCGAGCGAGAAGTTTTTTCTTTAATAGCGTCAGATTTTATCCTAAAATACAAGAACTTTTCGTGGTTCTTGTCAATTTTTGTTGATTTTCATTGAATGAACTTATTTCAGTCACCTCGATCTTTCTTCTTCAAAGCAAAAAGATTTTATCTTCAAATACAAGAACTTTTCGTGGTTTTGTTGATTTTCAGCAAATGAACACATTTCAGCGAGCGAGAAGTTTTTTCTTTAATCGCGTCAGATTTTATCTTAAAATACAAGAACTTTTCGTGGTTCTTGTCAATTTTTGTTGGTTTTGATCGAATGAACTTATTTCAGTCAGCTAGATCTTTCTTCTTCAAAGCAAAAAGATTTTATCTTCAAATACAAGAACTTTTCGTGGTTTTGTTGATTTTCAGCAAATGACCATATTTCAGCGAGCGAGAAGTTTTTTTCTTTAATAGCGTCAGATTTTATCTTAAAATACAAGAACTTTTCGTGGTTCTTGTCAATTTTTGTTGATTTTCATCGAATGAACTTATTTCAGTCACCTCGATCTTTCTTCTTCAAAGCAAAAAGATTTTATCTTCAAATACAAGAACTTTTCGTGGTTTTGTTGATTTTCAGCAAATGAACACATTTCAGCGAGCGAGAAGTTTTTTCTTTAATCGCGTCAGATTTTATCTTAAAATACAAGAACTTTTCGTGGTTCTTGTCAATTTTTGTTGGTTTTGATCGAATGAACTTCTTTCAGTCAGCTAGATCTTTCTTCTTCAAAGCAAAAAGATTTTATCTTCAAATACAAGAACTTTTCGTGGTTTTGTTGATTTTCAGCAAATGACCATATTTCAGCGAGCGAGAAGTTTTTTTCTTTAATAGCGTCACATTTTATCTTAAAATACAAGAACTTTTCGTGGTTCTTGTCAATTTTTGTTGATTTTCATCTGATGAACTTATTTCAGTCAGCTGGATCTTTCTTCTTCAAAGCAAAAAGATTTTATCTTCAAATACAAGAACTTTTCGTGGTTTTGTTGATTTTCAGCAAATGAACATATTTCAGCGAACTGGAAGTTTTTTCTTTAATGGCGTCAGATTTTATCTTAAAATACAAGAACTTTTCGTGGTTCTTGTCAATTTTTGTTGGTTTTGATCGAATGAACTTATTTCAGTCAGCTGGATCTTTCTTCTTCAAAGCAAAAAGATTCTATCTTCAAATAAAAGAACTTTTCGTGGTTTTGTTGATTTTCAGCAAATGACCATATTTCAGCGATCGAGAAGTTTTTTCTTTAATAGCGTCAGATTTTATCTTAAAATACAAGAACTTTTCGTGGTTCTTGTCAATTTTTGTTGGTTTTGATCGAATGAACTTATTTCAGTCAGCTGGATCTTTCTTCTTCAAAGCAAAAAGATTTTATCTTCAAATACAAGAACTTTTCGTGGTTTTGTTGATTTTCAGCAAATGAACATATTTCAGCGAGCTGGAAGTTTTTTCTTTAATAGCGTCAGATTTTATCTTAAAATACAAGAACTTTTCGTGGTTCTTGTCAATTTTTGTTGATTTTCATCAAATGAACTTATTTCAGTCACCTCGATCTTTCTTCTTCAAAGCAAAATGATTTTATCTTCAAATACAAGAACTTTTCGTGGTTTTGTTGGTTTTCAGCAAATGAACATATTTCAGCGAGCTAGAAGTTTTTTCTTTAATCGCGCCAGATTTTATCTTAAAATACAAGAACTTTTCGTGGTTCTTGTCAATTTTTGTTGGTTTTGATCGAATCAACTTATTTCAGTCAGCTAGATCTTTCTTCTTCAAAGCAAAAAGATTCTATCTTCAAATAAAAGAACTTTTCGTGGTTTTGTTGATTTTCAGCAAATGAACACATTTCAGCGAGCGAGAAGTTTTTTCTTTAATCGCGTCAGATTTTATCTTAAAATACAAGAACTTTTCGTGGTTCTTGTCAATTTTTGTTGGTTTTGATCGAATGAACTTATTTCAGTCAGCTAGATCTTTCTTCTTCAAAGCAAAAAGATTTTATCTTCAAATACAAGAACTTTTCGTGGTTTTGTTGATTTTCAGCAAATGACCATATTTCAGCGAGCGAGAAGTTTTTTTTCTTTAATAGCGTCAGATTTTATCTTAAAATACAAGAACTTTTCGTGGTTCTTGTCAATTTTTGTTGATTTTCATCTGATGAACTTATTTCAGTCAGCTGGATCTTTCTTCTTCAAAGCAAAAAGATTTTATCTTCAAATACAAGAACTTTTCGTGGTTTTGTTGATTTTCAGCAAATGAACATATTTCAGCGAACTGGAAGTTTTTTCTTTAATAGCGTCAGATTTTATCTTAAAATACAAGAACTTTTCGTGGTTCTTGTCAATTTTTGTTGGTTTTGATCGAATGAACTTATTTCAGTCAGCTGGATCTTTCTTCTTCAAAGCAAAAAGATTTTATCTTCAAATACAAGAAAATTTCATGCTTTTGTTGATTTTCAGCAAATGAACATATTTCAGCGAGCTAGAAGTTTTTTCTTTAATAGCGTCAGATTTTATCTTAAAATACAAGAACTTTTCGTGGTTCTTGTCAATTTTTGTTGATTTTCATCAAATGAACTTATTTCAGTCACCTCGATCTTTCTTCTTCAAAGCAAAAAGATTCTATCTTCAAATAAAAGAACTTTTCGTGGTTTTGTTGATTTTCAGCAAATGAACACATTTCAGCGAGCGAGAAGCTTTTTCTTTAATCGCGTCAGATTTTATCTTAAAATACAAGAACTTTTCGTGGTTCTTGTCAATTTTTGTTGGTTTTGATCGAATGAACTTATTTCAGTCAGCTAGATCTTTCTTCTTCAAAGCAAAAAGATTCTATCTTCAAATAAAAGAACTTTTCGTGGTTTTGTTGATTTTCAGCAAATGAACACATTTCAGCGAGCGAGAAGTTTTTTCTTTAATCGCGTCAGATTTTATCCTAAAATACAAGAACTTTTCGTGGTTCTTGTCAATTTTTGTTGATTTTCATCAAATGAACTTATTTCAGTCACCTCGATCTTTCTTCTTCAAAGCAAAAAGATTCTATCTTCAAATAAAAGAACTTTTCGTGGTTTTGTTGATTTTCAGCAAATGAACACATTTCAGCGAGCGAGAAGCTTTTTCTTTAATCGCGTCAGATTTTATCTTAAAATACAAGAACTTTTCGTGGTTCTTGTCAATTTTTGTTGATTTTCATCGAATGAACTTATTTCAGTCAGCTAGATCTTTCTTCCTCAAAGCAAAAAGATTTTATCTTCAAATACAAGAACTTTTCGTGGTTTTGTTGATTTTCAGCAAATGAACATATTTCAGCGAGCGAGAAGTTTTTTCTTTCATAGCCTCAGATTTTATCTTAAAATACAAGAACTTTTCGTGGTTCTTGTCAATTTTTGTTGGTTTTGATCGAATGAACTTATTTCAGTCAGCTAGATCTTTCTTCTTCAAAGCAAAAAGATTTTATCTTCAAATACAAGAACTTTTCGTGGTTTTGTTGATTTTCAGCAAATGACCATATTTCAGCGAGCGAGAAGTTTTTTTTCTTTAATAGCGTCAGATTTTATCTTAAAATACAAGAACTTTTCGTGGTTCTTGTCAATTTTTGTTGATTTTCATCTGATGAACTTATTTCAGTCAGCTGGATCTTTCTTCTTCAAAGCAAAAAGATTCTATCTTCAAATAAAAGAACTTTTCGTGGTTTTGTTGATTTTCAGCAAATGAACATATTTCAGCGAACTGGAAGTTTTTTCTTTAATAGCGTCAGATTTTATCTTAAAATACAAGAACTTTTCGTGGTTCTTGTCAATTTTTGTTGGTTTTGATCGAATGAACTTATTTCAGTCAGCTGGATCTTTCTTCTTCAAAGCAAAAAGATTCTATCTTCAAATAAAAGAACTTTTCGTGGTTTTGTTGATTTTCAGCAAATGAACATATTTCAGCGAGCGAGAAGTTTTTTCTTTAATAGCGTCAGATTTTATCTTAAAATACAAGAACTTTTCGTGGTTCTTGTCAATTTTTGTTGGTTTTGATCGAATGAACTTATTTCAGTCAGCTGGATCTTTCTTCTTCAAAGCAAAAAGATTTTATCTTCAAATACAAGAAAATTTCATGGTTTTGTTGATTTTCAGCAAATGAACATATTTCAGCGAGCTAGAAGTTTTTTCTTTAATAGCGTCAGATTTTATCTTAAAATACAAGAACTTTTCGTGGTTCTTGTCAATTTTTGTTGATTTTCATCAAATGAACTTATTTCAGTCACCTCGATCTTTCTTCTTCAAAGCAAAATGATTTTATCTTCAAATACAAGAACTTTTCGTGGTTTTGTTGGTTTTCAGCAAATGAACATATTTCAGCGAGCTAGAAGTTTTTTCTTTAATCGCGCAAGATTTTATCTTAAAATACAAGAACTTTTCGTGGTTCTTGTCAATTTTTGTTGGTTTTGATCGAATGAACTTATTTCAGTCAGCTAGATCTTTCTTCTTCAAAGCAAAAAGATTCTATCTTCAAATAAAAGAACTTTTCGTGGTTTTGTTGATTTTCAGCAAATGAACACATTTCAGCGAGCGAGAAGCTTTTTCTTTAATCGCGTCAGATTTTATCTTAAAATACAAGAACTTTTCGTGGTTCTTGTCAATTTTTGTTGGTTTTGATCGAATGAACTTATTTCAGTCAGCTAGATCTTTCTTCTTCAAAGCAAAAAGATTCTATCTTCAAATAAAAGAACTTTTCGTGGTTTTGTTGATTTTCAGCAAATGAACACATTTCAGCGAGCGAGAAGTTTTTTCTTTAATCGCGTCAGATTTTATCTTAAAATACAAGAACTTTTCGTGGTTCTTGTCAATTTTTGTTGATTTTCATCTGATGAACTTATTTCAGTCAGCTGGATCTTTCTTCTTCAAAGCAAAAAGATTTTATCTTCAAATACAAGAACTTTTCGTGGTTTTGTTGATTTTCAGCAAATGAACATATTTCAGCGAACTGGAAGTTTTTTCTTTAATAGCGTCAGATTTTATCTTAAAATACAAGAACTTTTCGTGGTTCTTGTCAATTTTTGTTGGTTTTGATCGAATGAACTTATTTCAGTCAGCTGGATCTTTCTTCTTCAAAGCAAAAAGATTCTATCTTCAAATAAAAGAACTTTTCGTGGTTTTGTTGATTTTCAGCAAATGAACATATTTCAGCGAGCGAGAAGTTTTTTCTTTAATAGCGTCAGATTTTATCTTAAAATACAAGAACTTTTCGTGGTTCTTGTCAATTTTTGTTGGTTTTGATCGAATGAACTTATTTCAGTCAGCTGGATCTTTCTTCTTCAAAGCAAAAAGATTTTATCTTCAAATACAAGAACTTTTCGTGGTTTTGTTGATTTTCAGCAAATGAACATATTTCAGCGAGCTGGAAGTTTTTTCTTTAATAGCGTCAGATTTTATCTTAAAATACAAGAACTTTTCGTGGTTCTTGTCAATTTTTGTTGATTTTCATCAAATGAACTTATTTCAGTCACCTCGATCTTTCTTCTTCAAAGCAAAATGATTTTATCTTCAAATACAAGAACTTTTCGTGGTTTTGTTGGTTTTCAGCAAATGAACATATTTCAGCGAGCTAGAAGTTTTTTCTTTAATCGCGCAAGATTTTATCTTAAAATACAAGAACTTTTCGTGGTTCTTGTCAATTTTTGTTGGTTTTGATCGAATGAACTTATTTCAGTCAGCTAGATCTTTCTTCTTCAAAGCAAAAAGATTCTATCTTCAAATAAAAGAACTTTTCGTGGTTTTGTTGATTTTCAGCAAATGAACACATTTCAGCGAGCGAGAAGTTTTTTCTTTAATCGCGTCAGATTTTATCCTAAAATACAAGAACTTTTCGTGGTTCTTGTCAATTTTTGTTGATTTTCATCAAATGAACTTATTTCAGTCACCTCGATCTTTCTTCTTCAAAGCAAAAAGATTCTATCTTCAAATAAAAGAACTTTTCGTGGTTTTGTTGATTTTCAGCAAATGAACACATTTCAGCGAGCGAGAAGCTTTTTCTTTAATCGCGTCAGATTTTATCTTAAAATACAAGAACTTTTCGTGGTTCTTGTCAATTTTTGTTGATTTTCATCGAATGAACTTATTTCAGTCAGCTAGATCTTTCTTCCTCAAAGCAAAAAGATTTTATCTTCAAATACAAGAACTTTTCGTGGTTTTGTTGATTTTCAGCAAATGAACATATTTCAGCGAGCGAGAAGTTTTTTCTTTCATAGCCTCAGATTTTATCTTAAAATACAAGAACTTTTCGTGGTTCTTGTCAATTTTTGTTGGTTTTGATCGAATGAACTTATTTCAGTCAGCTAGATCTTTCTTCTTCAAAGCAAAAAGATTTTATCTTCAAATACAAGAACTTTTCGTGGTTTTGTTGATTTTCAGCAAATGACCATATTTCAGCGAGCGAGAAGTTTTTTTTCTTTAATAGCGTCAGATTTTATCTTAAAATACAAGAACTTTTCGTGGTTCTTGTCAATTTTTGTTGATTTTCATCTGATGAACTTATTTCAGTCAGCTGGATCTTTCTTCTTCAAAGCAAAAAGATTCTATCTTCAAATAAAAGAACTTTTCGTGGTTTTGTTGATTTTCAGCAAATGAACATATTTCAGCGAACTGGAAGTTTTTTCTTTAATAGCGTCAGATTTTATCTTAAAATACAAGAACTTTTCGTGGTTCTTGTCAATTTTTGTTGGTTTTGATCGAATGAACTTATTTCAGTCAGCTGGATCTTTCTTCTTCAAAGCAAAAAGATTCTATCTTCAAATAAAAGAACTTTTCGTGGTTTTGTTGATTTTCAGCAAATGAACATATTTCAGCGAGCGAGAAGTTTTTTCTTTAATAGCGTCAGATTTTATCTTAAAATACAAGAACTTTTCGTGGTTCTTGTCAATTTTTGTTGGTTTTGATCGAATGAACTTATTTCAGTCAGCTGGATCTTTCTTCTTCAAAGCAAAAAGATTTTATCTTCAAATACAAGAAAATTTCATGGTTTTGTTGATTTTCAGCAAATGAACATATTTCAGCGAGCTAGAAGTTTTTTCTTTAATAGCGTCAGATTTTATCTTAAAATACAAGAACTTTTCGTGGTTCTTGTCAATTTTTGTTGATTTTCATCAAATGAACTTATTTCAGTCACCTCGATCTTTCTTCTTCAAAGCAAAATGATTTTATCTTCAAATACAAGAACTTTTCGTGGTTTTGTTGGTTTTCAGCAAATGAACATATTTCAGCGAGCTAGAAGTTTTTTCTTTAATCGCGCAAGATTTTATCTTAAAATACAAGAACTTTTCGTGGTTCTTGTCAATTTTTGTTGGTTTTGATCGAATGAACTTATTTCAGTCAGCTAGATCTTTCTTCTTCAAAGCAAAAAGATTCTATCTTCAAATAAAAGAACTTTTCGTGGTTTTGTTGATTTTCAGCAAATGAACACATTTCAGCGAGCGAGAAGCTTTTTCTTTAATCGCGTCAGATTTTATCTTAAAATACAAGAACTTTTCGTGGTTCTTGTCAATTTTTGTTGGTTTTGATCGAATGAACTTATTTCAGTCAGCTAGATCTTTCTTCTTCAAAGCAAAAAGATTCTATCTTCAAATAAAAGAACTTTTCGTGGTTTTGTTGATTTTCAGCAAATGAACACATTTCAGCGAGCGAGAAGTTTTTTCTTTAATCGCGTCAGATTTTATCTTAAAATACAAGAACTTTTCGTGGTTCTTGTCAATTTTTGTTGATTTTCATCTGATGAACTTATTTCAGTCAGCTGGATCTTTCTTCTTCAAAGCAAAAAGATTTTATCTTCAAATACAAGAACTTTTCGTGGTTTTGTTGATTTTCAGCAAATGAACATATTTCAGCGAACTGGAAGTTTTTTCTTTAATAGCGTCAGATTTTATCTTAAAATACAAGAACTTTTCGTGGTTCTTGTCAATTTTTGTTGGTTTTGATCGAATGAACTTATTTCAGTCAGCTGGATCTTTCTTCTTCAAAGCAAAAAGATTCTATCTTCAAATAAAAGAACTTTTCGTGGTTTTGTTGATTTTCAGCAAATGAACATATTTCAGCGAGCGAGAAGTTTTTTCTTTAATAGCGTCAGATTTTATCTTAAAATACAAGAACTTTTCGTGGTTCTTGTCAATTTTTGTTGGTTTTGATCGAATGAACTTATTTCAGTCAGCTGGATCTTTCTTCTTCAAAGCAAAAAGATTTTATCTTCAAATACAAGAACTTTTCGTGGTTTTGTTGATTTTCAGCAAATGAACATATTTCAGCGAGCTGGAAGTTTTTTCTTTAATAGCGTCAGATTTTATCTTAAAATACAAGAACTTTTCGTGGTTCTTGTCAATTTTTGTTGATTTTCATCAAATGAACTTATTTCAGTCACCTCGATCTTTCTTCTTCAAAGCAAAATGATTTTATCTTCAAATACAAGAACTTTTCGTGGTTTTGTTGGTTTTCAGCAAATGAACATATTTCAGCGAGCTAGAAGTTTTTTCTTTAATCGCGCAAGATTTTATCTTAAAATACAAGAACTTTTCGTGGTTCTTGTCAATTTTTGTTGGTTTTGATCGAATGAACTTATTTCAGTCAGCTAGATCTTTCTTCTTCAAAGCAAAAAGATTCTATCTTCAAATAAAAGAACTTTTCGTGGTTTTGTTGATTTTCAGCAAATGAACACATTTCAGCGAGCGAGAAGTTTTTTCTTTAATCGCGTCAGATTTTATCTTAAAATACAAGAACTTTTCGTGGTTCTTGTCAATTTTTGTTGGTTTTGATCGAATGAACTTATTTCAGTCAGCTAGATCTTTCTTCTTCAAAGCAAAAAGATTTTATCTTCAAATACAAGAACTTTTCGTGGTTTTGTTGATTTTCAGCAAATGACCATATTTCAGCGAGCGAGAAGTTTTTTTCTTTAATAGCGTCAGATTTTATCTTAAAATACAAGAACTTTTCGTGGTTCTTGTCAATTTTTGTTGATTTTCATCTGATGAACTTATTTCAGTCAGCTGGATCTTTCTTCTTCAAAGCAAAAAGATTTTATCTTCAAATACAAGAACTTTTCGTGGTTTTGTTGATTTTCAGCAAATGAACATATTTCAGCGAACTGGAAGTTTTTTCTTTAACAGCGTCAGATTTTATCTTAAAATACAAGAACTTTTCGTGGTTCTTGTCAATTTTTGTTGGTTTTGATCGAATGAACTTATTTCAGTCAGCTGGATCTTTCTTCTTCAAAGCAAAAAGATTTTATCTTCAAATACAAGAACTTTTCGTGGTTTTGTTGATTTTCAGCAAATGACCATATTTCAGCGAGCGAGATTTTTTTTTCTTTAATAGCGTCAGATTTTATCTTAAAATACAAGAACTTTTCGTGGTTCTTGTCAATTTTTGTTGATTTTCATCTGATGAACTTATTTCAGTCAGCTGGATCTTTCTTCTTCAAAGCAAAAAGATTTTATCTTCAAATACAAGAACTTTTCGTGGTTTTGTTGGTTTTCAGCAAATGAACATATTTCAGCGAGCTAGACGTTTTTTCTTTAATCGCGCAAGATTTTATCTTAAAATACAAGAACTTTTCGTGGTTCTTTTCAATTTTTGTTGGTTTTGATCGAATGAACTTATTTCAGTCAGCTAGATCTTTCTTCATCAAAGCAAAAAGATTCTATCTTCAAATAAAAGAACTTTTTGTGGTTCTGTTGATTTTCAGCAAATGAACATATTTCAGCGAGCGAGAAGTTTTTTCTTTAATAGCGTCAGATTTTATCTTAAAATACAAGAACTTTTCGTGGTTCTTGTCAATTTTTGTTGGTTTTCATCTGATGAACTTATTTCAGTCACCGAGATCTTTCTTCTTCAAAGCAAAAAGATTCTATCTTCAAATACAAGAACTTTTCATGGTTTTGTTGGTTTTCAGCAAATGAACATATTTCAGCGAGCTAGAAGATTTTTCTACAATAGCGCAATATTTTATCTTAAAATACAAGAACTTTTCGTGGTTCTTGTCAATTTTTGTTGGTGTTGATCGAATGAACTTATTTCAGTCAGCTAGATCTTTCTTCTTCAAAGCAAAAAGATTCTATCTTCAAATAAAAGAACTTTTCGTGGTTTTGTTGATTTTCAGCAAATGAACATATTTCAGCGAGCGAGAAGTTTTTTCTTTAATAGCGTCAGATTTTATCTTAAAATACAAGAACTTTTCGTGGTTCTTGTCAATTTTTGTTGATTTTCATCTGATGAACTTATTTCAGTCAGATGGATCTTTCTTCTTCAAAGCAAAAAGATTTTATCTTCAAATACAAGAACTTTTCGTGGTTTTGTTGATTTTCAGCAAATGAACATATTTCAGCGAGCTGGAAGTTTTTTCTTTAATAGCGTCAGATTTTATCTTAAAATACAAGAACTTTTCGTGGTTCTTGTCAATTTTTGTTGATTTTCATCTGGTGAACTTATTTCAGTCACCGAGATCTTTCTTCTTCAAAGCAAAAAGATTCTATCTTCAAATACAAGAACTTTTCGTGGTTTTGTTGATTTTCACCAAATGAACATATTTCAGCGAGCGAGAAGTTTTTTCTTCAATAGCGTCAGATTTTATCCTAAAATACAAGAACTTTTCGTGGTTCTTGTCAATTTTTGTTGATTTTCATCGAATGAACTTATTCCAGTCACCTCGATCTTTCTTCTTCAAAGCAAAAAGATTTTATCTTCAAATACAAGAACTTTTCGTGGTTTTGTTGATTTTCAGCAAATGAACATATTTCAGCGAGCGAGAAGTTTTTTCTTCAATAGCGTCAGATTTTATCTTAAAATACAAGAACTTTTCGTGGTTCTTGTCAATTTTTGTTGGTTTTGATCGAATGAACTTATTTCAGTCAGCTCGATCTTTCTTCTTCAAAGCAAAAAGATTTTATCTTCAAATACAAGAACTTTTCGTGGTTTTGTTGATTTTCAGCAAATGAACATATTTCAGCGAGCGAGAAGTTTTTTCTTTACTAGCGTCAGATTTTCTCTTAAAATACAAGAACTTTTCGTGGTTCCTATCAATTTTTGTTGGTTTTCATCTAATGAACTTATTTCAGTCAGCTGGATCTTTCTTCTTCAAAGCAAAAAGATTTTATCTTCAAATACAAGAACTTTTCGTTGTTTTGTTGATTTTCAGCAAATGAACATATTTCAGCGAGCGAGAAGTTTTTTCTTTACTAGCGTCAGATTTTCTCTTAAAATACAAGAACTTTTCGTGGTTCTTGTCATTTTTTGTTGGTTTTCATCGAATGAACTTATTTCAGTCAGCTGGATCTTTCTTCTTCAAAGCAAAAAGATTTTATCTTCAAATACAAGAACTTTTCGTGGTTTTGTTGATTTTCAGCAAATGAACATATTTCAGCGAGCTGGAAGTTTTTTCTTTAACAGCGTCAGATTTTATCTTAAAATACAAGAACTTTTCGTGGTTCTTGTCAATTTTTGTTGGTTTTGATCGAATGAACTTATTTCAGTCAGCTAGATCTTTCTTCATCAAAGCAAAAAGATTCTATCTTCAAATAAAAGAACTTTTCGTGGTTCTGTTGATTTTCAGCAAATGAACATATTTCAGCGAGCGAGAAGTTTTTTCTTTAATAGCGTCAGATTTTATCTTAAAATACAAGAACTTTTCGTGGTTCTTGTCAATTTTTGTTGATTTTCATCAAATGAACTTATTTCAGTCACCTCGATCTTTCTTCTTCAAAGCAAAATGATTTTATCTTCAAATACAAGAACTTTTCGTGGTTTTGTTGGTTTTCAGCAAATGAACATATTTCAGCGAGCGAGAAGTTTTTTCTTTAATCGCGCAAGATTTTATCTTAAAATACAAGAACTTTTCGTGGTTCTTGTCAATTTTTGTTGGTTTTGATCGAATGAACTTATTTCAGTCAGCTGGATCTTTCTTCTTCAAAGCAAAAAGATTTTATCTTCAAATACAAGAACTTTTCGTGGTTTTGTTGATTTTCAGCAAATGAACATATTTCAGCGAACTGGAAGTTTTTTCTTTAACAGCGTCAGATTTTATCTTAAAATACAAGAACTTTTCGTGTTTCTTGTCAATTTTTGTTGGTTTTGATCGAATGAACTTATTTCAGTCAGCTGGATCTTTCTTCTTCAAAGCAAAAAGATTTTATCTTCAAATACAAGAACTTTTCGTGGTTTTGTTGATTTTCAGCAAATGACCATATTTCAGCGAGCGAGATTTTTTTTTCTTTAATAGCGTCAGATTTTATCTTAAAATACAAGAACTTTTCGTGGTTCTTGTCAATTTTTGTTGATTTTCATCTGATGAACTTATTTCAGTCAGCTGGATCTTTCTTCTTCAAAGCAAAAAGATTTTATCTTCAAATACAAGAACTTTTCGTGGTTTTGTTGATTTTCAGCAAATGAACATATTTCAGCGAGCGAGAAGTTTTTTCTTCAATAGCGTCAGATTTTATCTTAAAATACAAGAACTTTTCGTGGTTCTTGTCAATTTTTGTTGGTTTTGATCGAATGAACTTATTTCAGTCAGCTCGATCTTTCTTCTTCAAAGCAAAAAGATTTTATCTTCAAATACAAGAACTTTTCGTGGTTTTGTTGATTTTCAGCAAATGAACATATTTCAGCGAGCGAGAAGTTTTTTCTTTACTAGCGTCAGATTTTCTCTTAAAATACAAGAACTTTTCGTGGTTCTTGTCATTTTTTGTTGGTTTTCATCGAATGAACTTATTTCAGTCAGCTGGATCTTTCTTCTTCAAAGCAAACAGATTTTATCTTCAAATACAAGAACTTTTCGTGGTTTTGTTGATTTTCAGCAAATGAACATATTTCAGCGAGCTGGAAGTTTTTTCTTTAATCGCGCAAGATTTTATCTTAAAATACAAGAACTTTTCGTGGTTCTTTTCAATTTTTGTTGGTTTTGATCGAATGAACTTATTTCAGTCAGCTAGATCTTTCTTCATCAAAGCAAAAAGATTCCATCTTCAAATAAAAGAACTTTTCGTGGTTCTGTTGATTTTCAGCAAATGAACATATTTCAGCGAGCGAGAAGTTTTTTCTTTAATAGCGTCAGATTTTATCTTAAAATACAAGAACTTTTCGTGGTTCTTGTCAATTTTTGTTGGTTTTCATCTGATGAACTTATTTCAGTCACCGAGATCTTTCTTCTTCAAAGCAAAAAGATTCTATCTTCAAATACAAGAACTTTTCATGGTTTTGTTGGTTTTCAGCAAATGAACATATTTCAGCGAGCTAGAAGATTTTTCTACAATAGCGCAATATTTTATCTTAAAATACAAGAACTTTTCGTGGTTCTTGTCAATTTTTGTTGGTGTTGATCGAATGAACTTATTTCAGTCAGCTAGATCTTTCTTCTTCAAAGCAAAAAGATTCTATCTTCAAATAAAAGAACTTTTCGTGGTTTTGTTGATTTTCAGCAAATGAACATATTTCAGCGAGCGAGAAGTTTTTTCTTTAATAGCGTCAGATTTTATCTTAAAATACAAGAACTTTTCGTGGTTCTTGTCAATTTTTGTTGATTTTCATCTGATGAACTTATTTCAGTCAGCTGGATCTTTCTTCTTCAAAGCAAAAAGATTTTATCTTCAAATACAAGAACTTTTCGTGGTTTTGTTGATTTTCAGCAAATGAACATATTTCAGCGAGCTGGAAGTTTTTTCTTTAATAGCGTCAGATTTTATCTTAAAATACAAGAACTTTTCGTGGTTCTTGTCAATTTTTGTTGATTTTCATCTGGTGAACTTATTTCAGTCACCGAGATCTTTCTTCTTCAAAGCAAAAAGATTCTATCTTCAAATACAAGAACTTTTCGTGGTTTTGTTGATTTTCACCAAATGAACATATTTCAGCGAGCGAGAAGTTTTTTCTTCAATAGCGTCAGATTTTATCCTAAAATACAAGAACTTTTCGTGGTTCTTGTCAATTTTTGTTGATTTTCATCGAATGAACTTATTCCAGTCACCTCGATCTTTCTTCTTCAAAGCAAAAAGATTTTATCTTCAAATACAAGAACTTTTCGTGGTTTTGTTGATTTTCAGCAAATGAACATATTTCAGCGAGCGAGAAGTTTTTTCTTCAATAGCGTCAGATTTTATCTTAAAATACAAGAACTTTTCGTGGTTCTTGTCAATTTTTGTTGGTTTTGATCGAATGAACTTATTTCAGTCAGCTCGATCTTTCTTCTTCAAAGCAAAAAGATTTTATCTTCAAATACAAGAACTTTTCGTGGTTTTGTTGATTTTCAGCAAATGAACATATTTCAGCGAGCGAGAAGTTTTTTCTTTACTAGCGTCAGATTTTCTCTTAAAATACAAGAACTTTTCGTGGTTCCTATCAATTTTTGTTGGTTTTCATCGAATGAACTTATTTCAGTCAGCTGGATCTTTCTTCTTCAAAGCAAAAAGATTTTATCTTCAAATACAAGAACTTTTCGTGGTTTTGTTGATTTTCAGCAAATGAACATATTTCAGCGAGCTGGAAGTTTTTTCTTTAACAGCGTCAGATTTTATCTTAAAATACAAGAACTTTTCGTGGTTCTTGTCAATTTTTGTTGGTTTTGATCGAATGAACTTATTTCAGTCAGCTAGATCTTTCTTCATCAAAGCAAAAAGATTCTATCTTCAAATAAAAGAACTTTTCGTGGTTCTGTTGATTTTCAGCAAATGAACATATTTCAGCGAGCGAGAAGTTTTTTCTTTAATAGCGTCAGATTTTATCTTAAAATACAAGAACTTTTAGTGGTTCTTGTCAATTTTTGTTGGTTTTCATCTGATGAACTTATTTCAGTCACCTAGATCTTTCTTCTTCAAAGCAAGAAGATTCTATCTTCAAATACAAGAACTTTTCACGGTTTTGTTGATTTTCACCAAATGAACATATTTCAGCGAGCGAGAAGTTTTTTCTTTAATAGCGTCAGATTTTATCCTAAAATACAAGAACTTTTCGTGGTTCTTGTCAATTTTTGTTGGTTTTCATCCAATGAACTTATTTCAGTCAGCTAGATCTTTCTTCTTCAAAGCAAATAGATTTTATCTTCAAACACAAGAACTTTTCGTGGTTTTGTTGATTTTCAGCAAATGACCATATTTCAGCGAGCGAGAAGTTTTTTCTTTAATAGCGTCAGATTTTATCTTAAAATACAATAACTTTTCGTGGTTCTTGTCAATTTTTGTTGGTTTTCATCTAATGAACTTATTTCAGTCAGCTGGATCTTTCTTCTTCAAAGCAAAAAGATTTTATCTTCATATACAAGAACGTTTTGTGGTTTTGTTGATTTTCAGCAAATGAACATATTTCAGCGAGCTGGAAGTTTTTTCTTTAATAGCGTCAGATTTTATTTTAAAATACAAGAACTTTTCGTGGTTCTTGTCAATTTTTGTTGATTTTCATCAAATGAACTTATTTCAGTCACCTCGATCTTTCTTCTTCAAAGCAAAATGATTTTATCTTCAAATACAAGAACTTTTCGTGGTTTTGTTGGTTTTCAGCAAATGAACATATTTCAGCGAGCTAGAAGTTTTTTCTTTAATCGCGCAAGATTTTATCTTAAAATACAAGAACTTTTCGTGGTTCTTGTCAATTTTTGTTGGTTTTGATCGAATGAACTTATTTCAGTCAGCTGGACCTTTCTTCCTCAAAGCAAAAAGATTCTATCTTCAAATAAAAGAACTTTTCGTGCTTTTGATGATTTTCAGCAAATGAACATATTTCAGCGAGCGAGAAGTTTTTTCTTTAATAGCGTCAGATTTTATCTTAAAATACAAGAACTTTTCGTGGTTCTTGTCAATTTTTGTTGGTTTTGATCGAATGAACTTATTTCAGTCAGCTAGATCTTTCTTCTTCAAAGCAAAAAGATTTTATCTTCAAATACAAGAACTTTTCGTGGTTTTGTTGATTTTCAGCAAATGAACATATTTCAGCGAGCTGGAAGGTTTTTCTTTAATAGCGTCAGATTTTATCTTAAAAAACAAGAACTTTTCGTGGTTCTTGTCAATTTTTTTTGGTTTTCATCTAATGAACTTATTTCAGTCAGCTGGATCTTTCTTCTTCAAAGCAAAAAGATTTTATCTTCAAATACAAGAACTCTTCGTGGTTTTGTTGATTTTCAGCAAATGAACATATTTCAGCGAGCTGGAAGTTTTTTCTTTAATAGCGTCAGATTTTATCTTAAAATACAAGAACGTTTCGTGGTTCTTGTCAATTTTTGTTGATTTTCATCAAATGAACTTATTTCAGTCACCTCGATCTTTCTTCTTCAAAGCAAAATGATTTTATCTTCAAATACAAGAACTTTTCGTGGTTTTGTTGGTTTTCAGCAAATGAACATATTTCAGCGAGCTAGAAGTTTTTTCTTTAATCGCGCAAGATTTTATCTTAAAATACAAGAACTTTTCGTGGTTCTTGTCAATTTTTGTTGGTTTTGATCGAATGAACTTATTTCAGTCACCTCGATCTTTCTTCTTCAAAGCAAAAAGATTCTATCTTCAAATAAAAGAACTTTTCGTGGTTTTGTTGATTTTCAGCGAGCGAGAAGTTTTTTCTTTAATCGCGTCAGATTTTATCTTAAAATACAAGAACTTTTCGTGGTTCTTGTCAATTTTTGTTGGTTTTGATCGAATGAACTTATTTCAGTCAGCTGGATCTTTCTTCTTCAAAGCAAAAAGATTTTATCTTCAAATACAAGAACTTTTCGTTGTTTTGTTGATTTTCAGCAAATGACCATATTTCAGCGAGCGAGAAGTTTTTTCTTTGATAGCGCAAGATTTTATCTTAAAATACAAGAACTTTTCGTGGTTCTTGTCAATTTTTGTTGATTTTCATCTGATGAACTTATTTCAGTCAGCTGGATCTTTCTTCTTCAAAGCAAAAAGATTTTATCTTCAAATACAAGAACTTTTCGTGGTTTTGTTGATTTTCAGCAAATGAACATATTTCAGCGAGCTGGAAGTTTTTTCTTTAATAGCGTCAGATTTTATCTTAAAATACAAGAACTTTTCGTGGTTCTTATCAATTTTTGTTGGTTTTCATCCAATGAACTTATTTCAGTCAGCTGGATCTTTCTTCTTCAAAGCAAAAAGATTTTATCTTCAAATACAAGAACTTTACGTGGTTTTGTTGGTTTTCACCAAATGAACATATTTCAGCGAGCTAGAAGATTTTTCTACAATAGCGCAATATTTTATCTTAAAATACAAGAACTTTTCGTGGTTCTTGTCAATTTTTGTTGGTGTTGATCGAATGAACTTATTTCAGTCAGCTAGATCTTTCTTCTTCAAAGCAAAAAGATTATATCTTCAAATAAAAGAACTTTTCGTGGTTTTGTTGATTTTCAGCAAATGAACATATTTCAGCGAGCGAGAAGTTTTTTCTTTAATAGCGTCAGATTTTATCTTAAAATACAAGAACTTTTCGTGGTTCTTGTCAATTTTTGTTGGTTTTGATCGAATGAACTTATTTCAGTCACCTCGATCTTTCTTCTTCAAAGCAAAAAGATTCTATCTTCAAATAAAAGAACTTTTCGTGGTTTTGTTGATTTTCAGCGAGCGAGAAGTTTTTTCTTTAATCGCGTCAGATTTTATCTTAAAATACAAGAACTTTTCGTGGTTCTTGTCAATTTTTGTTGGTTTTGATCGAATGAACTTATTTCAGTCAGCTGGATCTTTCTTCTTCAAAGCAAAAAGATTTTATCTTCAAATACAAGAACTTTTCGTTGTTTTGTTGATTTTCAGCAAATGACCATATTTCAGCGAACGAGAAGTTTTTTCTTTGATAGCGCAAGATTTTATCTTAAAATACAAGAACTTTTCGTGGTTCTTGTCAATTTTTGTTGATTTTCATCTGATGAACTTATTTCAGTCAGCTGGATCTTTCTTCTTCAAAGCAAAAAGATTTTATCTTCAAATACAAGAACTTTTCGTGGTTTTGTTGATTTTCAGCAAATGAACATATTTCAGCGAGCTGGAAGTTTTTTCTTTAATAGCGTCAGATTTTATCTTAAAATACAAGAACTTTTCGTGGTTCTTATCAATTTTTGTTGGTTTTCATCCAATGAACTTATTTCAGTCAGCTGGATCTTTCTTCTTCAAAGCAAAAAGATTTTATCTTCAAATACAAGAACTTTACGTGGTTTTGTTGGTTTTCACCAAATGAACATATTTCAGCGAGCTAGAAGATTTTTCTACAATAGCGCAATATTTTATCTTAAAATACAAGAACTTTTCGTGGTTCTTGTCAATTTTTGTTGGTGTTGATCGAATGAACTTATTTCAGTCAGCTAGATCTTTCTTCTTCAAAGCAAAAAGATTATATCTTCAAATAAAAGAACTTTTCGTGGTTTTGTTGATTTTCAGCAAATGAACATATTTCAGCGAGCGAGAAGTTTTTTCTTTAATAGCGTCAGATTTTATCTTAAAATACAAGAACTTTTCGTGGTTCTTGTCAATTTTTGTTGGTTTTGATCGAATGAACTTATTTCAGTCAGCTAGATCTTTCTTCTTCGAAGCAAAAAGATTTTATCTTCAAATACAAGAACTTTTCGTGGTTTTGTTGATTTTCAGCAAATGACCATATTTCAGCGAGCGAGAAGTTTTTTCTTTAATAGCGTCAGATTTTATCTTCAAATACAAGAACTTTTCGTGGTTCTTGTCAATTTTTGTTGATTTTCATCTGATGAACTTATTTCAGTCAGCTGGATCTTTCTTCTTCAAAGCAAAAAGATTTTATCTTCAAATACAAGAACTTTTCGTGGTTTTGTTGATTTTCAGCAAATGAACATATTTCAGCGAGCTGGAAGTTTTTTCTTTAATAGCGTCAGATTTTATCTTAAAATACAAGAACTTTTCGTGGTTCTTATCAATTTTTGTTGGTTTTCATCCAATGAACTTATTTCAGTCAGCTGGATCTTTCTTCTTCAAAGCAAAAAGATTTTATCTTCAAATACAAGAACTTTACGTGGTTTTGTTGGTTTTCAGCAAATGAACATATTTCAGCGATCTAGAAGATTTTTCTACAATAGCGCAATATTTTATCTTAAAATACAAGAACTTTTCGTGGTTCTTGTCAATTTTTGTTGGTGTTGATCGAATGAACTTATTTCAGTCAGCTAGATCTTTCTTCTTCAAAGCAAAAAGATTCTATCTTCAAATAAAAGAACTTTTCGTGGTTTTGTTGATTTTCAGCAAATCACCATATTTCAGCGAGCGAGAAGTTTTTTCTTTAATAGCGTCAGATTTTATCTTAAAATAGAAGAACTTTTCGTGGTTCTTGTCAATTTTTGTTGATTTTCATCTGATGAACTTATTTCAGTCAGCTGGATCTTTCTTCTTCAAAGCAAAAAGATTTTATCTTCAAATACAAGAACTTTTCGTGGTTTTGTTGATTTTCAGCAAATGACCATATTTCAGCGAGCGAGAAGTTTTTTCTTTGATAGCGCAAGATTTTATCTTAAAATACAAGAACTTTTCGTGGTTCTTGTCAATTTTTGTTGATTTTCATCTGATGAACTTATTTCAGTCAGCTGGATCTTTCTTCTTCAAAGCAAAAAGATTATATCTTCAAATAAAAGAACTTTTCGTGGTTTTGTTGATTTTCAGCAAATGAACATATTTCAGCGAGCGAGAAGTTTTTTCTTTAATAGCGTCAGATTTTATCTTAAAATACAAGAACTTTTCGTGGTTCTTGTCAATTTTTGTTGGTTTTGATCGAATGAACTTATTTCAGTCACCTCGATCTTTCTTCTTCAAAGCAAAAAGATTCTATCTTCAAATAAAAGAACTTTTCGTGGTTTTGTTGATTTTCAGCGAGCGAGAAGTTTTTTCTTTAATCGCGTCAGATTTTATCTTAAAATACAAGAACTTTTCGTGGTTCTTGTCAATTTTTGTTGGTTTTGATCGAATGAACTTATTTCAGTCAGCTGGATCTTTCTTCTTCAAAGCAAAAAGATTTTATCTTCAAATACAAGAACTTTTCGTTGTTTTGTTGATTTTCAGCAAATGACCATATTTCAGCGAACGAGAAGTTTTTTCTTTGATAGCGCAAGATTTTATCTTAAAATACAAGAACTTTTCGTGGTTCTTGTCAATTTTTGTTGATTTTCATCTGATGAACTTATTTCAGTCAGCTGGATCTTTCTTCTTCAAAGCAAAAAGATTTTATCTTCAAATACAAGAACTTTTCGTGGTTTTGTTGATTTTCAGCAAATGAACATATTTCAGCGAGCTGGAAGTTTTTTCTTTAATAGCGTCAGATTTTATCTTAAAATACAAGAACTTTTCGTGGTTCTTATCAATTTTTGTTGGTTTTCATCCAATGAACTTATTTCAGTCAGCTGGATCTTTCTTCTTCAAAGCAAAAAGATTTTATCTTCAAATACAAGAACTTTACGTGGTTTTGTTGGTTTTCAGCAAATGAACATATTTCAGCGAGCTGGAAGATTTTTCTACAATAGCGCAATATTTTATCTTAAAATACAAGAACTTTTCGTGGTTCTTGTCATTTTTAGTTGGTTTTCATCTGATGAACTTATTTCAGTCAGCAAGATCTATCTTCTTCAAAGCAAAAAGATTTTATCTTCAAATACAAGAACTTTTCGTGGTTTTGTTGATTTTCAGCAAATGAACATATTTCAGCGAGCGAGAAGTTTTTTCTTTAATAGCGTCAGATTTTATCTTGAAATACAAAAACTTTTCGTGGTTCTTATCAATTTTTGTTGGTTTTCATCAAATGAACTTATTTCAGTCAGCTGGATCTTTCTTCTTCAAAGCAAAAAGATTTTATCTTCAAATACAAGAACTTTTCGTGGTTTTGTTGATTTTCAGCAAATGAACACATTTCAGCGAGCTAGAAGTTTTTTCTTTAATAGCGTCAGATTTTATCTTAAAATACAAGAACTTTTCGTGGTTCTTGTCAATTTTTGTTGGTTTTCATCTAATGAACTTATTTCAGTCAGCTGGATCTTTCTTCTTCAAAGCAAAAAGATTTTATCTTCAAATACAAGAACTTTTCGTGGTTTTGTTGATTTTCAGCAAATGAACATATTTCAGCGAGCTGGAAGTTTTTTCTTTAATAGCGTCAGATTTTATCTTAAAATACAAGAACTTTTCGTGGTTCTTGTCAATTTTTGTTGATTTTCATCAAATGAACTTATTTCAGTCACCTCGATCTTTCTTCTTCAAAGCAAAATGATTTTATCTTCAAATACAAGAACTTTTCGTGGTTTTGTTGGTTTTCAGCAAATGAACATATTTCAGCGAGCTAGAAGTTTTTTCTTTCATCGCGCAAGATTTTATCTTAAAATACAAGAACTTTTCGTGGTTCTTGTCAATTTTTGTTGGTTTTGATCGAATGAACTTATTTCAGTCAGCTAGATCTTTCTTCTTCAAAGCAAAAAGATTTTATCTTCAAATAAAAGAACTTTTCGTGGTTTTGTTGATTTTCAGCAAATGAACATATTTCAGCGAGCGTGAAGATTTTTCTTTAATCGCGTCAGATTTTATCTTAAAATACCAGAACTTTTCGTGGTTCTTGTCAATTTTTGTTGGTTTTCATCTAATGAACTTATTTCAGTCAGCGAGATCTTTCTTCTTCAAAGCAAAAAGATTTTATCTTCAAATACAAGAACTTTACGTGGTTTTGTTGGTTTTCAGCAAATGAACATAGTTCAGCGAGCTGGACGTTTTTTCTTTAATAGCGCAAGATTTTATCTTAAAATACAAGAACTTTTCGTGGTTCTTGTCAATTTTTGTTGGTTTTGATCGAATGAACTTATTTCAGTCAGCTGGATCTTTCTTCTTCAAAGCAAAAAGATTTTATCTTCAAATACAAGAACTTTTCGTTGTTTTGTTGATTTTCAGCAAATGACCATATTTCAGCGAACGAGAGGTTTTTTCTTTGATAGCGCAAGATTTTATCTTAAAATACAAGAACTTTTCGTGGTTCTTGTCAATTTTTGTTGATTTTCATCTGAGGAACTTATTTCAGTCAGCTGGATCTTTCTTCTTCAAAGCAAAAAGATTTTATCTTCAAATACAAGAACTTTTCGTGGTTTTGTTGATTTTCAGCAAATGAACATATTTCAGCGAGCTGGAAGTTTTTTCTTTAATAGCGTCAGATTTTATCTTAAAATACAAGAACTTTTCGTGGTTCTTATCAATTTTTGTTGGTTTTCATCCAATGAACTTATTTCAGTCAGCTGGATCTTTCTTCTTCAAAGCAAAAAGATTTTATCTTCAAATACAAGAACTTTACGTGGTTTTGTTGGTTTTCACCAAATGAACATATTTCAGCGAGCTAGAAGATTTTTCTACAATAGCGCAATATTTTATCTTAAAATACAAGAACTTTTCGTGGTTCTTGTCAATTTTTGTTGGTGTTGATCGAATGAACTTATTTCAGTCAGCTAGATCTTTCTTCTTCAAAGCAAAAAGATTATATCTTCAAATAAAAGAACTTTTCGTGGTTTTGTTGATTTTCAGCAAATGAACATATTTCAGCGAGCGAGAAGTTTTTTCTTTAATAGCGTCAGATTTTATCTTAAAATACAAGAACTTTTCGTGGTTCTTGTCAATTTTTGTTGGTTTTGATCGAATGAACTTATTTCAGTCAGCTAGATCTTTCTTCTTCGAAGCAAAAAGATTTTATCTTCAAATACAAGAACTTTTCGTGGTTTTGTTGATTTTCAGCAAATGACCATATTTCAGCGAGCGAGAAGTTTTTTCTTTAATAGCGTCAGATTTTATCTTCAAATACAAGAACCTTTCGTGGTTCTTGTCAATTTTTGTTGATTTTCATCTGATGAACTTATTTCAGTCAGCTGGATCTTTCTTCTTCAAAGCAAAAAGATTTTATCTTCAAATACAAGAACTTTTCGTGGTTTTGTTGATTTTCAGCAAATGAACATATTTCAGCGAGCTGGAAGTTTTTTCTTTAATAGCGTCAGATTTTATCTTAAAATACAAGAACTTTTCGTGGTTCTTATCAATTTTTGTTGGTTTTCATCCAATGAACTTATTTCAGTCAGCTGGATCTTTCTTCTTCAAAGCAAAAAGATTTTATCTTCAAATACAAGAACTTTACGTGGTTTTGTTGGTTTTCAGCAAATGAACATATTTCAGCGATCTAGAAGATTTTTCTACAATAGCGCAATATTTTATCTTAAAATACAAGAACTTTTCGTGGTTCTTGTCAATTTTTGTTGGTGTTGATCGAATGAACTTATTTCAGTCAGCTAGATCTTTCTTCTTCAAAGCAAAAAGATTCTATCTTCAAATAAAAGAACTTTTCGTGGTTTTGTTGATTTTCAGCAAATCACCATATTTCAGCGAGCGAGAAGTTTTTTCTTTAATAGCGTCAGATTTTATCTTAAAATAGAAGAACTTTTCGTGGTTCTTGTCAATTTTTGTTGATTTTCATCTGATGAACTTATTTCAGTCAGCTGGATCTTTCTTCTTCAAAGCAAAAAGATTTTATCTTCAAATACAAGAACTTTTCGTGGTTTTGTTGATTTTCAGCAAATGACCATATTTCAGCGAGCGAGAAGTTTTTTCTTTGATAGCGCAAGATTTTATCTTAAAATACAAGAACTTTTCGTGGTTCTTGTCAATTTTTGTTGATTTTCATCTGATGAACTTATTTCAGTCAGCTGGATCTTTCTTCTTCAAAGCAAAAAGATTATATCTTCAAATAAAAGAACTTTTCGTGGTTTTGTTGATTTTCAGCAAATGAACATATTTCAGCGAGCGAGAAGTTTTTTCTTTAATAGCGTCAGATTTTATCTTAAAATACAAGAACTTTTCGTGGTTCTTGTCAATTTTTGTTGGTTTTGATCGAATGAACTTATTTCAGTCACCTCGATCTTTCTTCTTCAAAGCAAAAAGATTCTATCTTCAAATAAAAGAACTTTTCGTGGTTTTGTTGATTTTCAGCGAGCGAGAAGTTTTTTCATTAATCGCGTCAGATTTTATCTTAAAATACAAGAACTTTTCGTGGTTCTTGTCAATTTTTGTTGGTTTTGATCGAATGAACTTATTTCAGTCAGCTGGATCTTTCTTCTTCAAAGCAAAAAGATTTTATCTTCAAATACAAGAACTTTTCGTTGTTTTGTTGATTTTCAGCAAATGACCATATTTCAGCGAACGAGAAGTTTTTTCTTTGATAGCGCAAGATTTTATCTTAAAATACAAGAACTTTTCGTGGTTCTTGTCAATTTTTGTTGATTTTCATCTGATGAACTTATTTCAGTCAGCTGGATCTTTCTTCTTCAAAGCAAAAAGATTTTATCTTCAAATACAAGAACTTTTCGTGGTTTTGTTGATTTTCAGCAAATGAACATATTTCAGCGAGCTGGAAGTTTTTTCTTTAATAGCGTCAGATTTTATCTTAAAATACAAGAACTTTTCGTGGTTCTTATCAATTTTTGTTGGTTTTCATCCAATGAACTTATTTCAGTCAGCTGGATCTTTCTTCTTCAAAGCAAAAAGATTTTATCTTCAAATACAAGAACTTTACGTGGTTTTGTTGGTTTTCAGCAAATGAACATATTTCAGCGAGCTAGAAGATTTTTCTACAATAGCGCAATATTTTATCTTAAAATACAAGAACTTTTCGTGGTTCTTGTCAATTTTTGTTGGTGTTGATCGAATGAACTTATTTCAGTCAGCTGGATCTTTCTTCTTCAAAGCAAAAAGATTTTATCTTCAAATACAAGAATTTTTCGTGGTTTTGTTGATTTTCAGCAAAGGAACATATTTCAGCGAGCTTGAAGTTTTTTCTTTAATAGCGCAAGATTTTATCTTAAAATTACAAGAACTTTTCGTGGTTCTTGTCATTTTTAGTTGGTTTTCATCTGATGAACTTATTTCAGTCAGCAAGATCTATCTTCTTCAAAGCAAAAAGATTTTATCTTCAAATACAAGAACTTTTCGTGGTTTTGTTGATTTTCAGCAAATGAACATATTTCAGCGAGCGAGAAGTTTTTTCTTTAATAGCGTCAGATTTTATCTTGAAATACAAAAACTTTTCGTGGTTCTTATCAATTTTTGTTGGTTTTCATCAAATGAACTTATTTCAGTCAGCTGGATCTTTCTTCTTCAAAGCAAAAAGATTTTATCTTCAAATACAAGAACTTTTCGTGGTTTTGTTGATTTTCAGCAAATGAACACATTTCAGCGAGCTAGAAGTTTTTTCTTTAATAGCGTCAGATTTTATCTTAAAATACAAGAACTTTTCGTGGTTCTTGTCAATTTTTGTTGGTTTTCATCTAATGAACTTATTTCAGTCAGCTGGATCTTTCTTCTTCAAAGCAAAAAGATTTTATCTTCAAATACAAGAACTTTTCGTGGTTTTGTTGATTTTCAGCAAATGAACATATTTCAGCGAGCTGGAAGTTTTTTCTTTAATAGCGTCAGATTTTATCTTAAAATACAAGAACTTTTCGTGGTTCTTGTCAATTTTTGTTGATTTTCATCAAATGAACTTATTTCAGTCACCTCGATCTTTCTTCTTCAAAGCAAAATGATTTTATCTTCAAATACAAGAACTTTTCGTGGTTTTGTTGGTTTTCAGCAAATGAACATATTTCAGCGAGCTAGAAGTTTTTTCTTTCATCGCGCAAGATTTTATCTTAAAATACAAGAACTTTTCGTGGTTCTTGTCAATTTTTGTTGGTTTTGATCGAATGAACTTATTTCAGTCAGCTAGATCTTTCTTCTTCAAAGCAAAAAGATTCTATCTTCAAATAAAAGAACTTTTCGTGGTTTTGTTGATTTTCAGCAAATGAACATATTTCAGCGAGCGTGAAGATTTTTCTTTAATCGCGTCAGATTTTATCTTAAAATACCAGAACTTTTCGTGGTTCTTGTCAATTTTTGTTGGTTTTCATCTAATGAACTTATTTCAGTCAGCGAGATCTTTCTTCTTCAAAGCAAAAAGATTTTATCTTCAAATACAAGAACTTTACGTGGTTTTGTTGGTTTTCAGCAAATGAACATAGTTCAGCGAGCTGGACGTTTTTTCTTTAATAGCGCAAGATTTTATCTTAAAATACAAGAACTTTTCGTGGTTCTTGTCAATTTTTGTTGGTTTTCATCCAATGAACTTATTTCAGTCACCTAGATCTTTCATCTTCAAAGCAAAAAGATTTTATCTTCAAATACAAGAACTTTTCGTGGTTTTGTTGATTTTCAGCAAATGACCATATTTCAGCGAGCTAGAAGTTTTTACTTTAATAGCGTCAGATTTTATCTTAAAATACAAGAACTTTTCGTGGTTCTTGTCATTTTTAGTTGGTTTTCATCTGATGAAATTATTTCAGTCAGCTGGATCTTTCTTCTTCAAAGCAAAAAGATTTTATCTTCAAATACAAGAACTTTTCGTGGTTTTGTTGATTTTCAGCAAATGAACATATTTCAGCGAGCTGGAAGTTTTTTCTTTCATTGCGTCAGATTTTATCTTAAAATACAAGAACTTTTCGTGGTTCTTGTCAATTTTTGTTGATTTTCATCAAATGAAATTATTTCAGTCACCTCGATCTTTCTTCTTCAAAGCAAAATTATTTTATCTTCAAATACAAGAACTTTTCGTGGTTTTGTTGGTTTTCAGCAAATGAACATATTTCAGCGAGCTAGAAGTTTTTTCTTTAATCGCGCAAGATTTTATCTTAAAATACAAGAAAGATCGAGGTGACTGAAATAAGTTCATTAGATGAAAATCAACAAAAATTGATAAGAACCACGAAAAGTTCTTGTATTTTAAGATAAAATCTGAGGCTATTAAAGAAAAAACTTCTCGCTCGCTGAAATATGTTCATTTGCTGAAAATCAACAAAACCACGAAAAGTTCTTGTATTTGAAGATAAAATCTTTTTGCTTTGAAGAAGAAAGATCCAGGTGACTGAAATAAGTTCATTGGATGAAAACCAACAAAAATTGACAAGAACCACGAAAAGTTCTTGTATTTTAGGATAAAATCTGATGCTATTAAAGAAAAAACTTCCAGCTCGCTGAAATATGTTCATTTGCTGAAAATCAACAAAACCACGAAAAGTTCTTGTATTTGAAGATAAAATCTTTTTGCTTTGAAGAAGAAAGATCCAGCTGACTGTAATAAGTTCATGAGATGAAAACCAACAAAAATTTACAAGGACCACGAAAAGTTCTTGTATTTTAGGATAAAATCTGACGCTATTAAAGAAAAAACTTCTCGCTGGCTGAAATATGTTCATTTGCTGAAAATCAACAAAACCACGAAAAGTTCTTGTATTTGAAGACAGAATTTTTTTGCTTTGAAGAAGAATGATCTCGGTGACTGAAATAAGTTCATTCGATCAAAACCAACAAAAATTGACAAGAACCACGAAAAGTTCTTGTATTTTAAGATAAAATCTGAGTCTATTAAAGAAAAAACTTCTTGCTCGCTGAAATATGTTCATTTGCTGAAAATCAACAAAACCACGAAAAGTTCTTGTATTTGAAGATAAAATCTTTTTGCTTTGAAGAAGAAAGATCCAGGTGACTGAAATAAGTTCATTGGATGAAAACCAACAAAAATTGACAAGAACCACGAAAAGTTCTTGTATTTTTGGATAAAATCTGTCGCTATTGAAGAAAAAACTTCTCGCTCGCTGAAATATGTTCATTTGTGAAAATCAACAAAACCACGAAAAGTTCTTGTTTTTTAAGATAAAATCTTTTTGCTTTGAAGAAGAAAGATCGAGGTGACTGAAATGAGTTCATGAGATGAAAATCAACAAAAATTGACAAGAACCACGAAAATTTCTTGTATTTTAAGACAAAATCTGAGGCTATTAAAGAAAAAACTTCTCGCTCGCTGAAATATGTTCATTTGCTGAAAATCAACAAAACCACGAAAAGTTCTTGTATTTGAAGATAAAATCTTTTTGCTTTGAAGAAGAAAGATCGAGGTGACTGAAATAAGTTCATTAGATGAAAATCAACAAAAATTGACAAGAACCACGAAAAGTTCTTGTATTTGAAGATAAAATCTTTTTGCTTTGAAGAAGAAAGATCGAGGTGACTGAAATAAGTTCATCAGATGAAAATCAACAAAAATTGACCAGAACCACGAAAGGTTCTTGTATTTTAAGATAAAATCTGACGCTATTAAAGAAAAAACTTCTCGCTCGCTGAAATATGTTCATTTGCTGAAAATCAACAAAACCACGAAAAGTTCTTGTATTTGAAGACAGAATCTTTTTGCTTTGAAGAAGAAAGATCTCGGTGACTGAAATAAGTTCATTCGATCAAAACCATCAAAAATTGACAAGAACCACGAAAAGTTCTTGTATTTTAAGATAAATTCTGACGCTATCAAAGAAAAAACTTCTCGCTCGCTGAAATATGTTCATTTGCTGAAAATCAACAAAACCACGAAAAGTTCTTGTATTTGAAGATAAAATCTTTTTGCTTTGAAGAGGAAAGATCCAGCTGACTGAAATAAGTTCATTGGATGAAAACCAACAAAAATTGACAAAAACCACGAAAAGTTCTTGTATTTTAAGATAAAATCTGACGCTATTAAAGAAAAAACTTCCAGCTCGCTGAAATATGTTCATTTGCTGAAAATCAACAAAACCACGAAAAGTTCTTGTATTTGAAGATAAAATCTTTTTGCTTTGAAGAAGAAAGATCGAGGTGACTGAAATAAGTTCATGAAATGAAAACCAACAAAAATTGACAAGAACCACGAAAAGTTCTTGTATTTTAAGATAAAATCTGACGCTATTAAAGAAAAAACTTCCAGCTCGCTGAAATATGTTCATTTGCTGAAAATCAACAAAACCACGAAAAGTTCTTGTATTTGAAGATAAAATCTTTTTGCTTTGAATAAGAAAGATCTCGCTGACTGAAATAAGTTCATTCGATCAAAACCAACAATAATTGACAAGAACCACGAAAAGTTCTTGTATTTTAAGATAAAATCTGAGGCTATTAAAGAAAAAACTTCTTGCTCGCTGAAATATGTTCATTTGCTGAAAATCAACAAAACCACGAAAGGTTCTTGTATTTGAAGATAAAATCTTTTTGCTTTGAAGAAGAAAGATCCAGCTGACTGAAATAAGTTCATCAGATGAAAATCAACAAAAATTGACAAGAACCACGAAAAGTTCTTGTATTTTAAGATAAAATCTGACGCTATTAAAGAAAAAACTTCTCGTTACACTGAAATATGTTCATTTGCTGAAAATCAACAAAACCACGAAAAGTTCTTGTATTTGAAGATAAAATCATTTTGCTTTGAAGATGAAAGATCTTGGTGACTGAAATAAGTTCATTAGATGAAAACCAACAAAAATTGACAAGAACCACGAACAGTTCTTGTATTTTAGGATAAAATCTGATGCTATTAAAGAAAAAACTTCCAGCTCGCTGCAATATGTTCATTTGCTGAAAATCAACAAAACCACGAAAAGTTCTTGTATTTGAAGATAAAATATTTTTGCTTTCAAGAAGAAAGATCCAGCTGACTGAAATAAGTTCATTGGATGAAAACCAACAAAAATTGACAAGAACCACGAAAAGTTCTTGTATTTTAAGATAAAATCTGACGCTATTAATGAAAAAACTTCTTGCTCGCTGAAATATGTTCATTTGCTGAAAATCAACAAAACCACGAAAAGTTCTTGTATTTGAAGATAAAATCTTTTTTCTTTGAAGAAGAAAGATCCAGCTGACTGAAATAAGTTCATTCGATCAAAACCAACAAAAATTGACAAGAACCACGAAACGTTCTTGTATTTTAAGATAAAATCTGACGCTATTAAAGAAAAAACTTCTTGCTCGCTGAAATATGTTCATTTGCTGAAAATCAACAAAAAAACGAAAAGTTCTTGTATTTGAAGATAAAATCTTTTTGCTTGGAAGAAGAAAGATCCAGGTGACTGAAATAAGTTCATTGGATGAAAACCAACAAAAATTGACAAGAACCACGAAAAGTTCTTGTATTTTAAGATAAAATCTGACGCTATTAAAGAAAAAACTTCTCGCTCGCTGAAATATGTTCATTTGCTGAAAATCAACAAAACCACGAAAAGTTCTTGTATTTGAAGATAAAATCTTTTTGCTTTGAAGAAGAAAGATCGAGGTGACTGAAATAAGTTCATTCGATGAAAATCAACAAAAATTGACAAGAACCACGAAAAGTTCTTGTATTTTAAGATAAAATCTGAGGATATTGAAGAAAAAACTTCCAGCACGCTGAAATATGTTCATTTGCTGAAAATCAACAAAACCACGAAAAGTTCTTTTATTTGAAGATAAAATCTTTTTGCTTTGAAGAAGAAAGATCGAGGTGACTGAAATAAGTTCATCAGATGAAAATCAACAAAAATTGACCAGAACCACGAAAGGTTCTTGTATTTTAAGATAAAATCTTGCGCTATTAAAGAAAAAACTTATCCCTCGCTGAAATATGTTCATTTGCTGAAAATCAACAAAACCACGAAAAGTTCTTGTATTTGAAGATAAAATCTTTTTGCTTTGAAGAAGAAAGATCTAGCTGACTGAAATAAGTTCAATAGATGAAAACCAACATAAATTGACAAGAACCACGAAAAGTTCTTGTATTTTAGGATAAAATCTGACGCTATCAAAGAAAAAACTTCTCACTCGCTGAAATATGTTCATTTGCTGAAAATCAACAAAACCACGAAAAGTTCTTGTATTTGAAGACAGAATCTTTTTGCTTTGAAGAAGAAAGATCTCGGTGACTGAAATAAGTTCATTCGATCAAAACCATCAAAAATTGACAAGAAACACGAAAAGTTCTTGTATTTTAAGATAAAATCTGACGCTATCAAAGAAAAAACTTCTCGCTCGCTGAAATATGTTCATTTGCTGAAAATCAACAAAACCACGAAAAGTTCTTGTATTTGAAGATAAAATCTTTTTGCTTCGAAGAAGAAAGATCTAGCTGACTGAAATAAGTTTATTCGATCAAAACCATCAAAAATTGACAAGAACCACGAAAAGTTCTTGTATTTTAAGATAAAATCTGACGCTATTAAAGAAAAAAATTCTCGCTCGCTGAAATATGTTAATTTGCTGAAAATCAACAAAACCACGAAAAGTTCTTGTATTTGAAGATAAAATCTTTTTGCTTTGAAAAAGAAAGATCCAGCTGACTGAAATAAGTTCATTCGATGAAAACCAACAAAAATTGACAAGAACCACGAAAAGTTCTTGTATTTTAAGATAAAATCTTGCGCTATTAAAGAAAAAACTTCCAGCTCGCTGAAATATGTTCATTTGCTACAAATCAACAAAAAACCACGAAAAGTTCTTGTATTTGAAGATAAAATCTTTTTGCTTTGAAGAGGAAAGATCCAGCTGACTGAAATCAGTTCATTGGATGAAAACCAACAAAAATTGACAAAAACCACGAAAAGTTCTTGTATTTTAAGATAAAATCTGACGCTATTAAGGAAAAAACTTCCAGCTCGCTGAAATATGTTCATTTGCTGAAAATCAACAAAACCACGAAAAGTTCTTGTATTTGAAGATAAAATCTTTTTGCTTTGAAGAAGAAAGATCGAGGTGACTGAAATAAGTTCATCAGATGAAAATCAACAAAAATTGACAAGAACCACGAAAAGTTCTTGTATTTTAAGATAAAATCTGACGCTATTAAAGAAAAAACTTCTCGCTCACTGAAATATGGTCATTTGCTGAAAATCAACAAAACCACGAAAAGTTCTTGTATTTGAAGATAAAATCTTTTTGCTTTGAAGAAGAAAGATCCAGCTGACTGAAATAAGTTCATTCGTTCAAAACCAACAAAAATTGACAAGAACCACGAAACGTTCTTGTATTTTAAGATAAAATCTGACGCTATTAAAGAAAAAACTTCTTGCTCGCTGAAATATGTTCCTTTGCTGAAAATCAACAAAACCACGAAAAGTTCTTGTATTTGAAGATAAAATCATTTTGCTTTGAAGATGAAAGATCTTCGTGACTGAAATAAGTTCATTAGATGAAAACCAACAAAAATTGACAAGAACCACGAACAGTTCTTGTATTTTAGGATAAAATCTGATGCTATTAAAGAAAAAACTTCCAGCTCGCTGCAATATGTTCATTTGCTGAAAATCAACAAAACCGCGAAAAGTTCTTGTATTTGAAGATAAAATATTTTTGCTTTGAAGAAGAAAGATCCAGCTGACTGAAATAAGTTCATTGGATGAAAACCAACAAAAATTGACAAGAACCACGAAAAGTTCTTGTATTTTAAGATAAAATCTGACGCTATTAATGAAAAAACTTCTTGCTCGCTGAAATATGTTCATTTGCTGAAAATCAACAAAACCACGAAAAGTTCTTGTATTTGAAGATAACATCTTTTTTCTTTGAAGAAGAAAGATCGAGGTGACTGAAATAACTTCATTAGATGAAAACCAACAATAATTGACAAGAACCACGAAAAGTTCTTGTATTTTAAGATAAAATCTGAGGCTATTAAAGAAAAAACTTCTTGCTCGCTGAAATATGTTCATTTGCTGAAAATCAACAAAACCACGAAAAGTTCTTGTATTTGAAGATAAAATCTTTTTGCTTTGAAGAAGAAAGATCCAGCTGACTGAAATAAGTTCATTCGATCAAAACCAACAAAAATTGACAAGAACCACGAAACGTTCTTGTATTTTAAGATAAAATCTGACGCTATTAAAGAAAAAACTTCTTGCTCGCTGAAATATGTTCATTTGCTGAAAATCAACAAAACCACGAAAAGTTCTTGTATTTGAAGATAAAATCTTTTTGCTTGGAAGAAGAAAGATCCAGGTGACTGAAATAAGTTCATTGGATGAAAACCAACAAAAATTGACAAGAACCACGAAAAGTTCTTGTATTTTAAGATAAAATCTGACGCTATTAAAGAAAAAACTTCTTGCTCGCTGAAATATGTTCATTTGCTGAAAATCAACAAAACCACGAAAAGTTCTTGTATTTGAAGATAAAATCTTTTTGCTTTGAAGAAGAAAGATCCAGCTGACTGAAATAAGTTCATTGGATGAAAACCAACAAAAATTGATAAGAACCACGAAAAGTTCTTGTATTTTAAGATAAAATCTGACGCTATTAAAGAAAAAACTTCTCCCTCGCTGAAATATGTTCATTTGCTGAAAATCAACAAAACCACGAAAAGTTCTTGTATTTGAAGATAAAATCTTTTTGCTTTGAAGAAGAAAGATCGAGGTGACTGAATTAGATGAAAACCAACAAAAATTGACAAGAACCACGAACAGTTCTTGTATTTTAGGATAAAATCTGATGCTATTAAATAAAAAACTTCCAGCTCGCTGAAATATGTTCATTTGCTGAAAATCAACAAAACCACGAAAAGTTCTTGTATTTGAAGATAAAATCTTTTTGCCTTGAAGAAGAAAGATCCAGCTGACTGAAATAAGTTCATTGGATGAAAACCAACAAAAATTGACAAGAACCACGAAAAGTTCTTGTATTTTAAGATAAAATCTGACGCTATTAATGAAAAAACTTCTTGCTCGCTGAAATATGTTCATTTGCTGAAAATCAACAAAACCACGAAAAGTTCTTGTATTTGAAGATAAAATCTTTTTGCTTTGAAGAAGAAAGATCCAGCTGACTGAAATAAGTTCATTGGATGAAAACCAACAAAAATTGATAAGAACCACGAAAAGTTCTTGTATTTTAAGATAAAATCTGACGCTATTAAAGAAAAAACTTCTCCCTCGCTGAAATATGTTCATTTGCTGAAAATCAACAAAACCACGAAAAGTTCTTGTATTTGAAGATAAAATCTTTTTGCTTTGAAGAAGAAAGATCGAGGTGACTGAATTAGATGAAAACCAACAAAAATTGACAAGAACCACGAACAGTTCTTGTATTTTAGGATAAAATCTGATGCTATTAAATAAAAAACTTCCAGCTCGCTGAAATATGTTCATTTGCTGAAAATCAACAAAACCACGAAAAGTTCTTGTATTTGAAGATAAAATCTTTTTGCCTTGAAGAAGAAAGATCCAGCTGACTGAAATAAGTTCATTGGATGAAAACCAACAAAAATTGACAAGAACCACGAAAAGTTCTTGTATTTTAAGATAAAATCTGACGCTATTAATGAAAAAACTTCTTGCTCGCTGAAATATGTTCATTTGCTGAAAATCAACAAAACCACGAAAAGTTCTTGTATTTGAAGATAAAATCTTTTTTCTTTGAAGAAGAAAGATCGAGGTGACTGAAATAACTTCATTAGATGAAAACCAACAATAATTGACAAGAACCACGAAAAGTTCTTGTATTTTAAGATAAAATCTGAGGCTATTAAAGAAAAAACTTCTTGCTCGCTGAAATATGTTCCTTTGCTGAAAATCAACAAAACCACGAAAGGTTCTTGTATTTGAAGATAAAATCTTTTTGCTTTGAAGAAGAAAAATCCAGCTGACTGAAATAAGTTCATTCGATCAAAACCAACAAAAATTGACAAGAACCACGAAACGTTCTTGTATTTTAAGATAAAATCTGACGCTATTAAAGAAAAAACTTCTTGCTCGCTGAAATATGTTCATTTGCTGAAAATCAACAAAACCACGAAAAGTTCTTGTATTTGAAGATAAAATCATTTTGCTTTGAAGATGAAAGATCTTCGTGACTGAAATAAGTTCATTAGATGAAAACCAACAAAAATTGACAAGAACCACGAACAGTTCTTGTATTTTAGGATAAAATCTGATGCTATTAAAGAAAAAACTTCCAGCTCGCTGCAATATGTTCATTTGCTGAAAATCAACAAAACCACGAAAAGTTCTTGTATTTGAAGATAAAATATTTTTGCTTTCAAGAAGAAAGATCCAGCTGACTGAAATAAGTTCATTGGATGAAAACCAACAAAAATTGACAAGAACCACGAAAAGTTCTTGTATTTTAAGATAAAATCTGACGCTATTAATGAAAAAACTTCTTGCTCGCTGAAATATGTTCATTTGCTGAAAATCAACAAAACCACGAAAAGTTCTTGTATTTGAAGATAACATCTTTTTTCTTTGAAGAAGAAAGATCGAGGTGACTGAAATAACTTCATTCGATGAAAACCAACAATAATTGACAAGAACCACGAAAAGTTCTTGTATTTTAAGATAAAATCTGAGGCTATTAAAGAAAAAACTTCTTGCTCGCTGAAATATGTTCATTTGCTGAAAATCAACAAAACCACGAAAAGTTCTTGTATTTGAAGATAAAATCTTTTTGCTTTGAAGAAGAAAGATCCAGGTGACTGAAATAAGTTCATTGGATGAAAACCAACAAAAATTGACAAGAACCACGAAAAGTTCTTGTATTTTAAGATAAAATCTGACGCTATTAAAGAAAAAACTTCTTGCTCGCTGAAATATGTTCATTTGCTGAAAATCAACAAAACCACGAAAAGTTCTTGTATTTGAAGATAAAATCTTTTTGCTTTGAAGAAGAAAGATCCAGCTGACTGAAATAAGTTCATTGGATGAAAACCAACAAAAATTGATAAGAACCACGAAAAGTTCTTGTATTTTAAGATAAAATCTGACGCTATTAAAGAAAAAACTTCTCCCTCGCTGAAATATGTTCATTTGCTGAAAATCAACAAAACCACGAAAAGTTCTTGTATTTGAAGATAAAATCTTTTTGCTTTGAAGAAGAAAGATCGAGGTGACTGAATTAGATGAAAACCAACAAAAATTGACAAGAACCACGAACAGTTCTTGTATTTTAGGATAAAATCTGATCTATTAAATAAAAAACTTCCAGCTCGCTGAAATATGTTCATTTGCTGAAAATCAACAAAACCACGAAAAGTTCTTGTATTTGAAGATAAAATCTTTTTGCCTTGAAGAAGAAAGATCCAGCTGACTGAAATAAGTTCATTGGATGAAAACCAACAAAAATTGACAAGAACCACGAAAAGTTCTTGTATTTTAAGATAAAATCTGACGCTATTAAAGAAAAAACTTCTTGCACGCTGAAATATGTTCATTTGCTGAAAATCAACAAAACCACGAAAAGTTCTTGTATTTGAAGATAAAATCTTTTTGCTTTGAAGAAGAAAGATCCAGCTGACTGAAATAAGTTCATTGGATGAAAACCAACAAAAATTGATAAGAACCACGAAAAGTTCTTGTATTTTAAGATAAAATCTGACGCTATTAAAGAAAAAACTTCTCCCTCGCTGAAATATGTTCATTTGCTGAAAATCAACAAAACCACGAAAAGTTCTTGTATTTGAAGATAAAATCTTTTTGCTTTGAAGAAGAAAGATCGAGGTGAATGAATTAGATGAAAACCAACAAAAATTGACAAGAACCACGAACAGTTCTTGTATTTTAGGATAAAATCTGATGCTATTAAATAAAAAACTTCCAGCTCGCTGAAATATGTTCATTTGCTGAAAATCAACAAAACCACGAAAAGTTCTTGTATTTGAAGATAAAATCTTTTTGCCTTGAAGAAGAAAGATCCAGCTGACTGAAATAAGTTCATTGGATGAAAACCAACAAAAATTGACAAGAACCACGAAAAGTTCTTGTATTTTAAGATAAAATCTGACGCTATTAATGAAAAAACTTCTTGCTCGCTGAAATATGTTCATTTGCTGAAAATCAACAAAACCACGAAAAGTTCTTGTATTTGAAGATAAAATCTTTTTTCTTTGAAGAAGAAAGATCGAGGTGACTGAAATAACTTCATTAGATGAAAACCAACAATAATTGACAAGAACCACGAAAAGTTCTTGTATTTTAAGATAAAATCTGAGGCTATTAAAGAAAAAACTTCTTGCTCGCTGAAATATGTTCCTTTGCTGAAAATCAACAAAACCACAAAAGGTTCTTGTATTTGAAGATAAAATCTTTTTGCTTTGAAGAAGAAAGATCCAGCTGACTGAAATAAGTTCATTCGATCAAAACCAACAAAAATTGACAAGAACCACGAAACGTTCTTGTATTTTAAGATAAAATCTGACGCTATTAAAGAAAAAACTTCTTGCTCGCTGAAATATGTTCATTTGCTGAAAATCAACAAAACCACGAAAAGTTCTTGTATTTGAAGATAAAATCATTTTGCTTTGAAGATGAAAGATCTTTGTGACTGAAATAAGTTCATTAGATGAAAACCAACAAAAATTGACAAGAACCACGAACAGTTCTTGTATTTTAGGATAAAATCTGATGCTATTAAAGAAAAAACTTCCAGCTCGCTGCAATATGTTCATTTGCTGAAAATCAACAAAACCACGAAAAGTTCTTGTATTTGAAGATAAAATATTTTTGCTTTCAAGAAGAAAGATCCAGCTGACTGAAATAAGTTCATTGGATGAAAACCAACATAAATTGACAAGAACCACGAAAAGTTCTTGTATTTTAAGATAAAATCTGACGCTATTAATGAAAAAACTTCTTGCTCGCTGAAATATGTTCATTTGCTGAAAATCAACAAAACCACGAAAAGTTCTTGTATTTGAAGATAACATCTTTTTTCTTTGAAGAAGAAAGATCGAGGTGACTGAAATAACTTCATTAGATGAAAACCAACAATAATTGACAAGAACCACGAAAAGTTCTTGTATTTTAAGATAAAATCTGAGGCTATTAAAGAAAAAACTTCTTGCTCGCTGAAATATGTTCATTTGCTGAAAATCAACAAAACCACGAAAAGTTCTTGTATTTGAAGATAAAATCTTTTTGCTTTGAAGAAGAAAGATCCAGGTGACTGAAATAAGTTCATTGGATGAAAACCAACAAAAATTGACAAGAACCACGAAAAGTTCTTGTATTTTAAGATAAAAATCTGACGCTATTAAAGAAAAAACTTCTTGCTCGCTGAAATATGTTCATTTGCTGAAAATCAACAAAACCACGAAAAGTTCTTGTATTTGAAGATAAAATCTTTTTGCTTTGAAGAAGAAAGATCCAGCTGACTGAAATAAGTTCATTGGATGAAAACCAACAAAAATTGATAAGAACCACGAAAAGTTCTTGTATTTTAAGATAAAATCTGACGCTATTAAAGAAAAAACTTCTCCCTCGCTGAAATATGTTCATTTGCTGAAAATCAACAAAACCACGAAAAGTTCTTGTATTTGAAGATAAAATCTTTTTGCTTTGAAGAAGAAAGATCGAGGTGACTGAAATAAGTTCATTAGATGAAAACCAACAAAAATTGACAAGAACCACGAAAAGTTCTTGTATTTTAAGATAAAATCTGAGGCTATTAAAGAAAAAACTTCTCGCTCGCTGAAATATGTTCATTTGCTGAAAACCAACAAAACCACGAAAAGTTCTTGTATTTGAAGATAAAATCTTTTTGCTTTGAATAAGAAAGATCTCGCTGACTGAAATAAGTTCATTCGATCAAAACCAACAATAATTGACAAGAACCACGAAAAGTTCTTGTATTTTAAGATAAAATCTGAGGCTATTAAAGAAAAAACTTCTTGCTCGCTGAAATATGTTCATTTGCTGAAAATCAACAAAACCACGAAAGGTTCTTGTATTTGAAGATAAAATCTTTTTGCTTTGAAGAAGAAAGATGCAGCTGACTGAAATAAGTTCATCAGATGAAAATCAACAAAAATTGACAAGAACCACGAAAAGTTCTTGTATTTTAAGATAAAATCTGACGCTATTAAAGAAAAAACTTCTCGCTCACTGAAGTATGGTCATTTGCTGAAAATCAACAAAACCACGAAAAGTTCTTGTATTTGAAGATAAAATCTTTTTGCTTTGAAGAAGAAAGATCCAGCTGACTGAAATAAGTTCATTCGATCAAAACCAACAAAAATTGACAAGAACCACGAAACGTTCTTGTATTTTAAGATAAAATCTGACGCTATTAAAGAAAAAACTTCTTGCTCGCTGAAATATGTTCATTTGCTGAAAATCAACAAAACCACGAAAAGTTCTTGTATTTGTAGATAAAATCATTTTGCTTTGAAGATGAAAGATCTTGGTGAATGAATTAGATGAAAACGAACAAAAATTGACAAGAACCACGAACAGTTCTTGTATTTTAGGATAAAATCTGATGCTATTAAATAAAAAACTTCCAGCTCGCTGAAATATGTTCATTTGCTGAAAATCAACAAAACCACGAAAAGTTCTTGTATTTGAAGATAAAATCTTTTTGCCTTGAAGAAGAAAGATCCAGCTGACTGAAATAAGTTCATTGGATGAAAACCAAAAAAAATTGACAAGAACCACGAAAAGTTCTTGTATTTTAAGATAAAATCTGACGCTATTAATGAAAAAACTTCTTGCTCGCTGAAATATGTTCATTTGCTGAAAATCAACAAAACCACGAAAAGTTCTTGTATTTGAAGATAAAATCTTTTTTCTTTGAAGAAGAAAGATCGAGGTGACTGAAATAACTTCATTAGATGAAAACCAACAATAATTGACAAGAACCACGAAAAGTTCTTGTATTTTAAGATAAAATCTGATGCTATTAAAGAAAAAACTTCTTGCTCGCTGAAATATGTTCATTTGCTGAAAATCAACAAAACCACGAAAAGTTCTTGTATTTGAAGATAAAATCTTTTTGCTTGGAAGAAGAAAGATCCAGGTGACTGAAATAAGTTCATTGGATGAAAACCAACAAAAATTGATAAGAACCACGAAAAGTTCTTGTATTTTAAGATAAAATCTGACGCTATTAAAGAAAAAACTTCTTGCTCGCTGAAATATGTTCATTTGCTGAAAATCAACAAAACCACGAAAAGTTCTTGTATTTGAAGATAAAATCTTTTTGCTTTGAAGAAGAAAGATCCAGCTGACTGAAATAAGTTCATTGGATGAAAACCAACAAAAATTGACAAGAACCACGAAAAGTTCTTGTATTTTAAGATAAAATCTGAGGCTATTAAAGAAAAAACTTCTTCCTCGCTGAAATATGTTCATTTGCTGAAAATCAACAAAACCACGAAAAGTTCTTGTATTTGAAGATAAAATCTTTTTGCTTTGAAGAAGAAAGATCCAGCTGACTGAAATAAGTTCATTGGATGAAAACCAACAAAAATTGATAAGAACCACGAAAAGTTCTTGTATTTTAAGATAAAATCTGACGCTATTAAAGAAAAAACTTCTCCCTCACTGAAATATGTTCATTTGCTGAAAATCAACAAAACCACGAAAAGTTCTTGTATTTGAAGATAAAATCTTTTTGCTTTGAAGAAGAAAGATCGAGGTGACTGAAATAAGTTCATGAGATGAAAACCAACAAAAATTGACAAGAACCACGAAAAGTTCTTGTATTTTAAGATAAAATCTGAGGCTATTAAAGAAAAAACTTCTAGCTCGCTGAAATATGTTCATTTCCTGAAAATCAACAAAACCACGAAAAGTTCTTGTATTTGAAGATAAAATCTTTTTGCTTTGAAGAAGAAAGATCTAGCTGACTGAAATAAGTTCATTCGATCAAAAACAACAAAAATTGACAAGAACCACGAACAGTTCTTGTATTTTAGGATAAAATCTGATGCTATTAAAGAAAAAACTTCCAGCTCGCTGAAATATGTTCATTTGCTGTAAATCAACAAAACCACGAAAAGTTCTTGTATTTGAAGATAAAATCTTTTTGCTTTGAAGAAGAAAGATCGAGGTGACTGAAATAAGTCCATTCGATCAAAACCAACAATAATTGACAAGAACCACGAAAAGTTCTTGTATTTTAAGATAAAATCTGACGCTATGAAAGAAAAAACTTCTCGCTCGCTGAAATATGTTCATTTGCTGAAAATCAACAAAACCACGAAAAGTTCTTGTATTTGAAGATAAAATCTTTTTGCTTTGAAGATGAAAGATCTCGGTGACTGAAATAAGTTCATTGGATGAAAACCAACAAAAATTGACAAGAACCACGAAAAGTTCTTGTATTTTAAGGTAAAATCTTGCGCTTTTAAAGAAAAAACTTCTCGCTCGCTGAAATATGTTCATTTGCTGAAAACCAACAAAACCACGTAAAGTTCTTGTATTTGAAGATAAAATCTTTTTGCTTTGAAGAAGAAAGATCCAGCTGACTGAAATAAGTTCATTGGATGAAAACCAACAAAAACTGATAAGAACCACGAAAAGTTCTTGTATTTTAAGATAAAATCTGACGCTATTAAAGAAAAAACTTCTTGCTCGCTGAAATATGTTCATTTGCTGAAAATCAACAAAACCACGAAAAGTTCTTGTATTTGAAGATAAAATCTTTTTGCTTTGAAGAAGAAAGATCGAGGTGACTGAAATAAGTTCATTAGATGAAAACCAACAAAACTTGACAAGAACCACGAAAAGTTCTTGTATTTTAAGATAAAATCTGAGGCTATTAAAGAAAAAACTTCTAGCTCGCTGAAATATGTTCATTTGCTGAAAATCAACAAAACCACGAAAAGTTCTTGTATTTGAAGATAAAATCATTTTGCTTTGAAGAAGAAAGATCCAGCTGACTGAAATAAGTTCATTCGATCAAAACCAACAAAAATTGACAAGAACCACGAAAAGATCTTGTATTTTAAGATAAAATCTGACGCTATTAAAGAAAAAACTTCTCGCTCGCTGAAATATGTTCATTTGCTGAAAATCAACAAAACCACGAAAAGTTCTTGTATTTGAAGATAAAATCTTTTTGCTTTGAAGAAGAAAGATCCAGCTGACTGAAATAAGTTCATTAGATGAATACCAACAAAAATTGACAAGAACCACGAACAGTTCTTGTATTTTAGGATAAAGTCTGATGCTATTAAAGAAAAAACTTCCAGCTCGCTGAAATATGTTCATTTGCTGGAAATCAACAAAACCACGAAAAGTTCTTGTATTTGAAGATAAAATCTTTTTGCTTTGAAGAAGAAAGATCCAGCTGACTGAAATAAGTTCATTGGATGAAAACCAACAAAAATTGATAAGAACCACGAAAAGTTCTTGTATTTTAAGATAAAATCTGACGCTATGAATGAAAAAACTTCTCCCTCGCTGAAATATGTTCATTTGCTGAAAATCAACAAAACCACGAAAAGTTCTTGTATTTGAAGATAAAGTCTTTTTGCTTTGAAGAAGAAAGATCGAGGTGACTGAAATAAGTTCATTGGATGAAAACCAACAAAAATTGACAGGAACCACGAAAAGTTCTTGTATTTTAAGATAAAATCTGAGGCTATTAAGGAAAAAACTTGTAGCTCGCTGAAATATGTTCATTTGCTGAAAATCAACAAAACCACGAAAAGTTCTTGTATTTGAAAATAAAATCTTTTTGCTTTGAAGAAGAAAGATCTAGCTGACTGAAATAAGTTCATTGGATGAAAACCAACAAAAATTGACAAGAACCACGAACAGTTCTTGTATTTTAGGATAAAATCTGATGCTATTAAAGAAAAAACTTCCAGCTCGCTGAAATATGTTCATTTGCTGAAAATCAACAAAACCACGAAAAGTTCTTGTATTTGAAGATAAAATCTTTTTGCTTTGAAGAAGAAAGATCCAGCTGACTGAAATCAGTTCATTGGATGAAAACCAACAAAAATTGACAAGAACCACGAAAAGTTATTGTATTTTAAGATAAAATCTGACGCTATTAATGAAAAAACTTCTTGCTCGCTGAAATATGGTCATTTGCTGAAAATCAACAAAACCACGAAAAGTTCTTGTATTTGAAGATAAAATCTTTTTGCTTTGAAGAAGAAAGATCCAGCTGACTGAAATAAGTTCATTCGATCAAAACCAACAAAAATTGACAAGAACCACGAACAGTTCTTGTATTTTAGGATAAAATCTGATTCTATTAAAGAAAAAACTTCCAGCTCGCTGAAATATGTTCATTTGCTGAAAATCAACAAAACCACGAAAAGTTCTTGTATTTGAAGATAAAATCTTTTTGCTTTGAAGAAGAAAGATCCAGCTGACTGAAATAAGTTCATTGGATGAAAACCAACAAAAATTGACAAGAACCACGAAAAGTTCTTGTATTTTAAGATAAAATCTGACGCTATTAATGAAAAAACTTCTTGCTCGCTGAAATATGTTCATTTGCTGAAAGTCAACAAAACCACGAAAAGTTCTTGTATTTGAAGATAAAATCTTTTTGCTTTGAAGAAGAAAGATCGAGGTGACTGAAATAAGTTCATTCGATCAAAAACAACAAAAATTGACAAGAACCACGAACAGTTCTTGTATTTTAGGATAAAATCTGATGCTATTAAAGAACAAAATTCCAGCTCGCTGAAATATGTTCATTTGCTGAAAATCAACAAAACCACGAAAAGTTCTTGTATTTGAAGATAAAATCTTTTTGCTTTGAAGAAGAAAGATCCAGCTGACTGAAATAAGTTCATTGGATGAAAACCAACAAAAATTCACAAGAACCACGAAAAGTTCTTGTATTTTAAGATAAAATCTGACGCTATTAATGAAAAAACTTCTTGCTCGCTGAAATATGTTCATTTGCTGAAAATCAACAAAACCACGAAAAGTTCTTGTATTTGAAGATAAAATCTTTTTGCTTTGAAGAAGAAAGATCCAGCTGACTGAAATCAGTTCATTGGATGAAAACCAACAAAAATTGACAAGAACCTCGAAAAGTTCTTGTATTTTAAGATAAAATCTGACGCTATTAATGAAAAAACTTCTTGCTCGCTGAAATATGTTCATTTGCTGAAAATCAACAAAACCACGAAAAGTTCTTGTATTTGAAGATAAAATCTTTTTGCTTTGAAGAAGAAAGATCCAGCTGACTGAAATAAGTTCATTCGATCAAAACCAACAAAAATTGACAAGAACCACGAACAGTTCTTGTATTTTAGGATAAAATCTGATGCTATTAAAGAAAAAACTTCCAGCTCGCTGAAATATGTTCATTTGCTGAAAATCAACAAAACCACGAAAAGTTCTTGTATTTGAAGATAAAATCTTTTTGCTTTGAAGAAGAAAGATCCAGCTGACTGAAATAAGTTCATTGGATGAAAACCAACAAAAATTGACAAGAACCACGAAAAGTTCTTGTATTTTAAGATAAAATCTGATGCTATTAATGAAAAAACTTCTTGCTCGCTGAAATATGTTCATTTGCTGAAAGTCAACAAAACCACGAAAAGTTCTTGTATTTGAAGATAAAATCTTTTTGCTTTGAAGAAGAAAGATCGAGGTGACTGAAATAAGTTCATTCGATCAAAAACAACAAAAATTGACAAGAACCACGAACAGTTCTTGTATTTTAGGATAAAATCTGATGCTATTAATGAACAAAATTCCAGCTCGCTGAAATATGTTCATTTGCTGAAAATCAACAAAACCACGAAAAGTTCTTGTATTTGAAGATAAAATCTTTTTGCTTTGAAGAAGAAAGATCCAGCTGACTGAAATAAGTTCATTGGATGAAAACCAACAAAAATTGACAAGAACCACGAAAAGTTCTTGTATTTTAAGATAAAATCTGACGCTATTAATGAAAAAACTTCTTGCTCGCTGAAATATGTTCATTTGCTGAAAATCAACAAAACCACGAAAAGTTCTTGTATTTGAAGATAAAATCTTTTTGCTTTGAAGAAGAAAGATCGAGGTGACTGAAATAAGTTCATTCGATCAAAACCAACAAAAATTGACAAGAACCACGAAACGTTCTTGTATTTTAAGATAAAATCTGACGCTATTAAAGAAAAAACTTCTTGCTCGCTGAAATATGTTCATTTGCTGAAAATCAACAAAACCACGAAAAGTTCTTGTATTTGAAGATAAAATCTTTTTGCTTCGAAGAAGTAAGATCGAGGTGACTGAAATAAGTTCATTAAATGAAAACCAACAAAAATTGACAAGAACCACGAAAAGTTCATGTATTTTAAGATAAAATCTGACGCTATTAAAGAAAAAACTTCTTGCTCGCTGAAATATGTTCATTTGCTGAAAATCAACAAAACCACGAAAAGTTCTTGTACTTGAAGATAAAATCTTTTTGCTTTGAAGAAGAAAGATCCAGCTGACTGAAATAAGTTCATTGGATGAAAACCAACAAAAATTGATAAGAACCACGAAAAGTTCTTGTATTTTAAGATAAAATCTGACGCTATTAAAGAAAAAACTTCTCGCTCGCTGAAATATGTTTATTTGCTGAAAATCAACAAAACCACGAAAAGTTCTTGTATTTGAAGATAAAATCTTTTTGCTTTGAAGAAGAAAGATCGAGGTGACTGAAATAAGTTCATTAGATGAAAACCAACAAAAATTGACAAGAACCACGAAAAGTTCTTGTATTTTAAGATAAAATCTGAGGCTATTAAAGAAAAAACTTCTAGCTCGCTGAAATATGTTCATTTGCTGAAAATCAACAAAACCACGAAAAGTTCTTGTATTTGAAGATAAAATCTTTTTGCTTTGAAGAAGAAAGATCCAGCTGACTGAAATAAGTTCATTGGATGAAAACCAACAAAAATTGACAAGAACCACGAAAAGTTCTTGTATTTTAAGATAAAATCTGACGCTATTAAAGAAAAAACTTCTCCCTCGCTGAAATATGTTCATTTGCTGAAAATCAACAAAACCACGAAAAGTTCTTGTATTTGAAGATAAAATCCTTTTGCTTTGAAGAAGAAAGATCGAGGTGACTGAAATAAGTTCATTAAATCAAAACCAACAAAAATTGACAAGAACCACGAAAAGTTCTTGTATTTTAAGATAAAATCTGAGGCTATTAAAGAAAAAACTTTTCGCTCGCTGAAATATGTTCATTTCCTGAAAACCAACAAAACCACGAAAAGTTCTTGTATTTGAAGATAAAATCTTTTTGCTTTGAAGAAGAAGGATCCAGGTGACTGAAATAAGTTCATTCGATCAAAACCAACAAAAATTGACAAGAACCACGAAAAGTTCTTGTATTTTAAGATAAAATCTGACGCTATTAAAGAAAAAACTTCGAGCTCGCTGAAATCTGTTCATTTGCTGAAAATCAACAAAACCACGAAAAGTTCTTGTATTTGAAGACAAAATCTTTTTGCTTTGAAGAAGAAAGATCTAGCTGACTGAAATAAGTTCATTAGATGAAAACCAACAAAAATTGACAAGAACCACGAACAGTTCTTGTATTTTAGGATAAAATCTGATGCTATTAAAGAAAAAACTTCCAGCTCGCTGAAATATGTTCATTTGCTGAAAATCAACAAAACCACGAAAAGGTCTTGTATTTGAAGATAAAATCTTTTTGCTTTGAAGAAGAAAGATCCAGCTGACTGAAATCAGTTCATTGGATGAAAACCAACAAAAATTGACAAGAACCACGAAAAGTTCTTGTATTTTAAGATAAAATCTGAGGCTATTAAAGAAAAAACTTCTCGCTCGCTGAAATATGTTCATTTGCTGCAAATCAACAAAACCACGAAAAGTTCTTGTATTTGAAGATAAAATCTTTTTGCTTTGAAGAAGAAAGATCCAGCTGACTGAAATAAGTTCATCAGATGAAAATCAACAAAAATTGACAAGAACCACGAAAAGTTCTTGTATTTTAAGATAAAATCTGACGCTATTAAAGAAAAAACTTCTCGCTCGCTGAAATATGGTCATTTGCTGAAAATCAACAAAACCACGAAAAGTTCTTGTATTTGAAGATAAAATCTTTTTGCTTTGAAGAAGAAAGATCCAGCTGACTGAAATAAGTTCATTGGATGAAAACCAACAAAAATTGACAAGAACCACGAAAAGTTCTTTTATTTTAAGATAAAATCTGACGCTATTAAAGAAAAAACTTCTTGCTCGCTGAAATATGTTCATTTGCTGAAAATCAACAAAACCACGAAAAGTTCTTGTATTTGAAGATAAAATCTTTTTGCTTTGAAGAAGAAAGATCGAGATGACTGAAATAAGTTCATTAAATGAAAACCAACAAAAATTGACAAGAACCACGAAAAGTTCTTGTATTTTAAGATAAAATCTGACGCTATTAAAGAAAAAACTTCTAGCTCGCTGAAATATGTTCATTTGCTGAAAACCAACAAAACCACGAAAAGTTCTTGTATTTGAAGATAAAATCTTTTTGCTTTGAAGAAGAAAGATCCAGGTGACTGAAATAAGTTCATTCGATCAAAACCAACAAAAATTGACAAGAACCACGAAAAGTTCTTGTATTTTAAGATAAAATCTGACGCTATGAAAGAAAAAACTTCTCGCTCGCTGAAATATGTTCATTTGCTGAAAATCAACAAAACCACGAAAAGTTCTTGTATTTGAAGATAAAATCTTTTTGCTTTGAAGATGAAAGATCTCGGTGACTGAAATAAGTTCATTGGATGAAAACCAACAAAAATTGACAAGAACCACGAAAAGTTCTTGTATTTTAAGGTAAAATCTTGCGCTTTTAAAGAAAAAACTTCTCGCTCGCTGAAATATGTTCATTTGCTGAAAACCAACAAAACCACGTAAAGTTCTTGTATTTGAAGATAAAATCTTTTTGCTTTGAAGAAGAAAGATCCAGCTGACTGAAATAAGTTCATTGGATGAAAACCAACAAAAATTGATAAGAACCACGAAAAGTTCTTGTATTTTAAGATAAAATCTGACGCTATTAAAGAAAAAACTTCTCCCTCGCTGAAATATGTTCATTTGCTGAAAATCAACCAAACCACGAAAAGTTCTTGTATTTGAAGATAAAATCTTTTTGCTTTGAAGAAGAAAGATCGAGGTGACTGAAATAAGTTCATTAGATGAAAACCAACAAAAATTGACAAGAACCACGAAAAGTTCTTGTATTTTAAGATAAAATCTGAGGCTATTAAAGAAAAAACTTCTAGCTCGCTGAAATATGTTCATTTGCTGAAAATCAACAAAACCACGAAAAGTTCTTGTATTTGAAGATAAAATCATTTTGCTTTGAAGAAGAAAGATCCAGCTGACTGAAATAAGTTCATTCGATCAAAACCAACAAAAATTGACAAGAACCACGAAAAGATCTTGTGTTTTAAGATAAAATCTGACGCTATTAAAGAAAAAACTTCTCGCTCGCTGAAATATGTTCATTTGCTGAAAATCAACAAAACCACGAAAAGTTCTTGTATTTGAAGATAAAATCTTTTTGCTTTGAAGAAGAAAGATCTAGCTGACTGAAATAAGTTCATTAGATGAATACCAACAAAAATTGACAAGAACCACGAACAGTTCTTGTATTTTAGGATAAAGTCTGATGCTATTAAAGAAAAAAACTTCCAGCTCGCTGAAATATGTTCATTTGCTGGAAATCAACAAAACCACGAAAAGTTCTTGTATTTGAAGATAAAATCTTTTTGCTTTGAAGAAGAAAGATCCAGCTGACTGAAATAAGTTCATTGGATGAAAACCAACAAAAATTGATAAGAACCACGAAAAGTTCTTGTATTTTAAGATAAAATCTGACGCTATGAATGAAAAAACTTCTCCCTCGCTGAAATATGTTCATTTGCTGAAAATCAACAAAACCACGAAAAGTTCTTGTATTTGAAGATAAAGTCTTTTTGCTTTGAAGAAGAAAGATCGAGGTGACTGAAATAAGTTCATTGGATGAAAACCAACAAAAATTGACAGGAACCACGAAAAGTTCTTGTATTTTAAGATAAAATCTGAGGCTATTAAGGAAAAAACTTCTAGCTCGCTGAAATATGTTCATTTGCTGAAAATCAACAAAACCACGAAAAGTTCTTGTATTTGAAAATAAAATCTTTTTGCTTTGAAGAAGAAAGATCTAGCTGACTGAAATAAGTTCATTGGATGAAAACCAACAAAAATTGACAAGAACCACGAACAGTTCTTGTATTTTAGGATAAAATCTGATGCTATTAAAGAAAAAACTTCCAGCTCGCTGAAATATGTTCATTTGCTGAAAATCAACAAAACCACGAAAAGTTCTTGTATTTGAAGATAAAATCTTTTTGCTTTGAAGAAGAAAGATCCAGCTGACTGAAATCAGTTCATTGGATGAAAACCAACAAAAATTGACAAGAACCACGAAAAGTTCTTGTATTTTAAGATAAAATCTGACGCTATTAATGAAAAAACTTCTTGCTCGCTGAAATATGGTCATTTGCTGAAAATCAACAAAACCACAAAAAGTTCTTGTATTTGAAGATAAAATCTTTTTGCTTTGAAGAAGAAAGATCCAGCTGACTGAAATAAGTTCATTCGATCAAAACCAACAAAAATTGACAAGAACCACGAACAGTTCTTGTATTTTAGGATAAAATCTGATGCTATTAAAGAAAAAACTTCCAGCTCGCTGAAATATGTTCATTTGCTGAAAATCAACAAAACCACGAAAAGTTCTTGTATTTGAAGATAAAATCTTTTTGCTTTGAAGAAGAAAGATCCAGCTGACTGAAATAAGTTCATTGGATGAAAACCAACAAAAATTGACAAGAACCACGAAAAGTTCTTGTATTTTAAGATAAAATCTGACGCTATTAATGAAAAAACTTCTTGCTCGCTGAAATATGTTCATTTGCTGAAAGTCAACAAAACCACGAAAAGTTCTTGTATTTGAAGATAAAATCTTTTTGCTTTGAAGAAGAAAGATCGAGGTGACTGAAATAAGTTCATTCGATCAAAAACAACAAAAATTGACAAGAACCACGAACAGTTCTTGTATTTTAGGATAAAATCTGATGCTATTAAAGAACAAAATTCCAGCTCGCTGAAATATGTTCATTTGCTGAAAATCAACAAAACCACGAAAAGTTCTTGTATTTGAAGATAAAATCTTTTTGCTTTGAAGAAGAAAGATCCAGCTGACTGAAATAAGTTCATTGGATGAAAACCAACAAAAATTGACAAGAACCACGAAAAGTTCTTGTATTTTAAGATAAAATCTGACTCTATTAATGAAAAAACTTCTTGCTCGCTGAAATATGGTCATTTGCTGAAAATCAACCAAACCACGAAAAGTTCTTGTATTTGAAGATAAAATCTTTTTGCTTTGAAGAAGAAAGATCCAGCTGACTGAAATAAGTTCATTCGATCAAAACCAACAAAAATTGACAAGAACCACTAACAGTTCTTGTATTTTAGGATAAAATCTGATGCTATTAAAGAAAAAACTTCCAGCTCGCTGAAATATGTTCATTTGCTGAAAATCAACAAAACCACGAAAAGTTCTTGTATTTGAAGATAAAATCTTTTTGCTTTGAAGAAGAAAGATCCAGCTGACTGAAATAAGTTCATTGGATGAAAACCAACAAAAATTGACAAGAACCACGAAACGTTCTTGTATTTTAAGATAAAATCTGACGCTATTAATGAAAAAACTTCTTGCTCGCTGAAATATGTTCATTTGCTGAAAGTCAACAAAACCACGAAAAGTTCTTGTATTTGAAGATAAAATCTTTTTGCTTTGAAGAAGTAAGATCGAGGTGACTGAAATAAGTTCATTAAATGAAAACCAACAAAAATTGACAAGAACCACGAAAAGTTCTTGTATTTTAAGATAAAATCTGACGCTATTAAAGAAAAAACTTCTTGCTCGCTGTAATATGTTCATTTGCTGAAAATCAACAAAACCACGAAAAGTTCTTGTACTTGAAGATAAAATCTTTTTGCTTTGAAGAAGAAAGATCCAGCTGACTGAAATAAGTTCATTGGATGAAAACCAACAAAAATTGATAAGAACCACGAAAAGTTCTTGTATTTTAAGATAAAATCTGAGGCTATTAAAGAAAAAACTTCTAGCTCGCTGAAATATGTTCATTTGCTGAAAACCAACAAAACCACGAAAAGTTCTTGTATTTGAAGATAAAATCTTTTTGCTTTGAAGAAGAAAGATCCAGGTGACTGAAATAAGTTCATTCGATCAAAACCAACAAAAATTGACAAGAACCACGAAAAGTTCTTGTATTTTAAGATAAAATCTGACGCTATTAAAGAAAAAACTTCTCGCTCGCTGAAATATGTTCATTTGCTGAAAACCAACAAAACCAGGAAAAGTTCTTGTATTTGAAGATAAAATCTTTTTGCTTTGAAGAAGAAAGATCCAGGTGACTGAAATAAGTTCATTCGATCAAAACCAACAAAAATTGACAAGAACCACGAAAAGTTCTTGTATTTTAAGATAAAATCTGACGCTATTAAAGAAAAAACTTCTGGCTCACTGAAATCTGTTCATTTGCTGAAAATCAACAAAACCACGAAAAGTTCTTGTATTTGAAGATAAAATCTTTTTGCTTTGAAGAAGAAAGATCTAGCTGACTGAAATAAGTTCATTAGATGAAAACCAACAAAAATTGACAAGAACCACGAACAGTTCTTGTATTTTAGGATAAAATCTGATGCTATTAAAGAAAAAACTTCCAGCTCGCTGAAATATGTTCATTTGCTGAAAATCAACAAAACCACGAAAAGTTCTTGTATTTGAAGATAAAATCTTTTTGCTTTGAAGAAGAAAGATCCAGCTGACTGAAATCAGTTCATTGGATGAAAACCAACAAAAATTGACAAGAACCACGAAAAGTTCTTGTATTTTAAGATAAAATCTGACGCTATTAATGAAAAAACTTCTTGCTCGCTGAAATATGTTCATTTGCTGAAAATCAACAAAACCACGAAAAGTTCTTGTATTTGAAGATAAAATCTTTTTGCTTTGAAGAAGAAAGATCGAGGTGACTGAAATAAGTTCATTAGATGAAAACCAACAAAAATTGACAAGAACCACGAAAAGTTCTTGTATTTTAAGATAAAATCTGAGGCTATTAAAGAAAAAACTTCTCGCTCGCTGAAATATGTTCATTTGCTGCAAATCAACAAAACCACGAAAAGTTCTTGTATTTGAAGATAAAATCTTTTTGCTTTGAAGAAGAAAGATCCAGCTGACTGAAATAAGTTCATCAGATGAAAATCAACAAAAATTGACAAGAACCACGAAAAGTTCTTGTATTTTAAGATAAAATCTGACGCTATTAAAGAAAAAACTTCTCGCTCGCTGAAATATGGTCATTTGCTGAAAATCAACAAAACCACGAAAAGTTCTTGTATTTGAAGATAAAATCTTTTTGCTTTGAAGAAGAAAGATCCAGCTGACTGAAATAAGTTCATTGGATGAAAACCAACAAAAATTGACAAGAACCACGAAAAGTTCTTTTATTTTAAGATAAAATCTGACGCTATTAAAGAAAAAACTTCTTGCTCGCTGAAATATGTTCATTTGCTGAAAATCAACAAAACCACGAAAAGTTCTTGTATTTGAAGATAAAATCTTTTTGCTTTGAAGAAGAAACATCGAGGTGACTGAAATAAGTTCATTAAATGAAAACCAACAAAAATTGACAAGAACCACGAAAAGTTCTTGTATTTTAAGATAAAATCTGACGCTATTAAAGAAAAAACTTCTCGCTCGCTGAAATATGGTGATTTGCTGAAAATCAACAAAACCACGAAAAGTTCTTGTATTTGAAGATAAAGTCTTTTTGCTTTGAAGAAGAAAGTTCCAGCTGACTGAAATAAGTTCATTCGATCAACACCAACAAAAATTGACAAGAACCACGAAAAGTTCTTGTATTTTCAGATAAAATCTGGCGATATTAAAGAAAAAACTTCTCACTCGCTGAAATATGTTCATTTGCTGAAAATCAACAAAACCACGAAAAGTTCTTGTATTTGAAGATAAAATCTTTTTGCTTTGAAGAAGAAAGATCGAGATGACTGAAATAAGTTCATTAGATGAAAACCAACAAAAATTGACAAGAACCACGAAAAGTTCTTGTATTTTAAGATAAAATCTGAGGCTATTAAAGAAAAAACTTCTTGCTCGCTGAAATATGTTCATTTGCTGAAAATCAACAAAACCACGAAAAGTTCTTGTACTTGAAGATAAAATCTTTTTGCTTTGAAGAAGAAAGATCCAGCTGACTGAAATAAGTTCATTGGATGAAAACCAACAAAAATTGATAAGAACCACGAAAAGTTCTTGTATTTTAAGATAAAATCTGAGGCTATTAAAGAAAAAACTTCTAGCTCGCTGAAATATGTTCATTTGCTGAAAATAAACAAAACCACGAAAAGTTCTTGTATTTGAAGATAAAATCTTTTTGCTTTGAAGAAGAAAGATCGAGCTGACTGAAATAAGTTCATTCGATCAAAATCAACAAAAATTGACAAGAACCACGAAAAGTTCTTGTATTTTAAGATAAAATCTGAGGCTATTAAAGAAAAAACTTCTCGCTCGCTGAAATATGTTCATTTGCTGAAAACCAACAAAACCACGAAAAGTTCTTGTATTTGAAGATAAAATCTTTTTGCTTTGAAGAAGAAAGATCCAGGTGACTGAAATAAGTTCATTCGATCAAAACCAACAAAAATTGACAAGAACCACGAAAAGTTCTTGTATTTTAAGATAAAATCTGACGCTATTAAAGAAAAAACTTCTCGCTCGCTGAAATATGTTCATTTGCTGAAAACCAACAAAACCAGGAAAAGTTCTTGTATTTGAAGATAAAATCTTTTTGCTTTGAAGAAGAAAGATCCAGGTGACTGAAATAAGTTCATTCGATCAAAACCAACAAAAATTGACAAGAACCACGAAAAGTTCTTGTATTTTAAGATAAAATCTGACGCTATTAAAGAAAAAACTTCTGGCTCGCTGAAATCTGTTCATTTGCTGAAAATCAACAAAACCACGAAAAGTTCTTGTATTTGAAGATAAAATCTTTTTGCTTTGAAGAAGAAAGATCTAGCTGACTGAAATAAGTTCATTAGATGAAAACCAACAAAAATTGACAAGAACCACGAACAGTTCTTGTATTTTAGGATAAAATCTGATGCTATTAAAGAAAAAACTTCCAGCTCGCTGAAATATGTTCATTTGCTGAAAATCAACAAAACCACGAAAAGTTCTTGTATTTGAAGATAAAATCTTTTTGCTTTGAAGAAGAAAGATCCAGCTGACTGAAATCAGTTCATTGGATGAAAACCAACAAAAATTGACAAGAACCACGAAAAGTTCTTGTATTTTAAGATAAAATCTGACGCTATTAATGAAAAAACTTCTTGCTCGCTGAAATATGTTCATTTGCTGAAAATCAACAAAACCACGAAAAGTTCTTGTATTTGAAGATAAAATCTTTTTGCTTTGAAGAAGAAAGATCGAGGTGACTGAAATAAGTTCATTAGATGAAAACCAACAAAAATTGACAAGAACCACGAAAAGTTCTTGTATTTTAAGATAAAATCTGAGGCTATTAAAGAAAAAACTTCTCGCTCGCTGAAATATGTTCATTTGCTGCAAATCAACAAAACCACGAAAAGTTCTTGTATTTGAAGATAAAATCTTTTTGCTTTGAAGAAGAAAGATCCAGCTGACTGAAATAAGTTCATCAGATGAAAATCAACAAAAATTGACAAGAACCACGAAAAGTTCTTGTATTTTAAGATAAAATCTGACGCTATTAAAGAAAAAACTTCTCGCTCGCTGAAATATGTTCATTTGCTGAAAATCAACAAAACCACGAAAAGTTCTTGTATTTGAAGATAAAATCTTTTTGCTTTGAAGAAGAAACATCGAGGTGACTGAAATAAGTTCATTAAATGAAAACCAACAAAAATTGACAAGAACCACGAAAAGTTCTTGTATTTTAAGATAAAATCTGACGCTATTAAAGAAAAAACTTCTCGCTCGCTGAAATATGGTGATTTGCTGAAAATCAACAAAACCACGAAAAGTTCTTGTATTTGAAGATAAAGTCTTTTTGCTTTGAAGAAGAAAGTTCCAGCTGACTGAAATAAGTTCATTCGATCAACACCAACAAAAATTGACAAGAACCACGAAAAGTTCTTGTATTTTCAGATAAAATCTGGCGATATTAAAGAAAAAACTTCTCACTCGCTGAAATATGTTCATTTGCTGAAAATCAACAAAACCACGAAAAGTTCTTGTATTTGAAGATAAAATCTTTTTGCTTTGAAGAAGAAAGATCGAGGTGACTGAAATAAGTTCATTAGATGAAAACCAACAAAAATTGACAAGAACCACGAAAAGTTCTTGTATTTTAAGATAAAATCTGAGGCTATTAAAGAAAAAACTTCTAGCTCGCTGAAATATGTTCATTTGCTGAAAATCAACACAACCACGAAAAGTTCTTGTATTTGAAGATAAAATCTTTTTGCTTTGAAGAAGAAAGATCCAGCTGACTGAAATAAGTTCATTCGATCAAAAACAGCAAAAATTGACAAGAACCACGAACAGTTCTTGTATTTTAGGATAAAATCTGATGCTATTAAAGAAAAAACTTCCAGCTCGCTGAAATATGTTCATTTGCTGTAAATCAACAAAACCACGAAAAGTTCTTGTATTTGAAGATAAAATCTTTTTGCTTTGAAGAAGAAAGATCCAGCTGACTGAAATAAGTTCATTGGATGAAAACCAACAAAAATTGACAAGAACCACGAAAAGTTCTTGTATTTTAAGATAAAATCTGAGGCTATTAAAGAAAAAACTTCTAGCTCGCTGAAATATGTTCATTTGCTGAAAACCAACAAAACCACGAAAAGTTCTTGTATTTGAAGATAAAATCTGACGCTATTAAAGAAAAAACTTCTTGCTCGCTGAAATATGTTCATTTGCTGAAAATCAACAAAACCACGAAAAGTTCTTGTATTTGAAGATAAAATCTTTTTGCTTTGAAGAAGAAAGATCGAGGTGACTGAAATAAGTTCATTAAATGAAAACCAACAAAAATTGACAAGAACCACGAAAAGTTCTTGTATTTTAAGATAAAATCTGAGGCTATTAAAGAAAAAACTTCTAGCTCGCTGAAATATGTTCATTTGCTGAAAACCAACAAAACCACGAAAAGTTCTTGTATTTGAAGATAAAATCTTTTTGCTTTGAAGAAGAAAGATCCAGGTGACTGAAATAAGTTCATTCGATCAAAATCAACAAAAATTGACAAGAACCACGAAAAGTTCTTGTATTTTAAGATAAAATCTGACGCTATTAAAGAAAAAACTTCTCGCTCGCTGAAATATGTTCATTTGCTGAAAATCAACAAAACCACGAAAAGTTCTTGTATTTGAAGATAAAATCTTTTTGCTTTGAAGATGAAAGATCTCGGTGACTGAAATAAGTTCATTGGATGAAAACCAACAAAAATTGACAAGAACCACGAAAAGTTCTTGTATTTTAAGGTAAAATCTTGCGCTATTAAAGAAAAAACTTCTAGCTCGCTGAAATATGTTCATTTGCTGAAAACCAACAAAACCACGTTAAGTTCTTGTATTTGAAGATAAAATCTTTTTGCTTTGAAGAAGAAAGATCCAGCTGACTGAAATAAGTTCATTGGATGAAAACCAACAAAAATTGATAAGAACCACGAAAAGTTCTTGTATTTTAAGATAAAATCTGACGCTATTAAAGAAAAAACTTCTCCCTCGCTGAAATATGTTCATTTGCTGAAAATCAACCAAACCACGAAAAGTTCTTGTATTTGAAGATAAAATCTTTTTGCTTTGAAGAAGAAAGATCGAGGTGACTGAAATAAGTTCATTAAATGAAAACCAACAAAAATTGACAAGAACCACGAAAAGTTCTTGTATTTTAAGATAAAATCTGATGCTATTAAAGAAAAAACTTCTAGCTCGCTGAAATATGTTCATTTGCTGAAAACCAACAAAACCACGAAAAGTTCTTGTATTTGAAGATAAAATCTGACGCTATTAAAGAAAAAACTTCTTGCTCGCTGAAATATGTTCATTTGCTGAAAATCAACAAAACCACGAAAAGTTCTTGTATTTGAAGATAAAATCTTTTTGCTTTGAAGAAGAAAGATCGAGGTGACTGAAATAAGTTCATTAAATGAAAACCAACAAAAATTGACAAGAACCACGAAAAGTTCTTGTATTTTAAGATAAAATCTGAGGCTATTAAAGAAAAAACTTCCAGCTTGCTGAAATATGTTCATTTGCTGAAAACCAACAAAACCACGAAAAGTTCTTGTATTTGAAGATAAAATCTTTTTGCTTTGAAGAAGAAAGATCCAGGTGACAGAAATAAGTTCATTCGATCAAAATCAACAAAAATTGACAAGAACCACGAAAAGTTCTTGTATTTTAAGATAAAATCTGAGGCTATTAAGGAAAAAACTTCTAGCTCGCTGAAATATGTTCACTTGCTGAAAATCAACAAAACCACGAAAAGTTCTTGTATTTCAAGATAAAATCTTTTTGCTTTGAAGAAGAAAGATCTAGCTGACTGAAATAAGTTCATTAGATGAAAACCAACAAAAATTGACAAGAACCACGAACAGTTCTTGTATTTTAGGATAAAATCTGATGCTATTAAAGAAAAAACTTCCAGCTCGCTGAAATATGTTCATTTGCTGAAAATCAACAAAACCACGAAAATTTCTTGTATTTGAAGATAAAATCTTTTTGCTTTGAAGAAGAAAGATCCAGCTGACTGAAATCAGTTCATTGGATGAAAACCAACAAAAATTGACAAGAACCACGAAAAGTTCTTGTATTTTAAGATAAAATCTGACGCTATTAATGAAAAAACTTCTTGCTCGCTGAAATATGTTCATTTGCTGAAAATCAACAAAACCACGAAAATTTCTTGTATTTGAAGATAAAATCTTTTTGCTTTGAAGAAGAAAGATCCAGCTGACTGAAATCAGTTCATTGGATGAAAACCAACAAAAATTGACAAGAACCACGAAAAGTTCTTGTATTTTAAGATAAAATCTGACACTATTAATGAAAAAACTTCTTGCTCGCTGAAATATGGTCATTTGCTGAAAATCAACAAAACCAAGAAAAGTTCTTGTATTTGAAGATAAAATCTTTTTGCTTTGAAGAAGAAAGATCCAGCTGACTGAAATAAGTTCATTCGATCAAAACCAACAAAAATTGACAAGAACCACGAACAGTTCTTGTATTTTAGGATAAAATCTGATGCTATTAAAGAAAAAACTTCCAGCTCGCTGAAATATGTTCATTTGCTGAAAATCAACAAAACCACGAAAAGTTCTTGTATTTGAAGATAAAATCTTTTTGCTTTGAAGAAGAAAGATCCAGCTGACTGAAATAAGTTCATTGGATGAAAACCAACAAAAATTGACAAGAACCACGAAAAGTTCTTGTATTTTAAGATAAAATCTGACGCTATTAATGAAAAAACTTCTTGCTCGCTGAAATATGTTCATTTGCTGAAAATCAACAAAACCACGAAAAGTTCTTGTATTTTAAGATAAAATCTGACGCTATTAAAGAAAAAACTTATTGCTCGCTGAAATATGTTCATTTGCTGAAAATCAACAAAACCACCAAAAGTTCTTGCATTTGAAGATAAAATCTTTTTGCTTTGAAGAAGAAAGATCGAGGTGACTGAAATAAGTTCATTAAATGAAAACCAACAAAAATTGACAAGAACCACGAAAAGTTCTTGTATTTTAAGATAAAATCTGACGCTATTAAAGAAAAAACTTCTCGCTCGCTGAAATATGGTCATTTGCTGAAAATCAACAAAACCACGAAAAGTTCTTGTATTTGAAGATAAAATCTTTTTGCTTTGAAGAAGAAAGTTCCAGCTGACTGAAATAAGTTCATTCGATCAACACCAACAAAAATTGACAAGAACCACGAAAAGTTCTTGTATTTTCAGATAAAATCTGGCGCTATTAAAGAAAAAACTTCTCGCTCGCTGAAATATGTTCATTAGATGAAAACCAACAAAAATTGACAAGAACCACGAACAGTTCTTGTATTTTAGGATAAAATCTGATGCTATTAAAGAACAAAATTCCAGCTCGCTGAAATATGTTCATTTGCTGAAAATCAACAAAACCACGAAAAGTTCTTGTGTTTGAAGATAAAATCTTTTTGCTTTGAAGAAGAAAGATCCAGCTGACTGAAATAAGTTCATTGGATGAAAACCAACAAAAATTGACAAGAACCACGAAAAGTTCTTGTATTTTAAGATAAAATCTGACGCTATTAATGAAAAAACTTCTTGCTCACTGAAATATGTTCATTTGCTGAAAATCAACAAAACCACGAAAAGTTCTTGTATTTGAAGATAATATCTTTTTGCTTTGAAGAAGAAAGATCGAGGTGACTGAAATAACTTCATTAGATGAAAACCAACAATAATTGACAAGAACCACGAAAAGTTCTTGTATTTTAAGATAAAATCTGAGGCTATTAAAGAAAAAACTTCTTGCTCGCTGAAATATGTTCATTTGCTGAAAATCAACAAAACCACAAAAAGTTCTTGTATTTGAAGATAAAATCTTTTTGCTTTGAAGAAGAAAGATCCAGCTGACTGAAATAAGTTCATTCGATCAAAACCAACAAAAATTGACAAGAACCACGAAACGTTCTTGTATTTTAAGATAAAATCTGACGCTGTTAAAGAAAAAATTTCTTGCTCGCTGAAATATGTTCATTTGCTGAAAATCAACAAAACCACGAAAAGTTCTTGTATTTGAAGATAAAATCTTTTTGCTTTGAAGAAGTAAGATCGAGGTGACTGAAATAAGTTCATTAAATGAAAACCAACAAAAATTGACAAGAAGCACGAAAAGTTCTTGTATTTTAAGATAAAATCTGACGCTATTAAAGAAAAAACTTCTTGCTTGCTGAAATATGTTCATTTGCTGAAAATCAACAAAACCACGAAAAGTTCTTGTACTTGAAGATAAAATCTTTTTGCTTTGAAGAAGAAAGATCCAGCTGACTGAAATAAGTTCATTGGATGAAAACCAACAAAAATTGATAAGAACCACGAAAAGTTCTTGTATTTTAAGATAAAATCTGACGCTATTAAAGAAAAAACTTCTCGCTCGCTGAAATATGTTCATTTGCTGAAAATCAACAAAACCACGAAAAGTTCTTGTATTTGAAGATAAAATCTTTTTGCTTTGAAGAAGAAAGATCTAGCTGACTGAAATAAGTTCATTCGATCAAAAACAACAAAAATTGACAAGAACCACGAACAGTTCTTGTATTTTAGGATAAAATCTGATGCTATTAAAGAAAAAACTTCCAGCTCGCAGAAATATGTTCATTTGCTGTAAATCAACAAAACCACGAAAAGTTCTTGTATTTGAAGATAAAATCTTTTTGCTTTGAAGAAGAAAGATCTAGCTGACTGAAATAAGTTCATTCGATCAAAACCAACAAAAATTGACAAGAACCACGAAAAGTTCTTGTATTTTAAGATAAAATCTGACGCTATCAAAGAAAAAACTTCTCGCTCGCTGAAATATGTTCATTTGCTGAAAATCAACAAAACCACGAAAAGTTCTTGTATTTGAAGATAAAATCCTTTTGCTTTGAAGAAGAAAGATCGAGGTGACTGAAATAAGTTCATTAAATGAAAACCAACAAAAATTGACAAGAACCACGAAAAGTTCTTGTATTTTAAGATAAAATCTGCGGCGATGAAAGAAAAAACTTCCAGCTCGCTGAAATATGTTCATTTGCTGAAAACCAACAAAACCACGAAAAGTTCTTGTATTTGAAGATAAAATCTTTTTGCTTTGAAGAAGAAAGATCCAGCTGACTGAAATAAGTTCATTGGATGAAAACCAACAGAAATTGATAAGAACCACGAAAAGTTCTTGTATTTTAAGATAAAATCTGAGGCTATTAAGGAAAAAACTTCTAGCTCGCTGAAATATGTTCACTTGCTGAAAATCAACAAAACCACGAAAAGTTCTTGTATTTGAAGATAAAATCTTTTTGCTTTGAAGAAGAAAGATCCAGCTGACTGAAATCAGTTCATTGGATGAAAACCAACAAAAATTGACAAGAACCACGAAAAGTTCTTGTATTTTAAGATAAAATCTGACGCTATTAATGAAAAAACTTCTTGCTCGCTGAAATATGGTCATTTGCTGAAAATCAACAAAACCAAGAAAAGTTCTTGTATTTGAAGATAAAATCTTTTTGCTTTGAAGAAGAAAGATCCAGCTGACTGAAATAAGTTCATTCGATCAAAACCAACAAAAATTGACAAGAACCACGAACAGTTCTTGTATTTTAGGATAAAATCTGATGCTATTAAAGAAAAAACTTCCAGCTCGCTGAAATATGTTCATTTGCTGAAAATCAACAAAACCACGAAAATTTCTTGTATTTGAAGATAAAATCTTTTTGCTTTGAAGAAGAAAGATCCAGCTGACTGAAATAAGTTCATTGGATGAAAACCAACAAAAATTGACAAGAACCACGAAAAGTTCTTGTATTTTAAGATAAAATCTGACGCTATTAATGAAAAAACTTCTTGCTCGCTGAAATATGTTCATTTGCTGAAAATCAACAAAACCACGAAAAGTTCTTGTATTTTAAGATAAAATCTGACGCTATTAAAGAAAAAACTTCTTGCTCGCTGAAATATGTTCATTTGCTGAAAATCAACAAAACCACGAAAAGTTCTTGCATTTGAAGATAAAATCTTTTTGCTTTGAAGAAGAAAGATCGAGGTGACTGAAATAAGTTCATTAAATGAAAACCAACAAAAATTGACAAGAACCACGAAAAGTTCTTGTATGTTAAGATAAAATCTGACGCTATTAAAGAAAAAACTTCTCGCTCGCTGAAATATGGTCATTTGCTGAAAATCAACAAAACCACGAAAAGTTCTTGTATTTGAAGATAAAATCTTTTTGCTTTGAAGAAGAAAGTTCCAGCTGACTGAAATAAGTTCATTCGATCAACACCAACAAAAATTGACAAGAACCACGAAAAGTTCTTGTATTTTCAGATAAAATCTGGCGCTATTAAAGAAAAAACTTCTCGCTCGCTGAAATATGTTCATTAGATGAAAACCAACAAAAATTGACAAGAACCACGAACAGTTCTTGTATTTTAGGATAAAATCTGATGCTATTAAAGAACAAAATTCCAGCTCGCTGAAATATGTTCATTTGCTGAAAATCAACAAAACCACGAAAAGTTCTTGTGTTTGAAGATAAAATCTTTTTGCTTTGAAGAAGAAAGATCCAGCTGACTGAAATAAGTTCATTGGATGAAAACCAACAAAAATTGACAAGAACCACGAAAAGTTCTTGTATTTTAAGATAAAATCTTGCGCTATTAAAGAAAAAACTTCCAGCTCGCTGAAATATGGTCATTTGCTGAAAATCAACAAAACCAAGAAAAGTTCTTGTATTTGAAGATAAAATCTTTTTGCTTTGAAGAAGAAAGATCCAGCTGACTGAAATAAGTTCATTCGATCAAAACCAACAAAAATTGACAAGAACCACGAACAGTTCTTGTATTTTAGGATAAAATCTGATGCTATTAAAGAAAAAACTTCCAGCTCGCTGAAATATGTTCATTTGCTGAAAATCAACAAAACCACGAAAATTTCTTGTATTTGAAGATAAAATCTTTTTGCTTTGAAGAAGAAAGATCCAGCTGACTGAAATAAGTTCATTGGATGAAAACGAACAAAAATTGACAAGAACCACGAAAAGTTCTTGTATTTTAAGATAAAATCTGACGCTATTAATGAAAAAACTTCTTGCTCGCTGAAATATGTTCATTTGCTGAAAATCAACAAAACCACGAAAAGTTCTTGTATTTTAAGATAAAATCTGACGCTATTAAAGAAAAAACTTCTTGCTCGCTGAAATATGTTCATTTGCTGAAAATCAACAAAACCACGAAAAGTTCTTGCATTTGAAGATAAAATCTTTTTGCTTTGAAGAAGAAAGATCGAGGTGACTGAAATAAGTTCATTAAATGAAAACCAACAAAAATTGACAAGAACCACGAAAAGTTCTTGTATGTTAAGATAAAATCTGACGCTATTAAAGAAAAAACTTCTCGCTCGCTGAAATATGGTCATTTGCTGAAAATCAACAAAACCACGAAAAGTTCTTGTATTTGAAGATAAAATCTTTTTGCTTTGAAGAAGAAAGTTCCAGCTGACTGAAATAAGTTCATTCGATCAACACCAACAAAAATTGACAAGAACCACGAAAAGTTCTTGTATTTTCAGATAAAATCTGGCGCTATTAAAGAAAAAACTTCTCGCTCGCTGAAATATGTTCATTAGATGAAAACCAACAAAAATTGACAAGAACCACGAACAGTTCTTGTATTTTAGGATAAAATCTGATGCTATTAAAGAACAAAATTCCAGCTCGCTGAAATATGTTCATTTGCTGAAAATCAACAAAACCACGAAAAGTTCTTGTGTTTGAAGATAAAATCTTTTTGCTTTGAAGAAGAAAGATCCAGCTGACTGAAATAAGTTCATTGGATGAAAACCAACAAAAATTGACAAGAACCACGAAAAGTTCTTGTATTTTAAGATAAAATCTGACGCTATTAATGAAAAAACTTCTTGCTCACTGAAATATGTTCATTTGCTGAAAATCAACAAAACCACGAAAAGTTCTTGTATTTGAAGATAATATCTTTTTGCTTTGAAGAAGAAAGATCGAGGTGACTGAAATAACTTCATTAGATGAAAACCAACAATAATTGACAAGAACCACGAAAAGTTCTTGTATTTTAAGATAAAATCTGAGGCTATTAAAGAAAAAACTTCTTGCTCGCTGAAATATGTTCATTTGCTGAAAATCAACAAAACCACAAAAAGTTCTTGTATTTGAAGATAAAATCTTTTTGCTTTGAAGAAGAAAGATCCAGCTGACTGAAATAAGTTCATTCGATCAAAACCAACAAAAATTGACAAGAACCACGAAACGTTCTTGTATTTTAAGATAAAATCTGACGCTATTAAAGAAAAAACTTCTTGCTCGCTGAAATATGTTCATTTGCTGAAAGTCAACAAAACCACGAAAAGTTCTTGTATTTGAAGATAAAATCTTTTTGCTTTGAAGAAGTAAGATCGAGGTGACTGAAATAAGTTCATTAAATGAAAACCAACAAAAATTGACAAGAAGCACGAAAAGTTCTTGTATTTTAAGATAAAATCAGACGCTATTAAAGAAAAAACTTCTCGCTCGCTGAAATATGTTCATTTGCTGAAAATCAACAAAACCACGAAAAGTTCTTGTATTTGAAGATAAAATCTTTTTGCTTTGAAGAAGAAAGATCGAGGTGACTGAAATAAGTTCATTAGATGAAAACCAACAAAAATTGACAAGAACCACGAAAAGTTCTTGTATTTTAAGATAAAATCTGAGGCTATTAAAGAAAAAACTTCTAGCTCGCTGAAATATGTTCATTTGCTGAAAATCAACAAAACCACGAAAAGTTCTTGTATTTGAAGATAAAATCTTTTTGCTTTGAAGAAGAAAGATCTAGCTGACTGAAATAAGTTCATTCGATCAAAAACAACAAAAATTGACAAGAACCACGAACAGTTCTTGTATTTTAGGATAAAATCTGATGCTATTAAAGAAAAAACTTCCAGCTCGCAGAAATATGTTCATTTGCTGTAAATCAACAAAACCACGAAAAGTTCTTGTATTTGAAGATAAAATCTTTTTGCTTTGAAGAAGAAAGATCCAGCTGACTGAAATAAGTTCATTGGATGAAAACCAACAAAAATTGACAAGAACCACGAAAAGTTCTTGTATTTTAAGATAAAATCTGACGCTATTAAAGAAAAAACTTCTTGCTCGCTGAAATATGTTCATTTGCTGAAAATCAACAAAACCACGAAAAGTTCTTGTATTTGAAGATAAATTCCTTTTGCTTTGAAGAAGAAAGATCGAGGTGACTGAAATAAGTTCATTAAATGAAAACCAACAAAAATTGACAAGAACCACGAAAAGTTCTTGTATTTTAAGATAAAATCTGCGGCGATGAAAGAAAAAACTTCCAGCTCGCTGAAATATGTTCATTTGCTGAAAACCAACAAAACCACGAAAAGTTCTTGTATTTGAAGATAAAATCTTTTTGCTTTGAAGAAGAAAGATCCAGCTGACTGAAATAAGTTCATTGGATGAAAACCAACAGAAATTGATAAGAACCACGAAAAGTTCTTGTATTTTAAGATAAAATCTGACGCTATTAAAGAAAAAACTTCTCCCTCGCTGAAATATGTTCATTTGCTGAAAATCAACAAAACCACGAAAAGTTCTTGTATTTGAAGATAAATCTTTTTGCTTTGAAGAAGAAACATCGAGGTGACTGAAATAAGTTCATTAGATGAAAACCAACACAAAATTGACAAGAACCACGAAAAGTTCTTGTATTTTAACAGCTGAGAGGAGCCGAGCCGAGCGGAGGGAGCGTCCGATAAAAGGCGGGATTTCAGAGCGCTGAGAACAGCTGAGAGGAGCCGAGCCGAGCGGAGGGAGCGTCCGATAAAAGGCGGGATTTCAGAGCGCTGAGAGGAGCCGAGCCGAGCGGAGGGAGCGTCCGATAAAAGGCGGGATTTCAGAGCGCTGAGAACAGCTGAGAGGAGCCGAGCCGAGCGGAGGGAGCGTCCGATAAAAGGCGGGATTTCAGAGCGCTGAGAGGAGCCGAGCCGAGCGGAGGGAGCGTCCGATAAAAGGCGGGATTTCAGAGCGCTGAGAACAGCTGAGAGGAGCCGAGCCGAGCCGAGCGGAGCTGCGACCGAGTTCGAAGTGACGTCAGGAATCAGATCGGGACGCGACACAGGGGAGGCACCTGATTGGTGAGTAGGTTCAGGTGAGTATTTCTCCTTATCTGCAGTAACTGAAGTAAAAGGAAAGGGAAGGTCTGCAGGTCTTATAGGAAGTAGCGTTTATTTTTTAGTGAATCAAGGTCCCTAGTGTAGTTAACATTCTCTAAATTGAGAACAATTTAAAGGAGTAAACTCCTTAAAGGGAGTGGTAAGTAGTTTTTCTTTCCTTTTTTTTTCTCTTGACATTGTAGTTGTTCTTAAGCTAATTTAAGGGTTAAGTCATGGCAGGAGATCCCAGGGCCGTGTCATGTTCCTCTTGTGGGATGTGGGAATTCAGGGCTCCTTCCTGTATCCCTGATTCCTTCACCTGCGGGAAGTGTGTCCAGCTGCAGCTATTGTTTGACCGCTTGACGGCTCTGGAGCTGCGGATGGACTCACTTTGGAGCATCCGCGATGCTGAGAAAGTCGTGGATAGCACGTTCAGTGAGTTGGTCACACCGCAGATAAAAATTACTGAGGGAGATAGTGAATGGGTGACCAACAGACAGAGGAAGAGTAGGAAGGCAGTGCAGGGGTCCCCTGCGGTCATCTCCCTCCAAAACAGGTATACCGTTTTGGATACTGTTGGCGGAGATGGCTCACCAGGGGAAGGTGGCAGTGGCCAGGTTCATGGCACCGTGGCTGGCTCTGCTGCACAGGAGGGCAGGAAAAAGAGTGGCAGAGCTATCGTAATAGGGGACTCGATTGTAAGGGGAATAGACAGGCGTTTCTGCGGACGCAACCGAGACTCCAGGATGGTATGTTGCCTCCCTGGTGCAAGGGTCAAGGATGTCTCGGAGCGGCTGCAGGACATTCTGGAGGGGGAGGGTGAACAGCCAGTTGTCGTGGTGCATATAGGCACCAACGATATAGGTAAAAAACAGGATGAGGTCCTACAAGCTGAATTTAGGGAGTTAGGAGTTAAACTAAAGAGTAGGACCTCAAAGGTAGTAATCTCAGGATTGCTACCAGTGCCACGGGCTAGTCAGAGTAGGAATGACAGGATAGCTAAGATGAATACGTGGCTTGAGAGATGGTGCAAGAGGGAGGGATTCAAATTCCTGGGCCATTGGAACCGGTTCTGGGGGAGGTGGGACCAGTACAAATTGGACGGTCTGCATCTGGGCAGGACTGGAACCAATGTCCTAGGGGGAGTGTTTGCTAGTGCTGTTGGGGAGGGTTTAAACTAATGTGGCAGGGGGATGGGAACCGATGCAGGAAGTCAGTGGGAAATAAAGTGGTGACAGAAACAAAAGGCAGTAAGGGAGAGTGTACAGAACATGACCGGACAGATGGTCTGAGAAAGCAGGGCAAAGACCAAGGGAAGACTAGATTAAACTGCATTTATTTCAATGCAAGAAGTCTGATGGGCAAGGCAGATGAACTCAGGGCATGGATGGGTACATGGGACTGGGATGTTATAGCTATTACTGAAACATGGCTAAGGGAGGGGCAGGACTGGCAGCTCAATGTTCCAGGGTACAGATGCTATAGGAAAGATAGAGCAGGAGGTAAGAGAGGAGGGGGAGTTGCGTTCTTGATTAGGGAGAACATCACGGCAGTAGTGAGAGGGGATATATCCGAGGGTTCGCCCACTGAGTCCATATGGGTAGAACTGAAAAATAAGAAGGGAGAGATCACTTTGATAGGATTGTACTACAGACCCCCAAATAGTCAACGGGAAATTGAGGAGCAAATATGTAAGGAGATTACAGACAGCTGCAAGAAAAATAGGGTGGTAATAGTAGGGGACTTTAACTTTCCCAACATTGACTGGGACAGCCATAGCATTAGGGGCTTGGATGGAGAGAAATTTGTTGAGTGTATTCAGGAGGAATTTCTCATTCAGTATGTGGATGGCCCGACTAGAGAGGGGGCAAAACTTGACCTCCTCTTGGGAAATAAGGAAGGGCAGGTGACAGAAGTGTTAGTGAGGGATCACTTTGGGACCAGTGATCATAATTCCATTAGTTTTAAGATAGCTATGGAGAAGGATAGGTCTGGCCCAAAAGTTAAAATTCTAAATTGGGGAAAGGCCAATTTTGATGGTATTAGACAGGAACTTTCAGAAGTTGATTGGGAGAGTCTGTTGGCAGGCAAAGGGACGTCTGGTAAGTGGGAGGCTTTCAAAAGTGTGTTAACCAGGGTTCAGTGTAAGCACATTCCTTATAAAGTGAAGGGCAAGGCTGGTAGAAGTAGGGAACCTTGGATGACTCGGGAGATTGAGGCACTAGTCAAAAATAAGAAGGAGGCATATGACATGCATAGGCAGCTGGGATCAAGTGGATCCCTTGAAGAGTATAGAGATTGCCGGAGTAGAGTTAAGAGAGAAATCAGGAGGGCAAAAAGGGGATATGAGATTGCTTTGGCAGATCAGGCAAAGGTGAATCCAAAGAGCTTCTACAAATACATAAAGGGCAAAAGGGTAACAAGGGAGAGAGTAGGGCCTCTTAAGGATCAACAAGGTCATCCATGTGCGGAACCACAAGAGATGGGTGAGATCCTGAATGAGTATTTCACATCGGTATTTACGGTTGAGAAAGGCATGGATGTTAGGGAACTTGGGGAAATAAATAGTGATGTCTTGAGGAGTGTACATATTACAGAGAGGGAGGTGCTGGAAGTCTTAACGCGCATCAAGGTAGATAAATCTCCGGGACCTGATGAAATGTATCCCAGGACGTTATGGGAGGTGAGGGAGGAAATTGCGGGTCCCCGAGCAGAGATATTTGAATCATCCACCGCTACAGGTGAGGTGCCTGAAGATTGGAGGGTAGCAAATGTTGTGCCTTTGTTTAAGAAGGGCGGCAGGGAAAAGCCTGGGAACTACAGACCAGTGAGCCTGACATCTGTAGTGGGTAAGTTGTTAGAGGGTATTCTGAGGGACAGAATCTACAGGCATTTGGAGAGGCAGGGACTAATTAGGAACAGTCAGCATGGTTTTGTGAGAGGAAAATCATGTCTCACGAATTTGATTGAGTTTTTTGAAGGGGTAACCAAGAAGATAGATGAGGGCTGTGCAGTAGACGTGGTCTACATGGACTTCAGCAAAGCATTTGACAAGGTACCGCATGGTAGGTTGTTACATAAGGTTAAATCTCATGGGATCCAAGGTGAGGTAGCCAATTGGATACAAAATTGGATTGACGACAGAAGACAGAGGGTGGTTGTCGAGGGTTGTTTTTCAAACTGGATGCCTGTGTCCAGCGGTGTGCCTCAGGGATCGGTGCTGGGTCCGCTGTTATTTGTTATTTATATTAATGATTTGGATGAGAATTTAGGAGGCATGGTTAGTAAGTTTGCAGATGACACCAAGATTGGTGGCATTGTGGACAGTGAAGAAGGTTATCTAGGATTGCAACGGGATCTTGATAAATTGGGCCAGTGGGCCGATGAATGGCAGATGGAGTTTAATTTAGATAAATGTGAGGTGATGCATTTTGGTAGATCGAATCGGGCCAGGACCTACTCCGTTAATGGTAGGGCGTTGGGGAGAGTTATAGAACAAAGAGATCTAGGAGTACAGATTCATAGCTCCTTGAAAGTGGAGTCACAGGTGGATAGGGTGGTGAAGAAGGCATTCAGCATGCTTGGTTTCATTGGTCAGAACATTGAATGCAGGAGTTGGGATGTCTTGTTGAAGTTGTACAGGGCATTGGTGAGGCCACACTTGGAGTACTGTGTACAGTTCTGGTCACCCTATTATAGAAAGGATATTATTAAACTAGAAAGAGTGCAGAAAAGATTTACTAGGATGCTACCGGGACTTGATGGTTTGACTTACAGGGAGAGGTTAGACAGACTGGGACTTTATTCCCTGGAGAGTAGGAGGTTAAGGGGTGATCTTATAGAAGTCTATAAAATAATGAGGGGCATAGATAAGGTCGATAGTCAAAATCTTTTCCCAAAGGTAGGGGAGTCTATAACGAGGGGGCACAGATTTAAGGTGAGAGGGGAGAGATACAAAAGGATCCAGAGGGGCAATTTTTTCATTCAAAGGGTGGTGAGTGTCTGGAACGAGCTGCCAGAGGCAGTAGTAGAGGCGGGTACAATTTTGTCTTTTAAAAAGCATTTGGACAGTTACATGGGGAAGATGGGTATCGAGGGATATGGGCCAAGTGCAGGCAATTGGGACTAGCTTAGTGGTATAAACTGGGCGACATGGACATGTTGGGCCGAAGGGCCTGTTTCCATGTTGTAACTTCTATGATTCTATGATTCTATGATAAAATCTGAGGCTATTAAAGAAAAAACTTCTAGCTCGCTGAAATATGTTCATTTGCTGAAAATCAACAAAACCACGAAAAGTTCTTGTATTTGAAGATAAAATCTTTTTGCTTTGAAGAAGAAAGATCTAGCTGACTGAAATAAGTTCATGAGATGAAAACCAACAAAAATTGACAAGAACCACGAACAGTTCTTGTATTTTAGGATAAAATCTGATGCTATTAAAGAAAAAACTTCCAGCTCGCTGAAATATGTTCATTTGCTGAAAATCAACAAAACCACGAAAAGTTCTTGTATTTGAAGATAAAATCTTTTTGCTTTGAAGAAGAAAGATCCAGCTGACTGAAATCAGTTCATTGGATGAAAACCAACAAAAATTGACAAGAACCACGAAAAGTTCTTGTATTTTAAGATAAAATCTGACGCTATTAATGAAAAAACTTCTTGCTCGCTGAAATATGTTCATTTGCTGAAAATCAACAAAACCACGAAAAGTTCTTGTATTTGAAGATAAAATCTTTTTGCTTTGAAGAAGAAAGATCGAGGTGACTGAAATAAGTTCATTAGATGAAAACCAACAAAAATTGACAAGAACCACGAAAAGTTCTTGTATTTTAAGATAAAATCTGAGGCTATTAAAGAAAAAACTTCCAGCTCGCTGAAATATGTTCATTTGCTGTAAATCAACAAAACCACGAAAAGTTCTTGTATTTGAAGATAAAATCTTTTTGCTTTGAAGAAGAAAGATCTCGCTGACTAAAATAAGTTCATTCGATCAAAACCAACAATAATTGACAAGAACCACGAAAGGTTCTTGTATTTTAAGATAAAATCTGAGGCTATTAAAGAAAAAACTTCTTGCTCGCTGAAATATGTTCATTTGCTGAAAATCAACAAAACCACGAAAAGTTCTTGTATTTGAAGATAAAATCTTTTTGCTTTGAAGAAGAAAGATCCAGCTGACTGAAATAAGTTCATTGGATGAAAACCAACAAAAATTGACAAGAACCACGAAAAGTTCTTGTATTTTAAGATAAAATCTGACGCTATTAATGAAAAAACTTCTTGCTCGCTGAAATATGTTCATTTGCTGAAAATCAACAAAACCACGAAAAGTTCTTGTATTTTAAGATAAAATCTGACGCTATTAAAGAAAAAACTTCTTGCTCGCTGAAATATGTTCATTTGCTGAAAATCAACAAAACCACGAAAAGTTCTTGCATTTGAAGATAAAATCTTTTTGCTTTGAAGAAGAAAGATCGAGGTGACTGAAATAAGTTCATTAACTGAAAACCAACAAGAATTGACAAGAACCACGAAAAGTTCTTGTATTTTAAGATAAAATCTGACGCTATTAAAGAAAAAACTTCTCGCTCGCTGAAATATGGTCATTTGCTGAAAATCAACAAAACCACGAAAAGTTCTTGTATTTGAAGATAAAATCTTTTTGCTTTGAAGAAGAAAGTTCCAGCTGACTGAAATAAGTTCATTCGATCAACACCAACAAAAATTGACAAGAACCACGAAAAGTTCTTGTATTTTCAGATAAAATCTGGCGCTATTAAAGAAAAAACTTCTCGCTCGCTGAAATATGTTCATTAGATGAAAACCAACAAAAATTGACAAGAACCACGAACAGTTCTTGTATTTTAGGATAAAATCTGATGCTATTAAAGAACAAAATTCCAGCTCGCTGAAATATGTTCATTTGCTGAAAATCAACAAAACCACGAAAAGTTCTTGTGTTTGAAGATAAAATCTTTTTGCTTTGAAGAAGAAAGATCCAGCTGACTGAAATAAGTTCATTGGATGAAAACCAACAAAAATTGACAAGAACCACGAAAAGTTCTTGTATTTTAAGATAAAATCTGACGCTATTAATGAAAAAACTTCTTGCTCACTGAAATATGTTCATTTGCTGAAAATCAACAAAACCACGAAAAGTTCTTGTATTTGAAGATAAAATCTTTTTGCTTTGAAGAAGAAAGATCGAGGTGACTGAAATAACTTCATTAGATGAAAACCAACAATAATTGACAAGAAGCACGAAAAGTTCTTATATTTTAAGATAAAATCTGACGCTATTAAAGAAAAAACTTCTTGCTTGCTGAAATATGTTCATTTGCTGAAAATCAACAAAACCACGAAAAGTTCTTGTACTTGAAGATAAAATCTTTTTGCTTTGAAGAAGAAAGATCCAGCTGACTGAAATAAGTTCATTGGATGAAAACCAACAAAAATTGATAAGAACCACGAAAAGTTCTTGTATTTTAAGATAAAATCTGAGGCTATTAAAGAAAAAACTTCTCGCTCGCTGAAATATGTTCATTTGCTGAAAATCAACAAAACCACGAAAAGTTCTTGTATTTGAAGATAAAATCTTTTTGCTTTGAAGAAGAAAGATCGAGGTGACTGAAATAAGTTCATGAGATGAAAACCAACAAAAATTGACAAGAACCACGAAAAGTTCTTGTATTTTAAGATAAAATCTGAGGCTATTAAAGAAAAAACTTCTAGCTCGCTGAAATATGTTCATTTGCTGAAAATCAACAAAACCACGAAAAGTTCTTGTATTTGAAGATAAAATCTTTTTGCTTTGAAGAAGAAAGATCTAGCTGACTGAAATAAGTTCATTCGATCAAAAACAACAAAAATTGAGAAGAACCACGAACAGTTCTTGTATTTTAGGATAAAATCTGATGCTATTAAAGAAAAAACTTCCAGCTCGCTGAAATATGTTCATTTGCTGTAAATCAACAAAACCACGAAAAGTTCTTGTATTTGAAGATAAAATCTTTTTGCTTTGAAGAAGAAAGATCCAGCTGACTGAAATAAGTTCATTGGATGAAAACCAACAAAAATTGACAAGAACCACGAAAAGTTCTTGTATTTTAAGATAAAATCTGACGCTATTAAAGAAAAAACTTCTTGCTCGCTGAAATATGTTCATTTGCTGAAAATCAACAAAACCACGAAAAGTTCTTGTATTTGAAGATAAAATCCTTTTGCTTTGAAGAAGAAAGATCGAGGTGACTGAAATAAGTTCATTAAATGAAAACCAACAAAAATTGACAAGAACCACGAAAAGTTCTTGTATTTTAAGATAAAATCTGAGGCGATGAAAGAAAAAACTTCTAGCTCGCTGAAATATGTTCATTTGCTGAAAACCAACAAAACCACGAAAAGTTCTTGTATTTGAAGATAAAATCTTTTGCTTTGTCGATGAAAGATCTTGGTGACTGAAATAAGTTCATTGGATGAAAACCAACAAAAATTGACAAGAACCACGAAAAGTTCTTGTATTTTAAGGTAAAATCTTGCGCTATTAAAGAAAAAACTTCTTGCTCGCTGAAATATGTTCATTTGCTGAAAACCAACAAAACCACGTAAAGTTCTTGTATTTGAAGATAAAATCTTTTTGCTTTGAAGAAGAAAGATCCAGCTGACTGAAATAAGTTCATTGGATGAAAACCAACAGAAATTGATAAGAACCACGAAAAGTTCTTGTATTTTAAGATAAAATCTGACGCTATTAAAGAAAAAACTTCTCCCTCGCTGAAATATGTTCATTTGCTGAAAATCAACAAAACCACAAAAAGTTCTTGTATTTGAAGATAAAATCTTTTTGCTTTGAAGAAGAAACATCGAGGTGACTGAAATAAGTTCATTCGATGAAAACCAACACAAAATTGACAAGAACCACGAAAAGTTCTTGTACTTTAAGATAAAATCTGAGGCTATTAAAGAAAAAACTTCTAGCTCGCTGAAATATGTTCATTTGCTGAAAATCAACAAAACCACGAAAAGTTCTTGTATTTGAAGATAAAATCTTTTTGCTTTGAAGAAGAAAGATCTAGCTGACTGAAATAAGTTCATTAGATGAAAACCAACAAAAATTGACAAGAACCACGAACAGTTCTTGTACTTTAAGATGAAATCTTACTCTATTAAGGAAAAAACTTCCAGCTCGCTGAAATATGTTCATTTGCTGAAAACCATCAAAACCACGAAAAGTTCTTGTATTTGAAGATAAAATCTTTTTGCTTTGAAGAAGAAAGATCTAGCTGACTGAAATAAGTTCATTAGATGAAAACCAACAAAAATTGACAAGAACCACGAACAGTTCTTGTATTTTAGGATAAAATCTGATGCTATTAAAGAAAAAACTTCCAGCTCGCTGAAATATGTTCATTTGCTGAAAATCAACAAAACCACGAAAAGTTCTTGTATTTGAAGATAAAATCTTTTTGCTTTGAAGAAGAAAGATCCAGCTGACTGAAATCAGTTCATTGGATGAAAACCAACAAAAATTGACAAGAACCACGAAAAGTTCTTGTATTTTAAGATAAAATCTGACGCTATTAATGAAAAAACTTCTTGCTCGCTGAAATATGTTCATTTGCTGAAAATCAACAAAACCACGAAAAGTTCTTGTATTTGAAGATAAAATCTTTTTGCTTTGAAGAAGAAAGATCGAGGTGACTGAAATAAGTTCATTAGATGAAAACCAACAAAAATTGACAAGAACCACGAAACGTTCTTGTATTTTAAGATAAAATCTGAGGCTATTAAAGAAAAAACTTCTAGCTCGCTGAAATATGTTCATTTGCTGTAAATCAACAAAACCACGAAAAGTTCTTGTATTTGAAGATAAAATCTTTTTGCTTTGAAGAAGAAAGATCTCGCTGACTAAAATAAGTTCATTCGATCAAAACCAACAATAATTGACAAGAACCACGAAAGGTTCTTGTATTTTAAGATAAAATCTGAGGCTATTAAAGAAAAAACTTCTTGCTCGCTGAAATATGTTCATTTGCTGAAAATCAACAAAACCACGAAAAGTTCTTGTATTTGAAGATAAAATCTTTTTGCTTTGAAGAAGAAAGATCGAGGTGACTGAAATAAGTTCATTAAATGAAAACCAACAAAAATTGACAAGAACCACGAAAAGTTCTTGTATTTTAAGATAAAATCTGACGCTATTAAAGAAAAAACTTCTCGCTCGCTGAAATATGGTCATTTGCTGAAAATCAACAAAACCACGAAAAGTTCTTGTATTTGAAGATAAAATCTTTTTGCTTTGAAGAAGAAAGATCCAGCTGACTGAAATAAGTTCATTCGATCAAAACCAACAAAAATTGACAAGAACCACGAAACGTTCTTGTATTTTAAGATAAAATCTGACGCTATTAAAGAAAAAACTTCTTGCTCGCTGAAATATGTTCATTTGCTGAAAATCAACAAAACCACGAAAAGTTCTTGTATTTGAAGATAAAATCTTTTTGCTTTGAAGAAGAAAGATCGAGGTGACTGAAATAAGTTCATTAAATGAAAACCAACAAAAATTGACAAGAACCACGAAAAGTTCTTGTATTTTAAGATAAAATCTGACGCTATTAAAGAAAAAACTTCTCGCTCGCTGAAATATGTTCATTTGCTGAAAATCAACAAAACCACGAAAAGTTCTTGTATTTGAAGATAAAATCTTTTTGCTTTGAAGAAGAAAGTTCCAGCTGACTGAAATAAGTTCATTCGATCAACACCAACAAAAATTGACAAGAACCACGAAAAGTTCTTGTATTTTCAGATAAAATCTGGCGCTATTAAAGAAAAAACTTCTCGCTCGCTGAAATATGTTCATTTGCTGAAAATCAACAAAACCACGAAAAGTTCTTGTATTTGAAGATAAAATCTTTTTGCTTTGAAGAAGAAAGATCGAGGTGACTGAAATAAGTTCATTAGATGAAAACCAACAAAAATTGACAAGAACCACGAAAAGTTCTTGTATTTTAAGATAAAATCTGAGGCTATTAAAGAAAAAACTTCTAGCTCGCTGAAATATGTTCATTTGCTGAAAATCAACAAAACCACGAAAAGTTCTTGTATTTGAAGATAAAATCTTTTTGCTTTGAAGAAGAAAGATCTAGCTGACTGAAATAAGTTCATTCGATCAAAAACAACAAAAATTGACAAGAACCACGAACAGTTCTTGTATTTTAGGATAAAATCTGATGCTATTAAAGAAAAAACTTCCAGCTCGCTGAAATATGTTCATTTGCTGTAAATCAACAAAACCACGAAAAGTTCTTGTATTTGAAGATAAAATCTTTTTGCTTTGAAGAAGAAAGATCCAGCTGACTGAAATAAGTTCATTGGATGAAAACCAACAAAAATTGACAAGAACCACGAAAAGTTCTTGTATTTTAAGATAAAATCTGACGCTATTAAAGAAAAAACTTCTTGCTCGCTGAAATATGTTCATTTGCTGAAAATCAACAAAACCACGAAAAGTTCTTGTATTTGAAGATAAAATCTTTTTGCTTTGAAGAAGAAAGATCGAGGTGACTGAAATAAGTTCATTAAATGAAAACCGACAAAAATTGACAAGAACCACGAAAAGTTCTTGTATTTTAAGATAAAATCTGAGGCTATTAAAGAAAAAACTTCTAGCTCGCTGAAATATGTTCATTTGCTGAAAACCAACAAAACCACGAAAAGTTCTTGTATTTGAAGATAAAATCTTTTTACTTTGAAGAAGAAAGATCCAGGTGACTGAAATAAGTTCATTCGATCAAAACCAACAAAAATTGACAAGAACCACGAAAAGTTCTTGTATTTTAAGATAAAATCTGACGCTATTAAAGAAAAAACTTCTCGCTCGCTGAAATATGTTCATTTGCTGAAAATCAACAAAACCACGAAAAGTTCTTGTATTTGAAGATAAAATCTTTTTGCTTTGAAGATGAAAGATCTTGGTGACTGAACTAAGTTCATTGGATGAAAACCAACAAAAATTGACAAGAACCACGAAACGTTCTTGTATTTTAAGGTAAAATATTGCGCTATTAAAGAAAAAACTTCTCCCTCGCTGAAATATGTTCATTTGCTGAAAATCAACAAAACCACGAAAAGTTCTTGTATTTGAAGATAAAATCTTTTTGCTTTGAAGAAGAAAGATCCAGCTGACTGAAATAAGTTCATTGGATGAAAACCTACAAAAATTGACAAGAACCACGAAAAGTTCTTGTATTTTAAGATAAAATCTGACGCTATTAAAGAAAAAACTTCTAGCTCGCTGAAATATGTTCATTTGCTGTAAATCAACAAAACCACGAAAAGTTCTTGTATTTGAAGATAAAATCTTTTTGCTTTGAAGAAGAAAGATCGAGGTGACTGAAATAAGTTCATTAGATGAAAACCAACAAAAATTGACAAGAACCACGAAAAGTTCTTGTATTTTAAGATAAAATCTGAGGCTATTAAAGAAAAAACTTCCAGCTCGCTGAAATATGTTCATTTGCTGAAAATCAACAAAACCACGAAAAGTTCTTGTATTTGAAGATAAAATCTTTTTGCTTTGAAGAAGAAAGATCTAGCTGACTGAAATAAGTTCATTAGATGAAAACCAACAAAAATTGACAAGAACCACGAACAGTTCTTGTATTTTAGGATAAAATCTGATGCTATTAAAGAAAAAACTTCCAGCTCGCTGAAATATGTTCATTTGCTGAAAATCAACAAAACCACGAAAAGTTCTTGTATTTGAAGATAAAATCTTTTTGCTTTGAAGAAGAAAGATCCAGCTGACTGAAATCAGTTCTTTGGATGAAAACCAACAAAAATTGACAAGAACCACGAAAAGTTCTTGTATTTTAAGATAAAATCTGACGCTATTAAAGAAAAAACTTCTCGCTCGCTGAAATATGTTCATTTGCTGAAAATCAACAAAACCACGAAAAGTTCTTGTATTTGAAGATAAAATCTTTTTGCTTTGAAGATGAAAGATCTCGGTGACTGAAATAAGTTCATTAGATGAAAACCAACAAAAATTGACAAGAACCACGAAAAGTTCTTGTATTTTAAGATAAAATCTGAGGCCATTAAAGAAAAAACTTCTAGCTCGCTGAAATATGTTCATTTGCTGAAAATCAACAAAACCACGAAAAGTTCTTGTATTTGAAGATAAAATCTTTTTGCTTTGAAGAAGAAAGATCCAGGTGACTGAAATAAGTTCATTAAATGAAAACCAACAAAAATTGACAAGAACCACGAAAAGTTCTTGTATTTTAAGATAAAATCTGACGCTATTAAAGAAAAAACTTCTCGCTCGCTGAAATATGGTCATTTGCTGAAAATCAACAAAACCACGAAAAGTTCTTGTATTTGAAGATAAAATCTTTTTGCTTTGAAGAAGAAAGATCCAGCTGACTGAAATAAGTTCATTCGATCAAAACCAACAAAAATTGACAAGAACCACGAAACGTTCTTGTATTTTAAGATAAAATCTGACGCTATTAAAGAAAAAACTTCTTGCTCGCTGAAATATGTTCATTTGCTGAAAATCAACAAAACCACGAAAAGTTCTTGTATTTGAAGATAAAATCTTTTTGCTTTGAAGAAGAAAGATCGAGGTGACTGAAATAAGTTCATTAAATGAAAACCAACAAAAATTGACAAGAACCACGAAAAGTTCTTGTATTTTAAGATAAAATCTGACGCTATTAAAGAAAAAACTTCTCGCTCGCTGAAATATGGTGATTTGCTGAAAATCAACAAAACCACGAAAAGTTCTTGTATTTGAAGATAAAATCTTTTTGCTTTGAAGAAGAAAGTTCCAGCTGACTGAAATAAGTTCATTCGATCAACACCAACAAAAATTGACAAGAACCACGAAAAGTTCTTGTATTTTCAGATAAAATCTGGCGCTATTAAAGAAAAAACTTCTCGCTCGCTGAAATATGTTCATTTGCTGAAAATCAACAAAACCACGAAAAGTTCTTGTATTTGAAGATAAAATCTTTTTGCTTTGAAGAAGAAAGATCGAGGTGACTGAAATAAGTTCATTAGATGAAAACCAACAAAAATTGACAAGAACCACGAAAAGTTCTTGTATTTTAAGATAAAATCTGAGGCTATTAAAGAAAAAACTTCTAGCTCGCTGAAATATGTTCATTTGCTGAAAATCAACAAAACCACGAAAAGTTCTTGTATTTGAAGATAAAATCTTTTTGCTTTGAAGAAGAAAGATCTAGCTCACTGAAATAAGTTCATTCGATCAAAAACAACAAAAATTGACAAGAACCACGAACAGTTCTTGTATTTTAGGATAAAATCTGATGCTATTAAAGAAAAAACTTCCAGCTCGCTGAAATATGTTCATTTGCTGTAAATCAACAAAACCACGAAAAGTTCTTGTATTTGAAGATAAAATCTTTTTGCTTTGAAGAAGAAAGATCCAGCTGACTGAAATAAGTTCATTGGATGAAAACCAACAAAAATTGACAAGAACCACGAAAAGTTCTTGTATTTTAAGATAAAATCTGACGCTATTAAAGAAAAAACTTCTTGCTCGCTGAAATATGTTCATTTGCTGAAAATCAACAAAACCACGAAAAGTTCTTGTATTTGAAGATAAAATCTTTTTGCTTTGAAGAAGAAAGATCGAGGTGACTGAAATAAGTTCATTAAATGAAAACCGACAAAAATTGACAAGAACCACGAAAAGTTCTTGTATTTTAAGATAAAATCTGAGGCTATTAAAGAAAAAACTTCTAGCTCGCTGAAATATGTTCATTTGCTGAAAACCAACAAAACCACGAAAAGTTCTTGTATTTGAAGATAAAATCTTTTTACTTTGAAGAAGAAAGATCCAGGTGACTGAAATAAGTTCATTCGATCAAAACCAACAAAAATTGACAAGAACCACGAAAAGTTCTTGTATTTTAAGATAAAATCTGACGCTATTAAAGAAAAAACTTCTCGCTCGCTGAAATATGTTCATTTGCTGAAAATCAACAAAACCACGAAAAGTTCTTGTATTTGAAGATAAAATCTTTTTGCTTTGAAGATGAAAGATCTTGGTGACTGAACTAAGTTCATTGGATGAAAACCAACAAAAATTGACAAGAACCACGAAACGTTCTTGTATTTTAAGGTAAAATATTGCGCTATTAAAGAAAAAACTTCTCCCTCGCTGAAATATGTTCATTTGCTGAAAATCAACAAAACCACGAAAAGTTCTTGTATTTGAAGATAAAATCTTTTTGCTTTGAAGAAGAAAGATCCAGCTGACTGAAATAAGTTCATTGGATGAAAACCTACAAAAATTGACAAGAACCACGAAAAGTTCTTGTATTTTAAGATAAAATCTGACGCTATTAAAGAAAAAACTTCTAGCTCGCTGAAATATGTTCATTTGCTGTAAATCAACAAAACCACGAAAAGTTCTTGTATTTGAAGATAAAATCTTTTTGCTTTGAAGAAGAAAGATCGAGGTGACTGAAATAAGTTCATTAGATGAAAACCAACAAAAATTGACAAGAACCACGAAAAGTTCTTGTATTTTAAGATAAAATCTGAGGCTATTAAAGAAAAAACTTCCAGCTCGCTGAAATATGTTCATTTGCTGAAAATCAACAAAACCACGAAAAGTTCTTGTATTTGAAGATAAAATCTTTTTGCTTTGAAGAAGAAAGATCTAGCTGACTGAAATAAGTTCATGAGATGAAAACCAACAAAAATTGACAAGAACCACGAAAAGTTCTTGTATTTTAAGATAAAATCTGAGGCTATTAAAGAAAAAACTTCCAGCTCGCTGAAATATGTTCATTTGCTGAAAATCAACAAAACCACGAAAAGTTCTTGTATTTGAAGATAAAATCTTTTTGTTTTGAAGAAGAAAGATCTAGCTGACTGAAATAAGTTCATTAGATGAAAACCAACAAAAATTGACAAGAACCACGAACAGTTCTTGTATTTTAGGATAAAATCTGATGCTATTAAAGAAAAAACTTCCAGCTCGCTGAAATATGTTCATTTGCTGAAAATCAACAAAACCACGAAAAGTTCTTGTATTTGAAGATAAAATCTTTTTGCTTTGAAGAAGAAAGATCTAGCTGACTGAAATAAGTTCATTAGATGAAAACCAACAAAAATTGACAAGAACCACGAACAGTTCTTGTATTTTAGGATAAAATCTGATGCTATTAAAGAAAAAACTTCCAGCTCGCTGAAATATGTTCATTTGCTGAAAATCAACAAAACCACGAAAAGTTCTTGTATTTGAAGATAAAATCTTTTTGCTTTGAAGAAGAAAGATCTAGCTGACTGAAATAAGTTCATGAGATGAAAACCAACAAAAATTGACAAGAACCACGAACAGTTCTTGTATTTTAGGATAAAATCTGATGCTATTAAAGAAAAAACTTCCAGCTCGCTGAAATATGTTCATTTGCTGAAAATCAACAAAACCACGAAAAGTTCTTGTATTTGAAGATAAAATCTTTTTGCTTTGAAGAAGAAAGATCCAGCTGACTGAAATAAGTTCATTGGATGAAAACCGACAAAAATTGACAAGAACCACGAAAAGTTCTTGTATTTTAAGATAAAATCTGACGCTATTAAAGAAAAAACTTCTCGCTCGCTGAAATATGTTCATTTGCTGAAAATCAACAAAACCACGAAAAGTTCTTGTATTTGAAGATAAAATCTTTTTGTTTTGAAGAAGAAAGATCTAGCTGACTGAAATAAGTTCATTAGATGAAAACCAACAAAAATTGACAAGAACCACGAACAGTTCTTGTATTTTAGGATAAAATCTGATGCTATTAAAGAAAAAACTTCCAGCTCGCTGAAATATGTTCATTTGCTGAAAATCAACAAAACCACGAAAAGTTCTTGCATTTGATGATAAAATCTTTTTGCTTTGAAGAAGAAAGATCCAGCTGACTGAAATCAGTTCATTGGATGAAAACCAACAAAAATTGACAAGAACCACGAAACGTTCTTGTATTTTAAGATAAAATCTGACGCTATTAATGAAAAAACTTCTTGCTCGCTGAAATATGTTCATTTGCTGAAAATCAACAAAACCACGAAAAGTTCTTGTATTTGAAGATAAAATCTTTTTGCTTTGAAGAAGAAAGATCGAGGTGACTGAAATAAGTTCATTAGATGAAAACTAACAAAAATTGACAAGAACCACGAAAAGTTCTTGTATTTTAAGATAAAATCTGAGGCTATTAAAGAAAAAACTTCCAGCTCGCTGAAATATGTTCATTTGCTGAAAATCAACAAAACCACGAAAGGTTCTTGTATTTGAAGATAAAATCTTTTTGCTTTGAAGAAGAAAGATCCAGCTGACTGAAATAAGTTCATCAGATGAAAATCAACAAAAATTGACAAGAACCACGAAAAGTTCTTGTATTTTAAGATAAAATCTGAGGCTATTAAAGAAAAAACTTCCAGCTCGCTGAAATATGTTCATTTGCTGAAAATCAACAAAACCACGAAAAGTTCTTGTATTTGAAGATAAAATCTTTTTGCTTTGAAGAAGAAAGATCTAGCTGACTGAAATAAGTTCATTAGATGAAAACCAACAAAAATTGACAAGAACCACGAACAGTTCTTGTATTTTAGGATAAAATCTGATGCTATTAAAGAAAAAACTTCCAGCTCGCTGAAACATGTTCATTTGCTGAAAATCAACAAAACCACGAAAAGTTCTTGTATTTGAAGATAAAATCTTTTTGCTTTGAAGAAGAAAGATCCAGCTGACTGAAATAAGTTCATTGGATGAAAACCAACAAAAATTGATAAGAACCACGAAAAGTTCTTGTATTTTAAGATAAAATCTGACGCTATTAAAGAAAAAACTTCTCGCTCGCTGAAACATGTTCATTTGCTGAAAATCAACAAAACCATGAAAAGTTCTTGTATTTGAAGATAAAATCTTTTTGCTTTGAAGATGAAAGATCTCGGTGACTGAAATAAGTTCATTAGATGAAAACCAACAAAAATTGACAAGAACCACGAAAAGTTCTTGTATTTTAAGATAAAATCTGAGGCTATTAAAGAAAAAACTTCTAGCTCGCTGAAATATGTACTTTTTCTGAAAATCAACAAAACCACGAAAAGTTCTTGTATTTGAAGATAAAATCTTTTTGCTTTGAAGAAGAAAGATCCAGGTGACTGAAATAAGTTCATTCGATCAAAACCAACAAAAATTGACAAGAACCACGAAAAGTTCTTGTATTTTAAGATAAAATCTGACGCTATTAAAGAAAAAACTTCTCGCTCGCTGAAATATGTTCATTTGCTGAAAATCAACAAAACCACGAAAAGTTCTTGTATTTGAAGATAAAATCTTTTTGCTTTGAAGATGAAAGATCTTGGTGACTGAACTAAGTTCATTGGATGAAAACCAACAAAAATTGACAAGAACCACGAAACGTTCTTGTATTTTAAGGTAAAATCTTGCGCTATTAAAGAAACAACTTCTCCCTCGCTGAAATATGTTCATTTGCTGAAAATCAACAAAACCACGAAAAGTTCTTGTATTTGAAGATAAAATCTTTTTGCTTTGAAGAAGAAAGATCCAGCTGACTGAAATAAGTTCATTGGATGAAAACCGACAAAAATTGACAAGAACCACGAAAAGTTCTTGTATTTTAAGATAAAATCTGACGCTATTAAAGAAAAAACTTCTCCCTCGCTGAAATATGTTCATTTGCTGAAAATCAAAAAAACCACGAAAAGTTCTTGTATTTGAAGATAAAATCTTTTTGCTTTGAAGAAGAAAGATCGAGGTGACTGAAATAAGTTCATTAGATGAAAACCAACAAAAATTGACAAGAACCACGAAAAGTTCTTGTATTTTAAGATAAAATCTGAGGCTATTAAAGAAAAAACTTCTCGCTCGCTGAAATATGTTCATTTGCTGAAAATCAACAAAACCACGAAAAGTTCTTGTATTTGAAGATAAAATCTTTTTGCTTTGAAGAAGAAAGATCGAGCTGACTGAAATAAGTTCATTCGATCAAAATCAACAAAAATTGACAAGAACCACGAAAAGTTCTTGTATTTTAAGATAAAATCTGACGCTATTAAAGAAAAAACTTCTCGCTCGCTGAAATATGTTCATTTGCTGAAAATCAACAAAACCACGAAAAGTTCTTGTATTTGAAGATAAAATCTTTTTGTTTTGAAGAAGAAAGATCTAGCTGACTGAAATAAGTTCATTAGATGAAAACCAACAAAAATTGACAAGAACCACGAACAGTTCTTGTATTTTAGGATAAAATCTGATGCTATTAAAGAAAAAGCTTCCAGCTCGCTGAAATATGTTCATTTGCTGAAAATCAACAAAACCACGAAAAGTTCTTGCATTTGAAGATAAAATCTTTTTGCTTTGAAGAAGAAAGATCCAGCTGACTGAAATCAGTTCATTGGATGAAAACCAACAAAAATTGATAAGAACCACGAAACGTTCTTGTATTTTAAGATAAAATCTGACGCTATTAATGAAAAAACTTCTTGCTCGCTGAAATATGTTCATTTGCTGAAAATCAACAAAACCACGAAAAGTTCTTGTATTTGAAGATAAAATCTTTTTGCTTTGAAGAAGAAAGATCGAGGTGACTGAAATAAGTTCATTAGATGAAAACCAACAAAAATTGACAAGAACCACGAAAAGTTCTTGTATTTTAAGATAAAATCTGAGGCTATTAAAGAAAAAACTTCCAGCTCGCTGAAATATGTTCATTTGCTGAAAATCAACAAAACCACGAAAGGTTCTTGTATTTGAAGATAAAATCTTTTTGCTTTGAAGAAGAAAGATCCAGCTGACTGAAATAAGTTCATCAGATGAAAATCAACAAAAATTGACAAGAACCACGAAAAGTTCTTGTATTTTAAGATAAAATCTGACGCTGTTAAAGAAAAAACTTCTCGCTCGCTGAAATATGGTCATTTGCTGAAAATCAACAAAACCACGAAAAGTTCTTGTATTTGAAGATAAAATCTTTTTGCTTTGAAGAAGAAAGTTCCAGCTGACTGAAATAAGTTCATTCGATCAACACCAACAAAAATTGACAAGAACCACGAAAAGTTCTTGTATTTTCAGATAAAATCTGGCGCTATTAAAGAAAAAACTTCTCGCTCGCTTAAATATGTTCATTTGCTGAAAATCAACAAAACCACGAAAAGTTCTTGTATTTGAAGATAAAATCTTTTTGCTTTGAAGATGAAAGATTTTGGTGACTGAAATAAGTTCATTAGATGAAAACCAACAAAAATTGATAAGAACCACGAACAGTTCTTGTATTTTAGGATAAAATCTGATGCTATTAAAGAAAAAACTTCCAGCTTGCTGAAATATGTTCATTTGCTGAAAATCAACAAAACCACGAAAAGTTCTTGTATTTGAAGATAAAATCTTTTTGCTTTGAAGAAGAAAGATCGAGGTGACTGAAATAACTTCATTAGATGAAAACCAACAAAAATTGACAAGAACCACGAAAAGTTCTTGTATTTTAAGATAAAATCTGACGCTATTAAAGAAAAAACTTCTTGCTCGCTGAAATATGTTCATTTGCTGAAAATCAACAAAACCACGAAAAGTTCTTGTATTTGAAGATAAAATATTTTTGCTTTGAAGAAGAAAGATCCAGCTGACTGAAATATGTTCATTGGATGAAAACCAACAAACATATTTCAGCGAGCGAGAAGTTTTTTCTTTAATAGCGTCAGATTTTATCTTAAAATACAAGAACTTTTCGTGGTTCTTGTCAATTTTTGTTGGTTTTGATCGAATGAACTTATTTCAGTCAGCTGGATCTTTCTTCTTCAAAGCAAAAAGATTTTATCTTCAAATACAAGAACTTTTCGCGGTTTTGTGGATTTTCAGCAAATGAACACATTTCAGCGAGGGAGAAGTTTTTTCTTTAATAGCGTCAGATTTTATCTTAAACTACAAGAACTTTTCGTGGTTCTTGTCAATTTTTGTTGTTTTTCATCCAATGAACTTATTTCAGTCACCTCGATCTTTCTTCTTCAAAGCAAAAAGATTCTATCTTCAAATACAAGAACTTTTCGTCCTTTTGTTGATTTTCAGCAAATGAACATATTTCAGCGAGCGAGAAGTTTTTTCTTTAATAGCGTCAGATTTTATCTTAAAATACAAGAACTTTTCGTGGTTCTTGTCAATTTTTGTTCGTTTTCATCTGATGAACTTATTTCAGTCACCCAGATCTTTCTTCTTCAAAGCAAAAAGATTCTATCTTCAAATACAAGAACTTTTCGTGGTTTTGTTGATTTTCAGCAAAACAACATATTTCAGCGAGCGAGAAGTTTTTTCTTTAATAGCGTCAGATTTTATCCTGAAATACAAGAACTTTTCGTGGTTCTTATCAATTTTTGTTGGTTTTCATCCAATGAACATATGTCAGTCAGCTGGATCTTCTTTCTTCAAAGCAAAAAGATTTTATCTTCAAATACAAGAACTTTACGTGGTTTTGTTGGTTTTCAGCAAATGAACATATTTCAGCGAGCGAGAAGTTTTTTCTTTAATAGCGTCAGATTTTATCTTAAAATACAAGAACTTTTCGTGGTTCTTGTCAATTTTTGTTGGTTTTCATCTGATGAACTTATTTCAGTCAGCTAGATCTTTCTTCTTCAAAGCAAAAAGATTTTATCTTCAAATACAAGAACTTTTCGTGGTTTTGTTGATTTTCAGCAAATGATCATATTTCAGCGAGCTCGAAGTTTTTTCTTCAATCGCGTCAGATTTTATCTTAAAATACAAGAACTTTTCGTGGTTCTTGTCAATTTTTGTTGGTTTTGATCGAATGAACTTATTTCAGTCAGCTGGATCTTTCTTCTTCAAAGCAAAAAGATTTTATCTTCAAATACAAGAACTTTACGTGGTTTTGTTGGTTTTCAGCAAATGAACATATTTCAGCGAGCTGGAAGTTTTTTCTTTAATAGCGCAAGATTTTATCTTAAAATACAAGAACTTTTCGTGGTTCTTGTCAATTTTTGTTGGTTTTCATCCAATGAACTTATTTCAGTCAACTGGATCTTTCATCTTCAAAGCAAAAAGATTTTATCTTCAAATACAAGAACTTTTCGTGGTTCTTGTCAATTTTTGTTGATTTTCATCTGATGAACTTATTTCAGTCAGCTGGATCTTTCTTCTTCAAAGCAAAAAGATTTTATCTTCAAATACAAGAACTTTTCGTGGTTTTGTTGATTTTCAGCAAATGAACATATTTCAGCGAGCTGGAAGTTTTTTCTTTAATAGCCTCAGATTTTATCCTAAAATACAAGAACTTTTCGTGGTTCTTGTCAATTTTTGTTGGTTTTCATCCAATGAACTTATTTCAGTCAACTGGATCTTTCATCTTCAAAGCAAAAAGATTTTCTCTTCAAATACAAGAACTTTTCGTGGTTCTTGTCAATTTTTGTTGATTTTCATCTGATGAACTTATTTCAGTCAGCTGGATCTTTCTTCTTCAAAGCAAAAAGATTTTATCTTCAAATACAAGAACTTTTCGTGGTTTTGTTGATTTTCAGCAAATGAACATATTTCAGCGAGCTGGAAGTTTTTTCTTTAATAGCCTCAGATTTTATCCTAAAATACAAGAACTTTTCGTGGTTCTTGTCAATTTTTGTTGATTTTCATGGAATGAACTTATTTCAGTCACCTCGATCTTTCTTCTTCAAAGCAAAAAGATTTTATCTTCAAATACAAGAACTTTTCGTGGTTTTGTTGGTTTTCAGCAAATGAGCTAGAAGTTTTTTTCTTTAATAGCGCAAGATATTATCTTAAAATACAAGAACTTTTCGTGGTTCTTGTCAATTTTTGTTCGTTTTCATCTGATGAACTTATTTCAGTCACCCAGATCTTTCTTCTTCAAAGCAAAAAGATTCTATCTTCAAATACAAGAACTTTTCGTGGTTTTGTTGATTTTCAGCAAAACAACATATTTCAGCGAGCGAGAAGTTTTTTCTTTAATAGCGTCAGATTTTATCCTGAAATACAAGAACTTTTCGTGGTTCTTATCAATTTTTGTTGGTTTTCATCCAATGAACTTATTTCAGTCAGCTGGATCTTCTTTCTTCAAAGCAAAAAGATTTTATCTTCAAATACAAGAACTTTACGTGGTTTTGTTGGTTTTCAGCAAATGAACATATTTCAGCGAGCGAGAAGTTTTTTCTTTAATAGTGTCAGATTTTATCTTAAAATACAAGAACTTTTCGTGGTTCTTGTCAATTTTTGTTGGTTTTGATCGAATGAACTTATTTCAGTCAGCTGGATCTTTCTTCTTCAAAGCAAAAAGATTTTATCTTCAAATACAAGAACTTTACGTGGTTTTGTTGATTTTCAGCAAATGAACATATTTCAGCGAGCTGGAAATTTTTTCTTTAATCGCCTCAGATTTTATCTTAAAATACAAGAACTTTTCGTGGTTCTTGTCAATTTTTGTTGATTTTCATGGAATGAACTTATTTCAGTCACCTCGATCTTTCTTCTTCAAAGCAAAAAGATTTTATCTTCAAATACAAGAACTTTTCGTGGTTTTGTTGATTTTCAGCAAATGAGCTAGAAGTTTTTTCTTTAATAGCGCAAGATATTATCTTAAAATACAAGAACTTTTCGTGGTTCTTGTCAATTTTTTTTCGTTTTCATCTGATGAACTTATTTCAGTCACCCAGATCTTTCTTCTTCAAAGCAAAAAGATTTTATCTTCAAATACAAGAACTTTTCGTGGTTTTGTTGATTTTCAGCAAAACAACATATTTCAGCGAGCGAGAAGTTTTTTCTTTAATAGCGTCAGATTTTATCTTAAAATACAAGAACTTTTCGTGATTCTTATCAATTTTTGTTGGTTTTCATCCAATGAACTTATTTCAGTCAGCTGGATCTTCTTTCTTCAAAGCAAAAAGATTTTATCTTCAAATACAAGAACTTTACGTGGTTTTGTTGGTTTTCAGCAAATGAACATATTTCAGCGAGCGAGAAGTTTTTTCTTTAATAGCGTCAGATTTCATCTTAAAATACAAGAACTTTTCGTGGTTCTTGTCAATTTTTGTTGGTTTTCATCTGATGAACTTATTTCAGTCAGCTAGATCTTTCTTCTTCAAAGCAAAAAGATTTTATCTTCAAATACAAGAACTTTTCGTGGTTTTGTTGATTTTCAGCAAATGAACATATTTCAGCGAGCGAAAAGTTTTTTCTTTAATAGCGTCAGATTTTATCTTAAAATACAAGAACTTTTCGTGGTTCTTGTAAATTTTTGTTGGTTTTCATCTGATGAACTTATTTCAGTCAGCTAGATCTTTCTTCTTCAAAGCAAAAAGATTTTATCTTCAAATACAAGAACTTTTCGTGGTTTTTTTGATTTTCAGCAAATGAACATATTTCAGCGAGCAAGAAGTTTTTTCTTTAATAGCCTCAGATTTTATCTTAAAATACAAGAACTTTTCGTGGTTCTTGTCAATTTTTGTTGGTTTTGATCGAATGAACTTATTTCAGTCAGCTGGATCTTTCTTCTTCAAAGCAAAAAGATTTTATCTTCAAATACAAGAACTTTACGTGGTTTTGTTGGTTTTCAGCAAATGAACATATTTCAGCGAGCTGGAAGTTTTTTCTTTAATAGCGCAAGATTTTATCTTAAAATACAAGAACTTTTCGTGGTTCTTGTCAATTTTTGTTGGTTTTCATCCAATGAACTTATTTCAGTCAACTGGATCTTTCATCTTCAAAGCAAAAAGATTTTATCTTCAAATACAAGAACTTTTCGTGGTTCTTGTCAATTTTTGTTGATTTTCATCTGATGAACTGATTTCAGTCAGCTGGATCTTTCTTCTTCAAAGCAAAAAGATTTTATCTTCAAATACAAGAACTTTTCGTGGTTTTGTTGATTT